>NC_143585.1:173424415-173731853 GCF_048544385.1 Mastigoproctus giganteus
TAACAATCCTACCAACCTTTGTATCATCTGCAAACTTGGATATTAAAACTGATATGCCTTCATCAATATGATTCATAAATATATAAAACAACAATGGGCCCAACACCGAAACCTGGGGAACTCCACAAAGAGTAGTGACCATTGATTACCACTCTCTGTCGTCTCTCACTCAACCATCACTTTATCCTTTGTGGCAACTTACCCTTAATGCAGTACCTCTCCAATTTGTACAGCAGTATTCCATGTGCAACAGTATCAAAAAGCTTTCCTGAAATCCAAGTATATGATATCAAAATTATTTTGGCATTCAGTTCCTTTGTGACCATAACATAGTATCCAATCAAATTGGTCAGACAAGACCTCCCTTTAACAAACCCATGTTGTGTCTTAACTATTACTGCAGTCTTGTGTAGATGATCTTGCAATTCTTCTTTAACCAGTGACTCCATTATTTTTCCCGGTACACAAGTTAAACTAACAGTGTCTATAGTTATCTGTGTCACCTTTTGAAAGCCCTTTGTGAATTGGGGATACATTTGCACAACCCCAGTCCATGGGGACCTCCACTGAGTCCGAGGAAGCTCTCATAATTATGGCTAAGAGTTTGCTTACTTCCTCTGCTGCCTCCTTTAATATAACTGGATAGATTCTGTCCACCCCAGGTGCCTTTTTTATGTTTAACTTCAACAATTTCTCCTTCCACTTTGCTCTCAGTTATTACAAAATCACTTAGCTCCCTGTTAGAGTTTGATAAACTTCTGGCACTCCCCTCATTGAATAATTCCTCATGTGTGAATGTAGATGCAAAATACTCATTCAGTTTAACAGCTACCTGAGCATCATCATCAATAGTCAACCCATCTATGTTAAGTGATCCAATTTGATTCATCCCTTTCCTTCTAGAGTTTACATAAATAAAGAACTGTTTGTTGTTTTTCTTTGCATTCTTTTCCAAGGATTTCTCGTAATCTGCCTTCGCCTGCCTAAACTCCTTTGTGACTTAATTACAGACTAGTTTATATCTGCCATAGGCTTCTGTGCATATGAGTTAAATTCAACTTTAAGTTTTTGCCATTGGGTGCAAAATTAAAAAAATTCGTGGAAACGTATTTTGCATCCCTTAGGAATATATGGAGGTATCGTGAAAATATCGTAAAGTTAACCCAATAACACAGTTTTTTTTTTTGATAATTCGTTCCAAGACTTTGGAAGTTGAAATTTTCGCTATATAACTAACCTGTTTATCTCTCTAAAAGGTAATTTTAATAATGGAAATTGCACTACACTTTCATATATTTCATTACAAGAATCAGTTTTGAACGACTTAGTGATATTTTCTAAAACATTTCTGGAGGTTACTACCATAAAACAATATGCACTTTCTGGTTATATTGGGCTTTTCTGTTAGTGCAATCTATTATAAATGGGTAGTAAACTTGATCTTATTGCATTTGCGATAATACCGATAACTGGAATTCTGTCAGGTTTACGTTTTTTACGGTACTTGGTTAAATGAGTTCCCCTCACTGAAATACTCAATTATATAAAAAACATAATTTTCAGAATCTTCTGTTCATTCCTATTTACTTCTTACATTGGGAAAGGGACCAACGGAAACTGCAAGTGCTGGCAGTGCTAGGAAACGAAACTAAATTGTTTTAGAAATGAAGATGATTAATTAAGAATTACAAAGAAGGACAAAGTTTGTCATCTATTGCATGGAATTAGGTCTCACTGCTTCAACAATGAATACCATTTTAAGGGAGGGTGAACATATAAAAGAACATGTTAAATGATCAACACATTTAAGATCAAGAGTGTTCAGATGCTATATTGAAGATGGAAAAGCTATTAATAAAATGGATGCAAAAGCTATTAATAAAATGGATGCAAAATCAGATTCAGAAGCAAGTGCCCTTGAATCCAATGGCCATTCAAGCAAAAGCAAGAAGTATTTATAAAGATATTAAGGATAAGATGGTGAACCCCAAGCCAAGTTCGTGGCAAGCAATGGGTGGTTTTATAGGTTCAAACATCACACTGGTTTCCAAAACATTAAATCATGCAGTGAAGTCGGCATTTCCGATTCTGTAGCTGCAGAGAAATTTTGTGATGTGTTGGAAAAACTCCTTCTAAATCTCCACAGCGGCATGCTTATCAACTGGAGAGTTAATTCTGAAAACGATGCTCAAAAGGTAAAACTTGCTGATGCTATGCTCAACTCCTCTATCTTTTTGTAATTTTTAAATTTTTGTAAGTTTGTACACTTTTGTCATTTTTCCTGCACATAAGATAAAGAAAACGAATAAATAATTCTGTTTACATGTTCATCGAACATTTCGTTTTTGCTTCAATCAAATTTGTGAGGGCTGTGTAAGCATTTAGAGAAATTACAACTTACATAGAGTTACACGAAATACAATGTTTACGTAAGTTGGGGAGTGACTGTACTTATACATTGATTATAAATTGTATGATTTTTTTTGGGAATTTTAATCTGTGATTTTCATATTAAAAAACTGCAATTATTTTCATCAATGTGGTATTTCTGAACTGATTATTAGTATATAAATGTTAAATGTTTCCTTTTGTTTCCTATTTTCTTACGACAACATTCTTGTAAGATATGTACATATTACAAACAGATTTGTTCGTAATATATACATATCTTACAAATATTAAATAACAATAAAAAATATACACATTTACTGCATGCACCCCTGAAGTTTACATTCAAATATTAAATAACAATAAAAAATATACACATTTACTGCATGCACCCCTGAAGTTTACAAATGTAAAATACTGCATATGGGTTACTGTAACCCCAGAGCAATGTATCAACTGTGTGGTACTACACTCAGGTGGAAGACAATGGACAGGACCTGGGGTAATTGTGAAGTTAGATATGAAGTTTTCTGAGCAGTGCAGACGGTCTACAAGAGTAGCTCATAGTGTCTTGTCAATGATAAACAGGAACTTTTCTAGCAGGGATAAGGAAGTAATTATCCCCTTGTAATGGTCAGGCCACACCTTGAGCACTGTATACAGGTCTGGAGGCCTCATTTTAAGAAGAATGTAGAGCTGTTAGAACAAGTATAGAGAAGGGCAACAAGATTAGTGAATGGAACAAAGGGTTGCTATTATGAAGAAAGGTTTAACTTTTGCAAAATACAGTGTCTGGAGACTAGGCACTTGCGAGGTGATCTGGTTAAGGTGTATAAAGCCTTGAACGGTTTGAGCATGCTCAATGCTGATGGGATTCTTCCTCTTGCTCAGAATAATCACCTGAGAGGGCATAAATTCAAATTGAGGAAAGACAGATGTAGGATATATGTGCAAACGTTTGCCTTTAGACAGCGGGTAGTTGGTTGGTGGAACAGACTTCCATCCTTCGTTGTGGAAGTTGATAGCCTAAATAAATTTAAGGCTGAGCTGGACAGGAATTTAGAACGAACGGAGGGGTAAAATTGGAGCGTTTTTTTTTTTTTTTTTTTTTTTGAATGATGCTGCATAAGCTTGCTTTCTTGAATCATATGCCTCTACTAATGCTAATGCCATGATGCCATGTAGTATCAAATGCCTTCTCTATGTCGATGGAGACCAAAAAAAGGTGTTTATTTCTCACAAAGGCACTGCAAATTGCGGACTCGGCCTTGATGAGATCTAAGACAGACCTGTTTTGGCGAAAGCCATGTTGACTACTACTCAGATTTTGGTCTTCAATTATCCAAACAAGTCATCTGTGGATCACTTTCTGAAGGATTTTACCGAGGCAACTGGAAAGGGAAATTGGCCAGTAACTAAAAGGACTGAAGGGATCTTTACCGGGTTTCAAAAAGTCCAAAACTGTGGCATGGTGCCAAGACGTAGGATAGATGTTTTTCAGAAATATTCAATTATAAAATAACAGCAGCAGCAGCTGAAATTGTTTGTCATGAAGGTGCTGTAACATGATGTAAATATATTCCATTGGGCCCTGCTGCACTGTTGCATGCTGTTCTAATGGTTTGTACAAGTTCCAAATACTGAAGGGGCTGGCTATATGGTAATATCAGAGAGGTGCGAAAGTTTATAGATCGCTGTTCTGTGATGTTCTTGATTTTCTGGAATTCCAGGGAATATCTCGATGCTGCTGAGACTTGAGCAAAGGTTTTGCCCAAGGCATTTGCTATAGTCAGAGGAGCAGAGAGTTCTTGCCCATTTCCGGAAAGGATTGTAGAAGGGATGGTCGGAAACTTTCCAGAAAGCTGTCTAATTTTCTTCCATATTAATTTGCAGTCGGTGTTTCTATTTACAGTGGACGCAAATCAAGTCCAGGAATCCTTCTTGGCTTGTTTTTGAATGAAATGCACTCTTGCACTTAGTTTCTTATAGTTAATGAGATTAACTGTTGTTGGTGATCGTCGAAATTGATTCCATGCTTTATCTTTTTCCCTCTTTGCTTTCTTCATTCCACCAGTAGTTAAAATGGCACCGGGCCATACATTAATGGAATAGAGTTTTTAGCTGCTGATAACAAGTGAGATATGATATATTCCGTTACTTCATCAATGGGCTGTAACCATATAATTTACTCATCCAGGGTGATAGTTGACTGAAATTTGACCCAGTTGGCACGAGAATTTCATTTCTGGCAGGGTTCAGCTAATAGTGGTTGTGCAGTGAGCATATTACAAATAATTGGGAAATGATTGCTGCCCATCAGATCATTCATAACAGACCATTCCATGACTGAAAACAGTACTGGGGAGCATATTAAGAGGTCAATTGCAGAAATTTGTCTAGTTGCCAATTGTATGTGCATAGGTTTACCTGTATTAAGAATTGGCTATGTGTATCTAATTTAGAAGATCCCCATAAAGGGTGGTGACCACTGAAATCTCCCAACAGACAGACAGGGGAAGGTAACTGCAGTAGAAGGTTTTCCAGATCTTGGTAAGAGAAGGTCTGATTTGGTGGAAGATAGATTGAAACTAGTGTTATCGCAATTTGAGTAATGAAACGTACAACAACAGCTTCAATTTCTGTTTGAAGAACAATTTTGCTTAGCTAGGATCTGCGAGTTAACCACCATCATGGGCAGGATTTGATGTATTGCAATCTTTTATCTATATAGAGTAGTTCTTTATGGAGGTGGAAATTTGGGAAGTTAAGTAGGTTTTCTGGCAAACAGAAACCCGCTGGAGTGTAGCAATGAATAAAGTCATAGATATCATCGATATTGCTGCAAAGTCCTATACAATTCTGCTGTAAAATATAAGGCATTACTTGAGATGAGTACAAGGAGCTGTATCTGACTGCTTTTTCAGTATGGCAGTTTTATGTTAGACTTCGATTTGTCTTTTTTTGAAAATATAGGCCGACCAGTGTCCATTTCTTCCTCCACATATATTTCTAAAATTGGGTCTTCCTGGTTGGATGAGTAATTAGTATCCATGGAGGTGCCTTGGATATTTTTTTTGAATTGGAACTTTTAATAAGTGATGCAGTAGCAATCACTGGTGGGGAAGGAGATGTCACTGGTATTGTAAGAGGAGTGTTATATGCCTGTTCTGAGTGCTTAGGGATATTGGACTGTTGCTGATAGAGGATAGCTCGAGCCCAGTCGGAGATTGATATGTTTGAGGGGACGGTAACATCAGTTTGAGTGGACACTGTTTGTTGTTTTTGTGTAATACCAGCACAGGTACATTTGGGCATAGTAGGAGCAATTATTTTCCCGACTTCTTGATAGCTTACCTTGTTCTCAATCTTATATTTAACAATTTTTTTTTCTCAATTTTCCATCTGTCACATGTTTTGGAATAGGCAGGATGGTCGCCTTTACAGTTGGGACAAGTTTTCTCTGTCGCCAAACATTCAGATTGAGTATGATCAGAAGATCCACCGTTAGGACGTACTGTTTCTTCTGCATGTCATCTGAGAGTGGCCATACTTTTGGAACTTGTAACATCTCGAGGGATTGGGGATATAGGGATGAAACAGGAAAGTAGATAATCAGCTTTTACTGATGACGGTAGGTTTGGGGAATTAAACATAAGGATATTATTCTTGGTAAGTATAAGGTTATCATGATTCTTTTTGCTGAAATAACCTTTTGATCTTGCAGCTCTTGAGTTATTTATTCCTCTGTCACGTTCAACAGATCCCAGCTGGATAAAACACCCTTAGATGTATTTAGGGTAGCATGGGGAGATACTTTAACTGGTATCCCAGCAAAATTTGAAATTAGTAAGAGTGTCTCAGAATATCTATGGTTTGCTGTTTCTAATAGTAGGTCTCCAGATTCAGCCTCTTCACAGTCTTAGGAGATCCTGCAATATCTCCAGGTGTTTCTGGATGAGGAAAGGAGACAATTTACCAAGAGGTTGTTCTGAAAGTGAATGCAAAATTAGAAATGCAGGACACTCTGTTATTGGAGAATTTGTTTTCGACCTCTTGGGTTGTGATATGTCATAATCAGTTTCAGTTTGTGGCCGAGAGCTTGTCGGCTCTAAAGGTGGAAACACATTTTGCTCCATATTTTCTCCTTTTAGCTCATGGCAGTTCAACTTTTCTGCTAAGGTTTCCAGCCCTGCCACAGGGAGGCAGGAGCAGTGCCTGGTGTGACCAAGTGGAGGTTAGTAAGGATTAGTACTTAGGAAATAAAAATATAAAAGAAAGGTTGATTTTCTCCCCCGACTCTCTACAAAAACGTTTTGGTAGAAGAGCTTCTAGGAAATAAACAGTTTTTTGAAAATGCTGGAACTTAAAAATAACTACTAGTCACTTTATAAAGATCACTTACTGAAAGATCGCACAGATAATCGCTTGGTCACAATTCGCTTGGCACCCGGGGCCATGAATGAAGAAGGGCGAAATTTTTGCTATGGGCTTTCCACTTGTGGAATGTACAATCAGGTAATGAGGTATTTGGTCTGATGTAGCTTCAGTTCTGGGTCTTTTAGCTGAGGAAATATTTTCTATATAATTATTATAATTTTCTGGTAGGGACAGCACCAGCCACAAACATGTGGCTGGTGCTGTCCCTAGCCACAATCATGTTCAACTGTTTCTGTTGAAGAGGACCCCCATACACAAATGGTCTAAATAATAATACCATCTGTGTCTTTTCTGCACCTCTATCAACGAGCCTACTGCCGTCTAAATGTCTAGTTACCCACATTATCGTCCCTCAAAGAGCACTTGTGCAAGTTGGCTAGAAAATTACTCTGAGCGTATACTTCATTCTCAATGTTTATGTTTCATTTGATATCGAACATTTAAAAAAGTTTCCGTAGAACGAAGAAAATTTCCATATAATGAACAGATTACGAGAGATTTAACTGGAAACACGTTATTTGCACTTCTGGCTTCAGGCAATTGAGACAATTAGTGTTGCTGCTAAGTATGAATTAAGAGTCAAAGGAAATGCCAATCTGCAACTTAGTGGTGTTGGTAAAACTTATCCGACCACCTGTCCACATACCCTGAAGTCACACTGGTCATCTCAGTGGTTGATGTTTACCAGTAATCAACATGCCATGCAAATAATTCATTTGAAATAAATACATTATATAAAATCGCAGACTTACATTTTAATAACTTACTTTAAAATATCTAATAAAAAATATTAAAATATCTATTTCCAAGGAAAGAATTCAGTCCAGGAGGAAACCTTGAAATTTGACTTTATCAGTGAGTCTACATTATGTATCATTTACAATAAGGAGCTACAAGAACAACTAATTACAAAAAAAAAAAAAAAAAAAGAAGAAGAAGAAAACTAGAATAAAGTTAATGCTGCATTTGCAAGCAACACAATCATGTTCACAGAGCAGTTATTAATTCAGGCTTAAAGAAATATGTATTAAAAAGCTTTTACTTCTAACTGAAAACATTTCTAGCATCATTTCAAGAAAATATATAAATTAAAATTACTTCACCTAATTCATTGAGACTCTGTGCTGCTTTTGTAATTTCCTTTGTTCCAGGCTGAAGCTGTTCACATAAACGGCACTTTATGTAGAGAATCCTAATAATACGACGTAGCAAATCACAAGCTGTCTGAAGGCGCACTAGCATCACAGTTTGATTGAATGCTTTATTGTAAGGCTCTATGATTTTTGAATGTATTCTATTCAACAAAAAAAAAAAAAACACTATTCAAAAAAATATTACACAAAACAGTACCATAAGAAAATTTAATATAATTACATATTAAAAAAAAAAAAATTCACCCATTCGTTCACTCCAAATGTTTCTCTAGTTCAGCCTTAAATTTATTTAAGCTATCAACTTCCACAACAGATGGAAGTCTGTTCCACCAATCAACTAGCGGCTGGATAAAGGCAAACTTCTGCACATCTATTCTATAGGTCTTTCCCCAATTTGAATCTATGTCCCCTCAGGTTCTTAATCTGAGCAAGCAGAAGTATCCCATCAGCATTGAGACTGCTGAAACCATTCAGAGTCTTATACACCTCAATCAGATCACCTCACAGGTGCCTAGTCACCAGATGCTGCACCTTGCAGGACTTAAGTCTCTCTTGGTAAGAGCACCCGTTTTTCTCTAATGAATCGTGTTGCCCATCTCTGTACTCGTTCTTGCAACTCTACATCCTTCCTAAAATGAGGCCTCCAGACCTGTATGCAGGTCTGGAGTCCTTGTATAAGGCATGGTCAGGTGGAAACACATTGTATAGGGCATGGTCAGGCCACTCAAGGCGTGGCCTGACCATGCCTTATACAAGGGGATAATTACCTCATCTCTGCTAGCAAAATTCCTATATATATATCATTCATATCATTGACAAATCTATGACTTACTCTGGCAGTGTGTCAACACTGCTCAGAGAACTTCATATCTTCATATCACATTTGGTCCTTGAGGATGTTGCAGATATTCTCTCAAGGACCAAATGAGATATGAATTGTGATTATGAATTGTGAAAATGTGATTATGCCAGACAAGCTGTGCTTGCTACCTGAGAGTCAAAAATACTGATGGAACTGTTATTTGGGTGACACTCAAGTCGTGACCCAATTTCAGCCAAATCTGGACGGTCTCTGACAGCCAAATCATCTGCTTGCAATCACATACTCCATTGTGTCATTGGGAACAGTGTTATCAAATGAATTGATAAATCTATTGCAGAGCCGCTTTTTAATGGAAGGTGTAAATCTGTATGTGTGCCATCATTCAAAATCATGAGGTTTTCAATTGTTTACTCTTCTTGTCTATTCTGGGATCACCCCATAGTGGATGATCTCCATTTAGGTCACCTGCAACCATCTGAAGCAGAAAACATTCTCCACTACCCACACCGTAATGGATTACTTGCTGTGCTATAAAGAATTACTACTGTTCGGTGCAAGGGTAGGATCAGCAAGCACATTGTACACTCCTAATACTGAAATCTAGTATTGTTGCACATTTTTAAAAAATAAATATTGCGATATACATTGTACAACTTAAGTATTTATTCAATGTTTTTAAATATGTTAACTTTTATATCTATAATTCATTGTTTATGTATTATTTTTTCAGTTCATTTTGTTTCACACGTTTATTTTCATAATTGTAGAGGTACTGCTTATATTTTACAAAACATATCACATGTAACCAATAAAAAAAAAACAGTACTAAATACATTAAAAAAAATAATCATTTATAAAATAGTTGTTATTATTATTTACACGTTGAATATAATGTTTTTGTAATATAGACATATACAGATATTCAGGCACCACTTATTTCAAACCAAAAAATAACAGGTAGATTAGCATTAGGCAGTTGCGCCTTTTTTGTGAATATCTGACAAAAAATCCTGGTTACACCACTGCTAATGTTTAATTTTACGAACATTCATGCGAAGCTCCTTTGACAAAAATTTTCGAAGTTTATAACTCAGTTATCAACAGAAACATTTTCTGGAAACTTCATTAGAAATAAAAATATACATTCAGAAAACAAGCTGTACCAATATTGTTCCCTAAAAATTATTAAAATAAAGCAAACTTTTCTTTTATTAAACGCGCATTTCACTGTTATCAGTTTTTACACCAGTTTTTTCCTGTTTCCAGTGTGCCTTACAATAGATGAATTTCCTTGATTTTGTGTTAGTAGGTGCAATACACACTGAAAAAAGGAAGTATGATCTTTTTGTTTTATAAAAACAATTTGTTGAAATTCTTTCAATTATGTTTCTTATGCCAAGAAAGTTGCATGCTTTTTTTCCCCCGTATCATGCTTGTGAGTGATGGAGCCTTTTGTGTCACTCACTGCTCCGTGTAACTTAATTCGCTTTAGCCAGCGGCAAAGCACACACTTGGGAAATTCAGTGATCAAGGTCAAAGCCTGATTGTTTTTCTCAGGAATAATTAGAAAATGCATACTTGAACATACATTTTTGCTGTGTGCACGTTAATTAATAGATTTTCTCAATTGTGGGTTGGGACATCAAAGAAAACACTTCTGTTTATGTATATTGAGTTTCAATTTTGTAGATATAATAGGGTTACCAGATCTAGAATTCAAAAACTGGGAGAAAGTAGGAAAAAACTGGGACATTTTAAGTTTCAAAAACGAGGACATTTTAAAAATTATATTTATTACAAAAAAATTACAATACATATTTATTATTACTGCCAATCATTTGCAGTAAATATGGATTGTTAAACAATCCATTTTCAAATTATATGTAACTAACAAAATACTATTCACATTATTTGTTTCCATTTTATTTCTAATGTTGCTTCACTGATTGCTAATTAATGAAAATACACGTTGTACGTTCCCATTGTAGGCAAAAATATAAAATGTATATTGAGCAATTTTGCTCAATAAAAGCTCAGAATATACCTCAGAATTCTTGCATTGATGAAAATATTCTGCCCACTTTCTATGGGCTAATAAGTTTTCTCAATTATCATCTCAGAAAAAAATTCCTTAAAATTCATAAATTGGTCAAATAATCTACTATCATAGATTTTTACTCCTTTTTAAGAAAAAAAAAAATCCATATATCATCCTATTTTGGAACATCTTTTAATTCCATGAATTGTAAGAATTGCATGAATTGATGATGATACTGATTTGACACTCCACTGCCAAATTTTGACCCATCAGTATATATTTTTGTAAAATGCACACAATTTTTTGTGTGGGCAATATGGAGTTGTTGTACGTTGACATTTGCAAGGGAGTGATTTCCCCACTCTATGAAATAACTGTCACAGAGGATCTGGATTGTTTGCATCTGGGAGAACTTTGTCAAAATGTAGATCCCAAGTTTATGATAATGCTTGCAATCTGATACTAGTAGGTTGAGCTTCCCAGGGTTTATTTCTATATTACATTATGAACTGTGGATTATTAAGTATCGGTCTAATGGGGTGGATAGACAGACTGAATTTAGTTGCACAGTTAAGAAGAAACACCTTTTTCCTGAGGCTTTCGGGAAGCTCATGGTTTCAATATAAAGACTGAAATTCCAGCATTCTCTAAGTTCCTATAGCAATCAAGAAGGCAGAATATTGAATAGGAGCAAGTCGTGCTAGCACGCTCTACCTACCAGAATCATACATGGGGTGTCATAATCAAGGCAAGAACTGATTGAGGCTCTATACAAAGAAGTAAGGTGTAAATATCTGCACCCCCACGATGTAGAAGAAATAACTCTGGGTATGCTTATTTTTTTCTGGCAAGATGTTCATAGATATTTAATATATTCGAAAAAGTTCAATTTACTATAGGAAATCAGACCAGAAAGAAAATTGCTGTTCCCAACTGAGATAGGATGATTTGTTAGGTGTAGCTCTGGATGTGGATGCTTCTTCTGTTAATTACAAAAGTAAATGACTCTAGTTTTCTGATAAGACAGTCAATATCCATTCTGTGCCATTCATAGCTGAATATTATTGATGGAGATTTGGAGCTGCTGCTCAATGAAGTGCATGTTATGTGAACTGCAAGAAACAGTCTGATCATTGGCATAGAGATATGAATTCACAGTGTTGGGAATATTTTTGATCATGTGATTTACTCATTGTGAATGAGGAGCCACTGAGAAAAAAAGTCCTGTCAGATACCTTGTATATATGCTTGTGAAAGGACTGGCTGACAGGAAACTTGGAAAGACCTAAGCTGAAGTAAATTCAGTATTAAATATTGTAGGTGGCCTCTCAGATCAAGGGAATAGAGGTCTCTCTCAGGGTACCAAAATGACATTTGTTATTAAAGGCTTTCTCTATGTTGGGGCATGATGAGATGCTCACTGCAAATAAATGCATTCCTGAAGTTTATTTCGGCATTCACCATAAGATCCAGGGATGATTGATTTTTCTGAAACCAAATTGATTACCAGAGATCGTCAATTTGATCATCATATATTTTGGGAATCACAATACCATATCAGTTGACTACATATCAATTTTTCTAGGTAGTAGTAGTAGTAGCATGTGATGCAAGAAAGCAAGTGTATGAGCTTATGCAGCATCAGACAAAAAAAAAAAAAAAATCATACCATTCCCTCCAAATGCCTGTCCAGTTCCTCCTTAAATTTATTCAACCTATCAACTTCCACAACGACAGATGGAAGTTTGTTCCAGCAATTAACCACCCGCTGGCTAAAGGCAAATTTCCGCACATCTATTCTACATCTGTCTTTTCTTAATTTGAATTTATGCCCCCTTAGGTTCGTAATCTGAACAAGTGGAAGGATCCCATCAGAATTCAGCGTGCTCAACCCATTCAAGACCTAATACACCTCAATCAGATCACCGTGCAGGTGCCTAGTCTCCAGCCACTGCAATTTGCAGAACTTAAGCCTCTCTTGGTAAGAGGATCCCTTCATTCCCCTCACCAATCTTATTGCCCTTCTCTGTACACGCTCAAGTAAATCTACGTCCTTCCTAAAATGAGGTCTTATTTAAGTAGCAGGTGTTATAATTGGTAATTACCATCAGGGGTAAAGGATATAATTTTGAGGAATAGCGTGATCTTTCCCTAGTTTGGGAATTGCCAGTAAATACGAGTGAAGCCAGAAACCGGGCAATGAACATGCACAAAGCAGCTGGAGTGCTGTGGCTCGGGGGAGAACCGAGGGGGTGATGCAAATTTTGAAATTTTGGCAGGGTTGTTAACAACAGTAAAGATGGTATGCTACTCCAGTTGGATCTAGATAAGTTGGGAAAATGGGATGAGAAGTGGCAACTGAAGAACACCGAGAAGAACACTGACTAGTACTGAAAGTACTGCATATGGATAGCAATAACCAAAAAGAAAAATACCAACTGTGTGGTACTACACTCAGGGAATTGGAAAGTGAAAAAGACCTGGGGGGTAGGCAGATATGAAGTTTGCTGAGCAGTGCAGATGGGCTGCCAGGGCAGCATGGAGTCTTGTCAATGATATATAGAAATTTTGCAAGCAGGGACAGGGAGGTGATTATCCCGTGATACAAGGCAATGGTCAGGCCACACCTCGATACTGTGTACAGGTCTGGAGGCCTCATTTTAGGAAGAATGAAGAGTTGCTAGAACGAGTACAAAAAAGGGCAAGAAGACTGGTGAGGGGAACAAAGGGGTGCTCTTACCAAGGAAGGCTTAAGTTCTGCAAATTGCAGAGCCCGGAGAGTAGGCACCTGTGAGGTGATCTGATTGAGGTGTATAAAGACTTGAATGGGTTCAGCAAGCTGAATGCTGATGGGATTCTTCCTCTTGCTCACATTAAGAACCTGAGAGGGGCACAGATTCAAATTGAGGACAGACAGTTGTAGTGTGTGGAATTTGCCTTTAGCCAGCAGGTAGTTGGTTGGTGGAATAGACTTCCATCTTTTGTTGTGGAAGTTGATAGCCTAAATAAATTTAAGGCTGAGCTGTACAGGAATTTGGAACGAATGGAGGGGGGTTTTTTTTGGCTGATATTGCAAAAGCTTGCTTTCTTGCATCATATGTCTCTACTAATGCTAATGCAGTTTGTTACAGAACTTTCTCGAACAGGACATCATCTAGCCAAGTAGGATGTCTTTGTGTGCTAGGTGCAGAGACTAAGCGTCAAGAAGGCAGGAGCCAACTCAGCATTCTGATGGGCGTATTGGAGAGTTTAATCCACACCGGAGGACTTTTGCTACTTGGTTTCTTCAACAGAAACGGTTCGTAAATGCTGACTTCCCGCGGGATTGCTGGTCACGCGACCTCCCGTTCAACGTCCTCTACCGCATGACGAAGGCATTTCGGACCCTGCAATGCTATGTGATTCTGATTCGTCTTTGTGCCCCCTACACCTCCTGCAAGTTTTTCGCACTGGTAGTGAATCACCCTGCATATGTGAAGAATTCCTTATCCACCCTCATTGCTCTATTTGCTAGCAATTTCTCATAAACTGCCTTTTCCTGTTGAACCTTTTCTGTGGCTCTATTACAGATCATCTTGTAGCTGTTATAGGCTTCAGTACTTTTTATTGCTCTGTAACTTTTCCATGCCACCTTTTTCTGCTCAAGTAATGTGGCAACTTCACTATTCATCCAACTTGGAACCCTCCTCGTGGAGTATTTTTTTAATGGTAAATACGCATTCAAGGCATCTGTGATTAATGTTTTAAAAGCATACCACAGTTCAATTGTATTCGTTCTCTGTGCAATATCTACCCAGTTAATAGAGGCCATGTAACACTGTAAGGCATCGTAATTTCCTTTTCTGAAATTATAACCCATTCCTTTGCCTTTTACTATAGGATTACTATATTCTTTTACTATATTCTTTTCTCTAGTACTTTCCCTGACATGTTGATACAAATAATGTAACTTTTTTTTATTCTATACTCGGCCTTGTAATTGCATAAAAGTATCGGTAAGGGTTTCCACGTGTTTCAACTCCGCTACCGTTCGTAAATTTCCCGCCATTGTGATACGATAGTTATATACCGTACTAGATAGCGTTAGTTGAACTTCGTTAGCAGTTAAATTGTACGTTTAAATAAATACATATAACGACTTAGATTACAAACGTAATATAATTAATTATATTTAACATAATTAATAACATAACATAATTAATTATAATTAATTAATAAATTAATAGAATCATGACTCAGACCAGAGCAGCAAAGCAAAAGGCTCAAGCTAATGGAAGTGCTGTGGCTCAGAGCAGAACTGAAGGGGGGCAGTTGTCCTCTGACTCCCAGCCTTATAAAATGCACTGTTTGCTTGATGTTTGCAGAGCAATCGGGTACGGGACATGATACTGCCATGGGGGATGTCTTTGTGTGTGCGCGCGCGATGCAAGGAGTGTATCGATATCAGGCAACAACTCGGCGTTCTTGTGGGCCTATATGAGAGCTTGAAGGACAGGGTGGATGCCCTCGAAGAAACTAAATTGAGGGGCCCATCAAGCTCTCAGCTGCCCACATCAATGCCAGAGCTTGAACTTGGGCATCGCGTGACACAGAGGCAACCCCCAAGGCAGAATGCGCTGGTCCCGAAGGAACTAGTAGTTGTTGGTGATTCTATTGTCAGGGAAACGGGGAACATGCTTTGTAAAAAAGATAGGTGGAACAGGACCAGGGTATGTCTGCCAGGGGCAAAGGATGACGTTGTTGTTTAAAAGTTACAGCTATCAGTTACAGGCTCTGCAAAAACGATAAGTGTTTACCTGTTATTTACATGATTGTTATTTTATATTGTACTTAATACGTAGTCATATAGTTATAGTTACGCTGGTTATTTTTTATTTTTAATTTAGATAAAGAGTTTTTGTGGATTTTACTTACGATAGGTAAAACCGTTATTTCGTTCCATTTCTGTAGCCATTGTTTTTGGATATAGTGGTAGGGAATTCAAATTTTTTAATTGAGGTAGCTAGGTAGCTCTAACGCATAATTATATAGTAATACGCTTCACTGTTTCTATTTAATAGTTTCTATTCAAATACTATTGATATTTAATTTATTGATTTTATTAATTTAAACTACCATGCCCCAAACTAGAGCAGCAAAGCAACGGGCACAAAGTGGCAGGAGTGCTGTGACTCGGGGGAGAACTGAGGGGGGCAATTCTCCAACGCATCACAGCCTAAAGAAATGTGCAACTTGTGAAATGTTTGCCGAACTCTCTGGAACGGAACATGATATTGCCATGGGGGATGTCTTTGTGTGTGCGCGATGCAAGGAGTGTATCGAAATCAGGCAACAACTCAGCGTTCTTATGGGCCTATATGAGAGCTTGAAGGACAGGGTGGATGCCCTCGAAGGAACTAAATTGAGGGGCCCATCAGGCTCTCAGCTGCCCACATCAACGCCAGAGCTTGCACTTGGTCATCACGCAACACAGCGGCAACCCCTAAGGCAGAATGCGCTGGTCCCACAGGAACTAGTTGTTGTTGGTGACTCTATTGTCAGGGAAACGGGGAACATCCTTTGTAAAAAGGATAGGTGGAACAGGACCAGGGTATGTCTGCCAGGGGCAAAGGTTGATGACGTTGTAGAGCGGATATCATCTTTCAAGGGCACAAAAGGTGATATAGTTGTACACGTTGGCACTAATGATATTAAGAGTAGGAGACCGGCAGAATTACTCAACAAGTACAGGTCACTGTTGAAAAAAAGCCGTGAAATAGGGTTGAATTTGAAAGTGTCTGCAATTCTGCCCAGACACGATAGGAGGGAGTACATGATGAGAGCCTTGTCGATCAATTCGGCCCTGGAAGGATTGTGCAAGGCTCAAGGGGTAGAATTTTTTTCAGCCTGGACTGTACTTGTTAACAGGAGAGATTGCTTCTACAGGGATGGGATACACTTAAATAGAAAGGGTGCAAGAATATTTGCTGATGCTATAGAGGCAGTGTTAGGTGGGTCGGAAAACTGCTAGTTTGGGGGGATACAAAGACTAATAGTTTAACAGTAACCGCAGGCAGAGGTGAAGGTGATTCTTGCACAACTTCTATTAGAATAAGAAGTGACCTGGAGCGAGGGGTGTTGGGGGTTTCAGGGACGGATGGCAGTCATCATGGAATAGTTGGGTATATGGGATGTGTTAGGGTAACCAGGAATAGGCATAGGAGCATGTATGCTTGCATGTATACCAATGCTAGAAGTATAGTAAATAAATTTGATGAATTTGAAGTGTTGGTCAAGACATCAAAGGCGGATATTGTTGGGATAGCAGAGACGTGGTGTCACAAAGATATAAGGAATGCAGAACTGGAATTTGGGGAGTACAATGTGTACAGAAAGGATAGACAGGACAGAAAGGGAGGGGGTGTTATGCTGTTAATTAAGAAAAACATAAAATCAAAGGAAGTGCACCCAGTTAATATAGATGAACAGTGCTCTGTTGAGTCAGTTTGGTGCGAGATAAGCACTGCGAAAGGAAAAATAAGGGTAGGAGTGTGTTATAGGCCTAATGACTTGAATGAGTACAATGAACAATTGTACAGAGAAATAGAGTGGGCCAGTAAATCTGAATGTCTTATAATGGGGGATTTTAACTTCCCAGATATTGACTGGAACTTGTGGGTTGGTCACTCACACACCAGTCAGACTTTTGTGGATTTATTGGATGATTGTTTTCTGCAGCAGCATGTTCGAGAGGCAACCAGAGAAAGTAATACTCTTGATCTGGTTATCAGCAGTGATCATTCGTGTATTAAGAATTTGCAGATAAAGGAACCACTAGGTGGCAGTGATCACAGTGTGCTGAAGTGGGATTTACTCAAAGAGGTAACTACCGTCAGGGGTAAAGGAAAGGGTTTTTGCTTCCGTAAAGGGGAGTACAGTGGTCTCAGACAGTTTTTAAATTCTGTACAGTGGGATCAACTGACGATGTTACCAACAGTAAATTCTAAGTGGGAAGCATTCAAGGAATTAATCGTGGAAGCTACTAGACTTTATATACCGATTAAGAAATATCGTTCAAGGTTTAGGCCTAAATGGTTATCAAATGAACTAATGAGACTCGTGACAGAGAAGAAAAATGCATGGGATGCATATAAATTATCAGGTGACGCAGAAGCCTGTGGCAGATATAAGCTAGTCTGTAATCAGGTCACAAAGGAGGTTCGGCAGGCGAAGGCGGATTACGAGAAATCTTTGGCAAAGGATGCTAAGAAAAACAGCAAGGATTTCTTTACTTATATAAACTCTAAAAGGAAGGGGATGAATATGATTGGTCCACTTGACATCGATGGTTCGACTGTTGATGATCCTGCTCAGATAGCAAACAAACTGAATGAGTATTTTGCATGTACATTCACACGTGAGGAATTATTACAGTTTGAAAATGGAAGAAGGTTATCAAATTGTAGCAGTGTGCTTAATGATTTTGTAATAACTGAGAACAAAGTGTAGGAGAAATTGTTGAAGTTAAACATAAGAAAGGCACCTGGGGTGGATGGGATCTATCCAGTTATTTTAAAGGAGGCGGCAAAGCAACTAAGCAAACCCTTAGCCATAATTATGAGAGCATCCTTGGACTCAGGGGAGGTTCCCACGGACTGGAGATGTGCAAATGTGTCCCCAATTCACAAAGGTGGATCGAAGGGTGACACGAGTAATTACAGACCAGTTAGTTTAACTTCTGTTCCGGGTAAAATAATGGAGTCACTGGTTAAAGATGCATTGCAGGATCATCTAGACAAGACTGCAGCAATAATTCAAACACAGCATGGGTTTGTTAAGGGAAAGTCTTGTCTGACAAATTTGATTGGTTATTATGATGTGGTCACAAAGGAACTGGATGCGAAAAATAATTTTGATATCATATACTTGGATTTCAGGAAAGCTTTTGACACTGTTGCGCATGGAAGACTACTGTACAAATTGGAGCAGAATGGTATTAAGGGTAAGTTGCTACAATGGATAAAAGGATGGTTAAGTGGGAGAAGACAGAGGGTGGTAATCAATGGGTGCTGCTCTTCGTGGACTAATGTTATTAGTGGAGTCCCACAGGGTTCGGTGTTGGGTCCACTGTTGTTTTGTGTATTTATCAATGATATTGATGAAGGTATATCAGGCTTAATGTCGAAGTTTGCAGATGACACAAAGGTTGGCAGGGTTGTTAATGACAGTAATGGCAGTGTGCTACTGCAACAGGATCTAGATAATTTGGGCAGATGGGCTAAGAAGTGGCAACTGAAGTTCAACCTTGACAAATGCAAAGTACTGCATATGGGTAGAAGTAACCCCAGAGAAACGTACCAACTGTGTGGTACTACACTTAAGGTGGTAGAAAATGAAAAAGACCTGGGAGTAATTGTGCAGTCAGATATGAAGTTTTCTGAGCAATGCAGAGAGGCTGCTAGGGCAGGTCATGGGGTTTTGTCAATGATATATAGGAATTTTGCTAGCAGGGAAAAGGAGGTGATTGCCCCTCTGTATAAGGCAATGGTCAGGCCACGCCTTGAGTACTGCGTACAGGTCTGGAGGCCTCATTTTAGGAAGGATGTAGATTTGCTTGAGCGTGTACAGAGAAGAGCAACACGATTGGTGAGGGGAATGAAGGGATTCTCTTACCAAGAGAGGCTTAAGTTCTGCAAATTGCAGTGGCTGGAGACTAGGCACCTGCGCGGTGATCTGATTGAGGTCTATAAGGCCTTGAATGGGTTGAGCACGCTGAATTCTGATGGGATCCTTCCACTTGTTCAGATTACGAACCTACGGGGACATAAGTTCAAATTAAGAAAGGACAGATGTAGAATAGATGTGCGGAAATTTGCCTTTAGCCAGCGGGTGGTTAATTGCTGGAACAAACTTCCATCTGTCGTTGTGGAAGTTGATAGGTTAAATAAATTTAAGGAGGAACTGGACAGGCATTTGGAGGGAATGGTGTGATGATTTTTTTTTTTTTTTTTTTTTTGGCTGATGCTGCATAAGCTCCTACACTTGCTTTCTTGCATCATGTGCCACTACTACTACTACTACTACTACTACTACGTTGGCACTAATAATATTAAGAGTAGGAGACCGGCAGAATTACTTAACAAGTACAGGTCACTGCTGAACAAAAGCCGAGAATTAGGGTTGAATTTGAAAGTGTCTGCAATTCTGCCCAGACACGATAGGAGGGAGTATATGATGAGAGCCTTGTCGATCAATTCGGCCCTGGAAAGATTGTGCAAGGCTCAAGGGGGAGAATTTTTTTCAGCCTGGACTGTACTTGTTAACAGGAGAGATTGCTTCTACAGGGATGGGATACACTTAAATAGAAAGGGTGCAAGAATATTTGCTGATGCTATCGAGGCAGTGTTAGGTGGGTCGGAAAACTGCTAGCTTGGGGGGAGACAAAGACCATTAGATTGACAGTAGCCACTGGCAGAGGTGAAAGAGATTCTTGCACTGCTTCTATTAGAATGAGCAGAAGCCTGAAAACCAGATGCATGGTATTTCAGAGACTGCAGGGACCCATTGCGGTACAAGTAAACACATGGGTTGTGTTAGGGTAGCTAAGAATAGAAACAGGTGCAGGTATACTTCTGTGTACACCAATGCTAGGAGTTTAGTAAATAAATTTGATGAATTTGAGGTATTGCTCAAAACATCAAAGGCAGATATTGTTGGGATATCAGAGACGTGGTGACACACAGATATAAGGGATGCAGAACTGCAATTTGGGGAGTACAACGTCTACAGAAAGGATAGACAGGATAGGAAGGGGGGAGGGGTTATGCTATTAGTTAAGAAACACATAAAAACCAAGGAAGTGAAGCCAGTGGACATCGCTGGACAGTGCAGTGTTGAGTCAGTTTGGTGTGACATAAGCATTGGGAGATCAAAATTGAGAGTAGGAGTGTGCTATAGGCCTAATGACTCTGATGAGTATAATAAGGAACTGTACAGGGAAATAGAGTTGGCCAGTAAATCAGAGAGTCTTATAATGGGAGATTTTAATTTCCCAGATATTGACTGGAATTTGGGGGCTGGTTACTCACGCACTAGCAGGGCTTTTGTGGATTTATTGGATGATTGTTTTCTACATCAGCATGTTCGGGAGGCAACTAGAGGGAGTAATACTCTTGATTTGATTATCAGCAGTGATTCTTCATGCATTAAGAATCTGCAGATAAATGAACCACTAGGTGGCAGTGATCACAGTGTGCTGAAGTGGGATTTACTCAAAGAGGTAACTACCATTAGGGGTAAAGGGAAGGGTTATTGCTTCCGTAAAGGCGACTACGATGGACTGAGACAGTATTTAAATTCTATACAGTGGGACCAACTGATGATGTTACCAACAGCAAATTCAAAATGGGAAGCATTCAAAGAACTTATCTTGGAAGCTACTAGGCTTTACATACCAACTAAGAAATATTGTTCAAGGTTTAGGCCAAAATGGATGTCAGATGAACTAATGAGGCATATGGCAGAGAAGAAAAATGCATGGGATACTTACAAATTAACACATGACACAGAAGCCTATGATAGATACAAGTTGATATGCAACCAAGTTACAAAGGAGGTTAGGCAGGCGAAGGCAGATTACGAGAAATCCTTGGCAAGGGATGCAAAGAAAAACAGCAAAGAGTTCTTTACTTATGTAAACTCTAGAAGGAAGGGGATGAATCAGATTGGTCCACTTGATATTGATGGGTCAACTGTTGATGATCCTGCTCAGGTAGCTAACAAACTAAATGAATATTTTGCATCGACATTCACACATGAGGAGTTATTCAGCAAGGGGAATGCCAGAGGTGTATTCAACTCTAGCAGTAAGCTACAGAATCTTGAAATAACTGGGAGTAAAGTGGAGGAGAAACTGTTGAAGATAAACACAAGAAAGGCACCCGGGGTGGATGGGATCTATCCAGTTATATTAAAGGAGGCAGCAAAGGAAGTAAGCAAACCCTTAGCCATAATTATGAGAGCTTCCTTGGACTCCGTGGAGGTACCCATAGACTGGAAATGTGCAAATGTGACCCCAATTCACAAAGGAGGATCAAAGGCTGACACAAGTAATTATAGACCTGTGAGCTTAACTTCTGTTCCAGGAAAATTAATGGAGGCACTGGTTAAAGAAGCACTGCAGGATCATTTAGACAAGACTTCAGTTATAGCTCAGACACAGCATGGTTTTGTTAAGGGGAAGTCTTGCCTGACCAACTTGATTGGATACTATGATGCAGTCACAAAAGAACTGGATGCAGGGAATAACTTTGATATTATATACTTGGATCTTAAAAAGGCTTTTGATACTGTTGCACATGGAAGACTGCTACACAAATTGGAGCAGTGTGGCATTGGAGGCAAATTGCTGCTATGGATAAAGGGGTGGTTGAGGGGGAGAAGACAGAGAGTGGTAATCAATGGACACTGCTCATCGTGGACTAATGTTATTAGTGGAGTCCCTCAGGGCTCAGTGTTGGGTCCATTATTGTTTTCTGTATTTATAAATGATATTGATGATGGTATATCAAGCTTAATGTCCAAGTTTGCAGACGATACAAAGGTTGGCAGGGTTGTCAAGGACACTACTGACACTATGCTGCTGCAACAGGATCTGGAAAGGTTGAGCAGATGGGCTGAGAGGTGGCAAATGAAGTTTAACATTGATAAATGTAAAGTACTACACATAGGAAACAGCAACCCCAGAGCAACGTATCAACTCTGTGGTACTACACTGACAGTGGTAGAGAATGAAAGGGACTTGGGGTGGTTGTGTAGGCAGATATGAAGTTCTCTGAGCAGTGCAGACGGGCTGCAAGAGTAGCTCATGGAGTATTGTCAATGATATACAGGACTTTTTCCAGCAGGGATAAGGAGGTGATTATTCCATTGTATAAGGCAATGGTCAGGCCACACCTAGAGTACTGTATACAGGTCTGGAGGTCTCATTTCAAGAAGGATGTAGAGCTGCTGGAACAAGTACAGAGAAGGGCGACAAGATTAGTGAATGGAACAAAGGGATGCTCTTACGAAGAAAGGCTTAAGTTTTGCGAATTACAGTGTCTGGAGACTAGGCACCAGCGAGGTGATCTGATAGAGGTGTACAAAGCCTTGAATGGTTTGAGCATGCTCAATGCTGATGGGATTGTTCCTCTTGCTCAGAATAATCACCTGAGAGGGCATAAATTCAAATTGAGGAAAGACAGATGTAGGATAGACGTGCGGAAATTTGCCTTTAGCCAGCGGGTGGTTGGTTTGTGGAACAGACTTCCATCCCTTGTAGTGGAAGTTTATAGCCTAAATAAGTTTAAGGCCCAGCTGGACAGGTATTTCGAAAGAAGAGAGGGGTGAAGTGGAAGTGGTTTTTTTTTTTTTTTTGGCTGATGCTGCATAAGCTTGCTTTCTTGCATCAAATGCCTCTACTAATGCTAATTAGGAAATGATCGCTGCCCATCGGATCATTCATAACAGACCATTCCATGACTGAAAACAGTATGGGGAGCATATTGAGAGGTGAATTGTAGAAGTTTGTCTAGGTGCCAATTGTATGTGCATAGGTTCACCTGTATTAAGAATGGTAAGATCTTCCTTGTCCAGAAAGGTTTCACTCAGTTGGCTATGTGTATCTAATTTAGAAGATCCCCATAAAGGGTGGTGAACATTGAAATCTCCCAGACGGACAGACAGGGGAAGGTAACTGCAGTAGGTTTTCCAGATCTTGGTAAGAGAAGGTCTGATTTGGTGGAAGACAGATTGAAACTAGTGTTATCGCAATTTGAGTAATGAAAAGTACAGCAACAGCTTCAATTTCTGTTTGAAGAACAATTTTGCTTTGCTAGGATCTGTGAGTTAACCATGATGGCCACACCATCACGGGCAGGATTTGATGTATTGCGATCTTTTATCTATATAGAGCAGTTCTTTATGGACGTGGAAATTTTGGAAGTTAAGTAGGTTTTCTGGCAAACAGAAACCCGCTGGACCTTAGCAATAAATAAGGTCATAGATATCATCGATATTGCTGCGAAGTCCTATATAATTCTGCTGTAAAATATAAGGCATTACTTGAGATGAGTACAAGGAGCTGTATCTGACTGCTTTTTCAGTATGACAGTTTTATGTCAGACTTCGGTTTGTCTTTTTTTGGAAATATAGGCCAACCAGTGTCCATTTCTTCCTCCACATATATTTCTAAAATTGGGTCTTCCTGGTTGGAATTTTTGGTTCCTATAATGGTTTTTTTTTTTTAAGGTGCCAGGACCTGCCAGAGTAAATAACTATAATAGTGGTGTACCAGGTTTGCCTCCACAAGGCAGACTGTGGACAACGTTAGGCCCCCATTACAGGCCCAGCAGCTAAATGACCAGAGCATTAGCATTAGCATTAGCATTAGTAGAGGCATTTGATGCAAGAAAGCAAGCTTATGCAGCATCAGCCAAAAAAAAAAAAAAAAACACAATACTACACATGTACAAAATCCATACCCTTTTAAAACTGTGGTATTGACAGTGTTCTGTTTCACACCCACAATGTATACTATGCGGAGATGAAGAAAACCCCTGGTGCCGTTTGACACTAAACACACTCTACATTCCACACTCCTCATTTGAAGAGCAAATATGGCCGCCTTTGCATTCGGACGCACATAACTACGCTCCGTAAAAATGTATTTAAAATGTGTTTAAATTTCAGTTAAAATTCCAAATTGTGTCTCCACCAGAAGATAGTCTCTGAGGAGTGTCTAGGTGAGAAACTTTTGAACCAAAAGGAAATTAGGGAAATTAGCCAAATACTAGAGTTATTCTCTATTTTCCTTTGTTTGCAAGACCCGCATGGTCACCATGAAGCTCAAGGAGGGAGAATAGAGAAGTGATCTGGTATAATGTGGCCACTGCACTAGGATCTGGCCCTTGATGGGAAGTGCTTCAATATGCTGCAATAGTTAACTTTGGACAGGGAATGGGTCCCAACCTTTCCTACCGAATTCTGTGCAACTGCAACCAAAGAAATGATTTTTGTGTTTCTCTCCACCCCCAACCATAAGCTTTCCATGGTGAGGACCCATCTATGCTCTGAAGCACATTAGCAAATCTGGTGCCACCATCATCTTTGCAGATAAGGGAAAACCCGCTAGTAAAAAAAATCCCGACCTTCTAGGGGTATTTTATACTTGGCTGTTCCCACCCCCAAAAGTGTCAGTGGGTGATAGCCCAAAATTTAAGGCAATGGTCACACCTCGAGCACTGCATACAGGTCTGGAAGCCACACTTTAGGAATGATATAGAGTTACTAGAATGAGTACAGAGAACGGCAACAAAACTGGTGAGAGGAACAAAGTTGTGCTCTTACGAAGAAAGGCTTATATTCTGTAAATTGCAGTTTCTGTAGACTAGGCACCTGCAAATCAATCTGAATGAGGTGTATAAGGCTTTGAATGGATTGAGCAGGCTCAATGCTGATAGAATTCTTCCTCTTGCTCAGACTACAAAATTGAGGGGGCATAAACTGAAATTGAGAAAAGACAGTTGTCGAATAGATGTGCGGAAATTTGCCTTTAGTCAGCGGATAGTTGATTGCTGGAACAAACTTCCATCTGTCGTTGTGGAAGTTGATAGCTTAAATAAATTCAAGGCAGAACTAGACAAGCATTTGGAATGAATGGTTGGGTGAAATGGGAAGAGTTTTTTTTTTTTTTTGGCTCATGCTGTATAAGCTTGTTTCTTGCATCGTATGCCTCTACTAATGCTAATGCTAATGAACAATCTGAAATATATTAAAGAAAAATGAACTGAATAAAATTTATTAAACAAAAATCAACCGAATGAAATTTAAT
Organism: Mastigoproctus giganteus; assembly: GCF_048544385.1. NCBI lineage: Eukaryota > Metazoa > Arthropoda > Arachnida > Uropygi > Thelyphonidae > Mastigoproctus > Mastigoproctus giganteus. The sequence continues at coordinate 173,450,107 of NC_143585.1, forward strand.
AAAAAAGCAAGTTAAATGAATTAAAAAAAACTGTCAAAATTTGCCTTTTCTCAATAACTAACTAACAGATTTTACCAATCACCAAAGACTTACCTTTCTATAGTAGCTAACATTGACTGAAGTCTGTTATGTATAACTTGAAGAACACTTTCCAATGTCTGCATTCCTGTAGCTTGAGAAAGCAGATCTCCATAATTAGCAGCAACCTGTAACATATCAAATTAACTTGGAATGGATTACAATAATCTATCATCATATAATATCTTAAAGATAGAAACATCTTAATAAAGTCAAACCCAGTAATAGCATCATCGATGAGGATTGCAATCTTCTTCTTGTTATAAATAAATAAATATATCTTCATTCCCATCATGGCAAGTTGCCAGTGATTACAAATTAGTGGATGCTACAAAGAAATAATGTGACATGTACAAATAATATATAATCAAAACAAAGAAAAACAAAAACAAATGCAATAAAACGTAAAACATACTGTAATGACAGGAAAGTACAATATAACGAATTTGTACACAGGGAAAGATTTCACTGTCTGTGGAGGACTGTGTCAGAGGTAAGTAGTCCAGCTCAAGATAATGATAGTTATCCATCCACAGCTGGAGGTACTGAATCCAGATGCACTGTGGCAAGTGTTGAATGGCTCAGTCCACAGTTATGATGACAAGTCAGTCAGGGAGCATGTGGTGAGAAACACATGGTATCATAAGCTGCATCGGTGGCAAATCAATGGATGTCAACATTAAGTCCTTCGATTATGTCAAGTATCTGTTTTGGTAGGAAATGATCGGATAAAGGCAAGTTGGAATGCACAGCTAAAGTTGACACTGATCTTATACATGAGTGGGGGGATGCTCCATGAATGTCCCATTTATTGGTTCCAATATAATTCCAGTGATCATTTTTGTATCGAAAACCAGTCTCTTATTATCTACAAGGCTTGTTAGTCTCAGCCCCAGTTCTTGGGCCATTGCTGTTGTCCATTGGAGAGGAGAAAGATTTAATTTGTGGGTAATTTCTGCAAATTTCTTCAACTTTTAGCAACCAGCATTCCTCAGAATAAATGAACTTCACATTAGTGTGGGTACTGGATGGCTAGATTTCAGCTCCATACAGGATTGCAGCATAGAGTAAATTGGTTATACATTTTCACAGGCTCACAAATGTGGAGGAGTTGGAATTTTGCAGCCAGCAAGATTTGACAGAATTAGTAAGCGTTTTTTTCAATGTGATTGTAAAATCGGAATTAAGGCCAAAGGCTATTCCTAAGTTGGTGTGCATTGGGCATATTTATTATCTTGGATCCTCCAACAGTAGCTACGGCCTGTGTTGGGTTGTTTTTCAGTGAGAAGATAATCTGGCAGATTTAGATGCATTGATGAAAAGCCTGAAGCATTTAAGAGAGTTTTCAAGGTTGCAGAGATTTGCACAGATGTTAGTGTTGACATCTGTCAACTCAGAATTATTCAGGTAAGTATTTTTAAATTTGCATACCATATGACATTGGGTCTGTTCTCAATAAAGGGTATGATGACGGCTGTGAATAAAATACCAAAAAGTATCCATTCCCCCTTGAAGTTCCCCTGCTGTAATGGTTCTTTGATCATGCAATCGTTAGCCTGGAGGATTGAAGATGGGCACTAATGAACCACAGCACATTGCTGTGGATTTCAAAATACTGGTCCAATACACAGATGGACTGGGTCAAAAATTTTTACTGGGGAAAACAAATGGAATGCATCGCAGGTCAGAGCACACAGTCGTACTATTCTGTGGGTCACAATATAATAATGAAAATCACACTGGCCTTCATGGCCCCCAGTTCAGCGGGGTTTCCCTGGTAAATCTTATGGACAGTCCGTCTCTGGGTCCAAGACGTTGATGAATGTTGGGATATGGATGGTATTGAAGGCTTCTTGGAGGTAAAGGTAGGTGATAGCCATCTCAACATTATCCCCAAAAGCTCACAAAGACTGCATAATTTATCTGTGGAGGCAGGTTGGTTGAATTTTTATGGCACATTGGCAGCTTAGGCCATAATACACTAAGTGAAAAATAAGAGTACAAAATACATTTGATAACCTATAAAAAAAAGGCTACTTTTTTATATGATGTTCTAAAATATATATAGAATACTATGGTAAGAAATTAAGTTAAAGAACAAATATAAAAGTATAATATTTAAATCTTCGTCTATAAATTAATAGAGCAGAGAAAGCAGAGGAAAAATGTCAGACAATTTCTGTCATCTAAAATTCGGCTGAGTGTAAATGGATCAGCCAGATTATTAAAAGCAGTAAAACAAAAATTGTGTGTTCCTAAACAAAGAACAGTCAACAAAAACATGATAAACGGTTAAAAAAGTTTCGCAATTCTCGCACATAGGTGGGTCATCCACCCTCAGCAAAAAGGAACGTGTCAGATGACTGTGACCTATGCAAAGCCAAGCAAGAACAATTTCCTCTCTACAGACCCTGTGTAGCCTGAACTGGCATTGCTTGATTACAGGCTTAATATGGTGTATCTATTTGCAACCTGTCTGTGCTAAGAATCATGCCATTGGAGTATAAATTGATGTGTATAACTGCCTATACTCTGTATAGGTGACTGACAGGCAATGGCTATTCAGGGGAGTGGATGTGTGGTATGGGTGTTTAATGGTGCACAAACTGCTGTGCCTATATTACACCTATTATTATTATTATCAGCCATAAAATGAAACGCAGCCTGAGGCTTATGCCGCAGATGGGCTGCTCTGGCAGCCCATCTGCACTGCTCAGAGAACTTCATATCAGACTGCACAATTACCCCCAGGGCTTTTTCATTCTCTACCTCCCAGAGTGTAGTACCACACAATTGGTACATTTCTCTTGAGTGCTGGGCCCATCGTTGTTTTGTGTATTCATATGCAACTTGGACATTAAGCCTGATTTACCTTCATCGATATCATTAATAAATACACAAAACAACGATGGGCCCAGCACCGAACCCCGGGGAACTCCACTAATAACATTATTCCACGAAGAGCAATGTCAATTTATTACCACTCTCTGCCCTCTCCCACTCAACCATCCCTTTATCCATTGCAGCAAATAGCCATTAATGCCATACAGCTCCAATTTATACAGCAGTCCTCCATGTGCAACAGCATCAAAAGCTTTTCTAAAACTCCAAGTATATGATATCAAAATTATTTTTTGCATCCATTTCCTCTGTGACCACATCGTAGTATGCAATCAGATTGGTCAGACAAGACTTCCCCTTAACAAATCCATGGTGTCTGAACTGTTACTGCAGTCTTCTCTAGGTGATCCAGTTCCAGGTTTTGCCTGGAACAGAAGTTAAACTAACAGGTTATCATTATTTGTGTCACCTTTTGAATCCCCTTTGCAAATTTTTTCATTTGCACATCTCCAGTCCATGGGGATCTCCCCAGAATCTAATGATGCTCTCATAATTATGGCTAAGGGTTTGCTTACTTTCCTCGCTGCCTCCTTCAATATAACTGGATAGATTGCATTCACCAAAGGTGCCCTTTTTATATTTTACTTCAACAATTTTTCCTCCACTTTGATCTCAATTATTACAAAATCATTTAGCTCCCAGTTCGAGTTTAGTAAACTCGAACTGGGAGCTAAATAATTCTTCCTTAGATAATTCCTCATGAGTAAATGTAGATGCAAAATATTCATTCCAATTGTCAGCTTTTTGAGCAGGATCATCAACAGTCAAACTACCAACATCAAGTGGACCAATCTAATTCATCCCCTTCCTTCTAGAGTTTACATATGTAAAGTCTTTGTTGTTTTGAAGGTAAAAATGTTTTTACCAGCGTTATTTGAAAAAAAGCGTTACATTATCTAGAAATCATAATGAAACCCAATGCACATGCGTTATACTTGTTGCATGCAGTGACGCAACAAGTACAATGCATGTGCCCAAGAAAACTCAATTGTACACAAGTGCATTGACGCAACAAGTTGCAGTGACACGACAAGTGCAATTGAGCAGTGACGTGCTACGTTATACTGTTATATCAGCATAATGATTAATAAGTGAGTGACTGTGCCAAAATCCACAGCCCAGCATTCGAAGGAATATCGTGAAAGAAAGAAAGAAAGAAAGAAAGAAAGGAAAGTTGAACAGAAATGTGAATCCAGATGAAATTCAACAAGAGTGTTTTGTTATGCCTGGGAGTTCTCAAACTGCACCCAAAAAAAAAACGCAAGCTAAAATAATGAAGGAATATCGTGAACGGAAGAAAAGGAAATTAGAATTTCAAACTATTCTAAATCATAATGAAATTCAACCACACAGTTCTACTAGGCCTGATACCTATCAGGAATCTAAAACTCCAGCAGAATGAATGAAGGAATAACGTGCACAAAAAAAAGCAAAATTAGAAATGGCTAATAATGAGATTCCTGATTACATCACAATAGTGTGTACACAACTTGACAGTGAGTTTGTAAACTAGTGTACAAAAACCCATTTGGATTTAGTTGTAATGTCTGTAATCATTAATTAGATTTGAAACTATTTCCAACAACTTCATATGAATTACTTCAAAATGAATTTCATTTACAAGAAGTGCGCACAGTACTTTCATGACATGTAATACATGTCATACTTCATTAAAAGAGGGATGATAACAACTATGGCCACGTGAAATGGATTTATATATCCAACATATCCTTCTCATTTGCCTCCACTGGATGTTGTGACTGAGCGTTTGATATTACCACGATTACCCTTTATGCAAATTCATTGTTTACGTTATGAACATGGACAATATGGGATCATTGGACAAGTAATAAATGTACCAGTTAAAGTAAATATGATGGTTCATCAATTACCTAGAGATTATCACTTATTAATATTACTGGCATAATCGTCATCTAATGATGATGATTATGCCAGTAATATACATATAAAATGAAGACTCATACATAAATCATATCTACAAAGATGACTGCAGAAGAAAATAGACAAAATATGGTTACGGTATTTGATAAATTCACCTTTGTATAAATTCTATGACATAAAAGTGAGTGATGATTTCTTGGGGAGACAAATCATGATAGTGAACAGGAACATTCAGATGAAATTGTGGATCCTGTCAACAATGATGATGAACTATTGTTAATTCGATGACAAACATTATCATTGTCTGAAGATTATTTATGGTGATATTTAAGTATATCACCAGGTCAGAAATCATCCCCAACAAGTTTCATATTTGATATACATGCAGAAGAACTTTCTTTTACTGCTATATATTTGGGACATGCACAAAAATTTAAAAATGAACTGAAAATTACAGGAATCCATCAATTACCACAGAGTTGATACGTTACTCTGGGATTATTGCTTCCCGTATGTAGTACTTTACATTTGTCAATGTTAAAATTCATTTACCACCTCTCAGCATATCTGCTCAACTTTTCTAGATCCTATTGCAGCAGCGTACTGTTAGTGTCCTTAACAAGCCTGCCAACCTTCGAATCATCTGGAAACTTGGACATTAAGCTTGATATATCATCATCAATATAATTTATAAATACAGAAAAGAACAATGGACCCAACACTGAGCCCTGAGGGACTCCACTAATAACATTAGTCCACAATGAGCAGTGTCCATTGATTACCACTCTCTCTCTTCTCCCACTCAACCATCCCTTTATCCATAGCAGCAATTTGCCTCCAATGCCACACTAGTCCAATTTGTTCAGCAGTCTTCCATGTGCAACAGTATCAAAAGCCTTTCTAAGATCAAATATATGATATCAAAGTTATTCCCTGCATCCAGTTCCTTTATGACCACATCATAGTATCCAATCAAATTGGTCAGGCAAGACTTTCCCTTAACAAACCCATGCTGTGTCTGAGTTATAACTGAAGTCTTGTCTAGATGATCCTGCAGTCCTTCTTTAACCAGTGCCTCCATTAATTTTCCTGGAACTGAAGTTAAACTCACAGGTCTATAATTACTTGTGTCAGCCTTTGATCCTCCTTTGTGAATTGGGGTCACATTTCCACATCTCCAGTCTGTGGGTACCTCCCCTGAGTCCAAGGAAGCTCTCATAATTAGGGGCTAAGGGTTTGCTTACTTCCTTTGCTGCCTCCTTTAATATAACTGGATAGATCCCATCCACCCCGGGTGCCTTTTTTATGTTTATCTTCAACAATTTCTCCTCCACTTTCCTCACAGTTATTACAAAATCATCTAGCTCACTGCCAGAGATTAATTCACCTCTGGCATTCCCCTCCCTGTATAACTCCTCATGTGTGAATGTAGATGCAAAATACTCATTTAGTTTGTTAGCCACCTGAGCAGGGTCATCAAAAGTTGAACCATTGATATCAAGTAGACCAATCTGATTCATCCCCTTCTTTCTAGAGTTTACATAGGTAAAGAACTCTTTGCGGTTTTTCTTTGCATCCTTTATCAAAGATTTCTCATAATCTGCCTTTGCCTGCCTAATCTCCTTTGTGACTTGGTTACAGACCAGCTTATATCTATCATAGGCTTCCATGTCACCCATTAATTTATATGTATCCCATGCATTTTTAATCTCTGCCATATGTCTCATTAGTTCATCTGACATCCATTTAGGCCTAAACCTTGAACAATATTTGTTAGTTGGTACGTAAAGCCTAGTAGTTTCCAAGATAAATTCTTTGAATGCTTCCCATTTTGAATTTACTGTTGGTAACATCATCAGTTGGTCCCAACATATATAATTTAAATACTGTCTCAGACCGCTATAATCACCTTTACGAAAGCAAAAACCCTTACCTTTACCCCTGATGGTAGTTACCTCTTTGAGGAAATCCCAGTTCAGCACACTGTGATCACTGCCACCTAGTCGTTCCTTTATCTGCAGATTCTTAATGCATGAAGAATCACTACTGATAATCAAATCAAGAGTCCCTCTAGTTGCCTTCTGAACATGCTGATGTAGAAAACAATCATCCAATAAATCCACAAAAGCCTTGCTAGTGTGTGAGTGACCAACTGACACACTAGCAAGTGTGAGTTGGTCACTTACACTTGCTAGTGTGTGCTTATATCTGGGAAATTAAAATCCCCCATTATAAGACTCTCTGATTTACTGGTCCACTCTATTTCCCTGTACAGTTTCTTATTATGTAGGAATGTGTTATAGGCCTAATGACACTTATGAGTCATTAGGCCTATAACACATTCCTACTCTCAATTTTGTTCTCCCAATGCTTATGTCACACCAAACTGACTTGACACTGAGCTATCCAGCGATGTCGACTGGCTTCACTTCCTTGGATTTTGTGTGTTTCTTAACTAATAGTATAACTCCTCCTCCCTTCCTATCCTGTCTGTACATATTGTACTCCCCAAATTGCAGTTCTGCATTCCTTATATCTGTGTGACACCACGTTAGTTAGGTAGTTGTTAGTTAGTTGGTTTTTAGGAGCATTAGCAACTAAGGCCATATTGCTCCGGGATATGCGGTGGTCATTCCCTGACCTTTCCACATTCTCCGTATTTGGTGGTGACGGGCTCGAACTCCGGTCTAATCAAGAAGCCTGTGCTATGCACTGCTGCTCCTTCCCACCTGGCTACGGAGGCGCCTCTGACACCACGTCTCTGATATCCCAACAATATCTGCCTTTGATGTTTTGAGCAATACCTCAAATTCATCAATTTTATTTACCAAACTCCTAGCATTGGTGTATACATGCACCTGTTCCTATTCTTTGCTACCCTAACACAACCCATGTGTTGTACCGCAATGACTCCCAGCAGTCTCTGAAATACCCTACATCTTGTTTTCCAGGCTGCTTCTCATTCCAATAGAAGCAGTGCAAGAATCACTTTCACCTCTAACAGTGGCTACTTGTATCACCCCAAGCTAGCAGCTTCCCGACACATGATCACAATGACTGGCACTTATTGAATATTGTATAGCGAACAATAAATTACTATGGTGAGTCCATCGTAACATGATTTCGTCGCACAGAGAATCGAATGTTACAATTGATACTGTATTTTAACTATTTGTGTGAAACTGAACATAATTGGGGCAGCCATTTAATCAGGCCAAAATGCACTAGTCACCATTGTCCCAAATAACCAGGATCCACTGTATTTCAAATAAAATTAGCAAACAGGCTTTCTCTAAAAGTTTCATTTATCAGTAGGAGTGGGGATGCTTTACTAAATCAAGAAACCTGTTAGCCACGAAGAAATCTGATATCTATATGGGAATAAATCTGATATCTATATGGGAATAATTTCTTCAATGATACTTCCTGAGGTAAGTCATACACCTATCTGTGTGAAGCAGTGAGCATGACTATGTAAACACAGTGATTGGTTTGTTGGTTGGTTTGGATATTTTACTGGCGCATCAGCTTCTATGGCTATAATGTGCCAGTAAACAGTGAAGTAAGTAAAAAAGACACAAAAAAGACACAATAGACACTGCTATTTTTAACATCACATTTCATGAGTAACCCACAAGAAAGAGAGAGTTACGTAAGTGCGCACAATTACATGAACAGCGCCAAACATGAGATATGCAAACAGGCAGGCTTCTCTGAAATTTTCAGAGGTCAGTCTATGACCAATGACACAATTCTACTGGACATAATTATATATTTTTAATTTAAAATAGAAGGGAGAGCATACTCACCCATGGGTTAAACTATAATCTATAATAATCACATTACATATTTAGTGGGAACAAAACCACACTATATTCCCATCATTCACACATGGAATTTGAAGCAAATCACTACACCTTTCCACACTGAGCAAATAAATGCAAATAACATATTTAAAAATTTGTGAACATACCTGATAATGTAGCTCTTTATCCAAAAGAGTGATTCCAGCTAACAACTTTGAAAGGTGTTCGGTGATAGCCACTCCTTGAACAACAGCTGAAGTTGTCCCTTTAACATCATATTCATTATCTAAAAACTGGTGATACATGTCTGAAATTTGAAATATTTAATTAAAACTTTTGAAACAGAAGTTTTTCTCACAAACTTTAAACTGGTTAATACAGAGTACACTTCTAACAAACTAAAGCAGAGTACACTTATGTTCTTATGCAGAGTACACTTCTAACAAACTAAAGCAGTGATGTCCAACCTTTTCCCATACAGGGGCCATATTCAAAGTTTGTTTTGCAGGCTGCACTGAGTGATTTGAGAAAAAATTGTGTGTTACATTTTCGATATCTTGTTACTTGTAAAAGAAAGTTTCTATTTTCATGTTACCATTTTTTATTTTCAGGCTATGTATATAAAAACTGCAAATTCCCAACACTTTTATGTGCAACAAATCTATGTCAGTTATTTATTTTTTAGATTTTATTAAAATTATAAAAATATGAATTACTTTCTTCTTGTTTTTTTTTAAATACAGTAGAGTCATGATTATTCAAGCTAATGTGGACCAAGAACAGCTCGGATACAGTCAAACTTAATTAACACAGAAAATGTTCCCACCCCCTCTAGGATCTCCCTCATTCCTGCCATTAAGGAAGTACATGTATATACATATGTACTGTAATTTATTCCAAATACAGTATATATGTACTGTATTTGGAATAAGAAAAAGAATACACATACATGTATGTATGTAATTACATAAATGCAATTACATACTGTAATTGCATTTATGGCAAAGGTAAAGCAAGCCCACACAAAGAGTATGGCAAATTTCTGAGTGGTTTACCAGTGGAACTAGTTCGCCATGACAGCATTTGTATTGTTGCTCGCTCGGTAAACAGATGGTTGTTATCGGTCAGGAGTAGAAATTGAATCCCGTGAGAGCTTGAACCCTGTCCCCTACCTCCAGAAGTGGAGGGGGTAACCTGGCCTTTTTTCTATAGAATCATGGGTGGACTAGAGCATAATTTGTTTCTTATTACTGTATTTTTATTTTGTATTTTTTTTTTAAAGACGCGTGCGTGCAGAACATATTTTACAATGCCAGAACTTTCCACTTTACTCCATTCGTGATTCAATTAGTTTAAAATAATTACTGCACTTAAAACAGTACAGTTTCAGTCTTATTAATTTAGATTTCATCAAAAAAATCAAGGAAGTTGAAGCAACATTTCATTTTTCTCCACAAATTTCTTCCAACTTTAAAAGATTAATCGCTAATATTATCTTATGCCGTTCATTCCGAAACTAATTATGCGCCGTTCTTTATTCATTAATACATGTCATAATGCCAACCAATGACTAAACTGATGTTATCATCTGTTCTGTTCATGCATCAACAAGTACATGTACATCATTTGTCATGCCCACCTGTCAATCAATATATCATTCTCGACTTCTACTACAGACCAATAACATCCACCATCAGTTTACCAAGCAAGCAACACTGCAAGTGCGGTATGGCAAAGTACAGTGTATTGTACATGGCTAAACTTTGCTGAAATTTTCCGCTCTTCTCGTGTGGGCTTTCTTTACCTTAGCCTGTGTTTATTTACTTACATAGTATTGTACTGTGCATACTGTAAGTACATGATTACGGCATCAGGCTTTAGAAACAAAGTCTTCTGTTTTAAAGAAGTTCCTCGCTTGTTTGCTGCTATCTCAGGTGTCTCAACAACAGTAGATCAGCGGGTGTACTCTCATTCTGCTCCTCGATGTATCACAGTGCGGTCTCAATCACATTTAGGCCTTCTGTATGCAAAATTTTTGAGCCTTCTCCTGGACACACGTTGTCTTCATCTTCACTGATAAACTAGTGGTAGGCCTGATGTAGCCGAGTGGTCAGGAGCAAGATTGCATAGCACGCGTTCCTTGAGTGGACCGGGATTCAAGCCCGTGACTACTAAATACGATAAATATTTGTATTGACAATTTATTGTAGTCTATTGACCTGGTTGTTGTGCCGGATTTTAAACAGAAAATTTAATTTTTTTTTTAGTCACAAGCAAAATCGCCTGAACAAGATGTCAAACAGACCCCAACAGATAAAACTTTGAAATTTTGTGGCAAGTAGGTGAAGCGATGCGGAGGGAGATGAGTCATCAAAATTCAGTGAATCAGCACAGTCTGTTCTCATCACAGTCTTACTCATCATACATATGAACACAAACAACTCTTTATGGCATCACTTAGCCATTATGTAAAAACTGAGCTAAGAGCTACTCGGATAACATGCAACTCCGGAAAATCAGGACTCAGATATTCGGGACTCAACCATACTTTAATTTGTTTTTTTTTTTTTTTTTAATACTTTACTTTTGTTTTTAAATAGTCACTTTAGAAAATTTACAACCAAAAAAGGATCACTGCTTTTCGATATTAAGGTGAATAAATAAATACATATAATGATACACCTAAAATTGAAAATATTCGAAAATGTTAATACACAATGTTTTCTGAACAAAACTTAACATTTAATGAGATGATTTAGGCTGGATATTTTTAGATAACTGTTCAAAATTTGGTTGAAAATTTTTGACACCAATTCTCAATACAGAATGAAGTTGCTAATCTGTTATTCTGTTTCTTTTTAAATATTTATTTGATATCATGCGACAAAAAAACTTGGTTGCAAACATACGTTGATCTGAACAAAGTAGCCATCTTTGGTGGCATTTTCTTTCTTCAGCAGAAAATCTTCTGATGGTAGAGCCTTGTAGAATTCAAATAGTTTATTTTGGTAGTCAACATACAGGTAATTTGAGAGCCCTGTCGATCAATTCGGCCCTGGAAAGATTGCGCAAGGCTCAAGGGGTACAATTTTTTTCAGCCTAGTCTGTACTTGTTAACAGGAGAGACTGTTTCTACAGGGATGGGATACACTTAAATAGAAAGGGTGCAAGAATGTTTGCTGATGCTATCGAGGCAGTGTTAGGTGGGTCGGAAAACTGCTACATTGGGGGGATACAAGGACTAATAGATTAACAGTAGCCACTGGCAGAGGTGAAAGTGATTCTTGCACTGCTTCTATTGGAATGAGCCGCAGCCTGGAAAATAAGATGCAGGATATTTCAGAGACTGCTGGGAATCATTGGGGTACAAGTAAACACATGGGTTGTGTTAGGGTAGCTAAGAAAAAGAACAGGTGCATGTATACTTGCGTGTACACCAATGCTAGGAGTTTAGTAAATAAATTTGATGAATTTGAGGTACTACTCAAAACATCAAAGGCAGATATTGTGGGGATTTCAGACACGTGGTGTCAAACAGATATAAGGAATGCAGAACTGGAATTTGGGGAGTACAATGTTTACAGAAAGGATAGACAGGAGAGGAAGGGAGGAGGGGTTATGCTTTTAGTTAAGAAATACATAAAATCCAAGGAAGTGAAGCCAGTCGACATCGCTGGACAGTGCAGTGTCGAGTCAGTTTGGTGTGACATAAGCATTGGGAGATCAAAATTTAGAGTAGGAGTGTGCTATAGGCCTAATGACTCTGAAGAGTATAATAAGAAACTGTACAGGGAAATAGAGTGGGCCAGAAAATCAGAGAGTCTTATAATGGGATATTTTAATTTCCCAGATATTGACTGGAATTTGGGGGCTGGTCACTCACACACTAGCAAGGCTTTTGTGGATTTATTGGATGATTGTTTTCTACATCAGCATGTTCGGGAGGCAACTAGAGGGAGTAATACTCTTGATTTGATTATCAGTAGTGATTCTTCATGCATCAAGAATTTGCAGGTAAATGAACCACTAGGTGGCAGTGATCAGAGTGTGCTGAAGTGGGATTTACTCAAAGAGGTAACTACCATTAGGGGTAAAGGGAAGGGTTATGGTTTTCGTAAAGGCGACTACGATGGACTGAGACAGTATTTAAATTCTATACAGTGGGACCAACTGATGACGTTACCAACAGCAAATTCAAAATGGGAAGCAGATAAAACTTTGAAATTTTGTGGCAAGTAGGTGAAGCGATGCGGAGGGAGATGAGTCATCAAATCTTATCTTGGAAGCTACTACTAGGCTTTACAACATACCAACTAAAAAATATTGTTCAAGGTTTAGGCCTAAGTGGATGTCAGATGAACTAATGAGACATATGGCAGAGAAGAAAAATGCATGGGATACATACAAATTAACACGTGACACAGAAGCCTACGATAGATACAAGTTGATCTATAAACAAGTTACAAAGGAGGTCAGGCAGGCGAAGGCAGATTACGAGAAATCTTTGGCGAGGGATGCAAAGAAAAACAGCAAAGAGTTCTTTACTTATGTAAACTCTAGAAGGAAGGGGATGAATCAGATTGGTCCACTTGATATCGATGGGTCAACTGTTGATGATCCTGCTCAGGTAGCTAACAAACTAAATGAATATTTTGCATCGACATTCACACATGAGGAGTTACTCAGCGAGGGGAATGCCAGAGGTGTATTCAACTTTGGCAGTAAAGTAAGCTAGAGAATCTTACAATAACTGAGAGTAAAGTGGATGAGAAATTGTTGAAGATAAACACAAGAAAGGCACCTGGAGTGGATGGGATCTATCCAGTTATATTAAAGGAGGCAGCAAAGGAAGTAAGCAAACCCTTAACCATAATTATGAGAGCTTCCTTGGACTCAGGGGAAGTACCCATGGACTGGAGATATGTAAATGTCACCCAAATTCACAAAGGAGGTCAAAGGGCAACACAAATAATTATAGACCTGTTAGTTTAACTTCTGTTCCCGGAAAATTAATGGAGGCACTGGTTAAAGAAGCACTGCAGGATCATCTAGACAAGACTTCAGTTATAGCTCGGACACAGCATGGTTTTGTTAAGGGGATGTCTTGCCTGACCAATTCGATTGGATACTATGATGCAGTCACAAAATAAATGGATGCAGGGAATAACTATGATATTATATACTTGGATCTTAGAAAGGCTTTTGATACTGTTCACAAATTGGAGCAGTGTGGCATTGGAGGCAAATGGTTGCTATGGATAAAGGGGTGGTTGAGGGGGAGAAGACAGAGAGTGGTAATCAATGGACACTGCTCATCGTGGACTAGTGTTATTAGTGGAGTCCCTCAGTGTTCAGTATTGGGTCCATTATTTTTTTCTGTATTTATAAATGATATTGATGATGGTATATCAAGTCATCGTATATCGTCCAAGTTTGCAGACGATACGAAGGTTGGCAGGGTTGTCAAGGACACTACTGACACTATGCTGCTGCAACAGGATCTGGAAAGGCTGAGCAGATGGGCTGAGAGGTGGCAAATGAAGTTTAACATTGACAAATGTAAAGTACTACATATGGGAAACAGCAACCCCAGAGCAACATATCAACTCTGTGGTACTACACTGACAGTGGTAGAGAATGAAAGGGACCTGAGGGTGGTTGTTCAGGCAGATATGAAGTTTTCTGAGCAGGGCAGATGGGCTGCAAGAGTAGCTCATCGTGTATTGTCAACGATATATAGGAATTTTTCTAGCAGGGATAAGGAGGTGATTATTCCTTTGTATAAGGCAATGGTCAGGCCACACCTAGAGTACTGTATACAAGTCTGGAGGCCTCATTTCAAGAAGGATGTAGAGATGCTGGAACAAGTACAGAGAAGGACAACAAGATTAGTGAATGGAACAAAGGGGTGCTCTTACGAAGAAAGGCTTAAGTTTTGCAAATTACAGTGTCTGGAGACTAGGCACCAGCGAGGTGATCTGATAGAGGTGTATAAAACCTTGAATGGTTTGAGCATGCTCAATGCTGATGGGATTCTTCCTCTTGCTCAGAATAATCACCTGAGAGGGCATAAATTCAAATTGAGGAAAGAGAGATGTAGGATAGACGTGAGGAAATTTGCCTTTAGCTAGTGGGTGGTTGTTTGTGGAACAGACTTCCATCCCTTGTCGTGGAAGTTGACAGCCTAAATAAGTTTAAGGCTCAGCTGGACAGGTATTTCGAACGAACAGAGGGGAGAAGCGGAAGTGGTTATTTTTATTTATTCATTTATTATTTATTTATTTTTTTTTTTTTTGGCTGATGCTGCATAAGCTCGCTTTCTTGCATCAAATGCCTCTACTAATGCTAATCCTCGTATAACATGGTAGTCAGGTTCCTATAAAATCTTGTGTAGTGCGAAACGGTGTTACATGGGACTAAGAACCAGTACAAAAAGGGAGGTTACATTCCAAAAGCTAAATATACACCACTTGTTAACAATGTTAACAGAACTAACAAAAATACACCACTTTAGATTTCATGTATATTCTGTTCTGTGTACAAAATCATTAATCTGTGTTTGCTTTTGCTTGACAGATCTTTGTAAATTTCATCGGATGGAACTAAGCATTTTTGAAGCTCCCTTTTCATCTAATACTTCTAGCATTAGAAGCAATACTTCTAATGCTAGAAGTATAGTAAATAAATTTGATGAATTTGAAGCGTTGGTAAAGACATCAAAGGTGGATATTGTTGGGATAGCAGAGACGTGCTGTCACACAGATATAAGGAATGCTGAACTGGAATTTGGGGAGTACAATATGTACAGAAAGGATAGAAAGGGATGAGGTGTTATGCTGTTAATTAAGAAAAACATAAAATAAAAAGAAGTGCATCCAGTTGATATAGATGAACAGTGCACTGTTGAGTCAGTTTGGTGTGACATAAGCACTGCGAAAGCAAAAATAAGAGTAGGAGTGTGTTATAGGCCTAATGACTCGAATGAGTACAATGAACAATTGTACAGTGAAATAGAGTGGGCTAGTAAATCGGAATGTCTTATAATGGGGGTTTTTAACTTCCCAGATATTGACTGGAACTTGTGGGTTGGTCACTCACACACTAGTCAGACTTTTGTGGATTTATTGGATGATTGTTTTCTGCAGCAGCATGTTCGAGAGGCAACCAGAGAAAGTAATACTCTTGATCTGGTTATCAGCAGTGATCATTCGTGTATTAAGAATTTGCAGATAAAGGAACCACTAGGTGGCAGTGATCACAGTGTACTGGTGTGGGATTTACTTAAAGATTTAATTACCATCAGAGGTAAAGGAAAAGATTTTTGCTTCCGTAAAGGTGAGTGCAGTGGTCTCAGGCAGTTTTTAAATTCTGTACAGTGGGATAAACTGACAATGTTACCAACAGTAAATACTAAGTGGAAAGCATTCAAGGAATTAATCGTCGAAGCTACTAAAAGTTACATACCTATTAAGAAATATTGTTCAAGGTTTAGGCCTAAATGGTTATCAAATGAACTAATGAGACTCGTAACAGAGAACGAAAATGCATGGGATGCATATAAATTATCAAGCGACTCAGAAGCCTATGGCAGATATAAGCTAGTCTGTAATCAGGTCACAAAGGAGGTTAGGCAGGCGAAGGCAGATTACGAGAAATCCTTGGCAAAAGATGCTAAAAAAAAACAGCAAGGATTTCTTTACTTATATAAACTCTAAAAGGAAGGGGTTGAATCTGATTGGTCCACTTGACATCGATGGTTTGACTGTTGATGATCCTGCTCAAATAGCAAACAAGCTGAATAAGTATTTTGCATCTACATTCACATAATAGGAATTATTAAGGTTTGAAAATGGCAGAAGGTTATCAAATTGTAGCAGGATACTTAATGATTTTGTAATAACTGAGAGCAAAGTGGAGGAGAAATTGTTGAAGTTAAACATAAGAAAAGCACCTGGGGTGGATAAAATCTATCCAGTTGAAATCTACTCAGGATAGTTTCCCGCGGACTGGGGATGTACAAATGTATCCCCAATTCACAAAGGGGGATAGAAGGGTGACACGAGTAATTACAGACCAGTTAGTTTAACTTCTGTTCCGGGTAAAATAATGGAGTCACTGGTTAAAGATGCATTGCAGGATCATCTAGACAAGACTGCAGCAATAATTCAGACAAAGCATGGGTTTGTTAAGGGAAAGTCTTGTCTAACAAATTTGATAGGATATTATGATGTGGTTACAAAAGAACTGGATGCAAAAAATAATTTTGATTTCATATATTTGGATTTCAGAAAAGCTTTTGACCATGTTGCGCATGAAAGACTATTGTACAAATTGGAGCAGAATGGTATTAAGGGTAAGTTGCTACAATGGATAAAAGGATGGTTAAGTGGGAGAAGATAGGGGGTGGTAATCAATGGGTGCTGCTCTTCGTGGACTAATGTTATTAGTGGAGTCCCACAGGGTTCGGTGTTGGGTCCACTGTTGTTTTGTATATTTATCAATCATATTGATGAAGGTATATCAGGCTTAATGTCGAAGTTTGCAGATGATACAAAGGTTGGCAGGGTTGTTAATGACAGTAATGGCAGTGTGCTACTGCAACATGATCTACATAATTTGAGCAGATGGGTTAAGAAGTGGCAACTGAAGTTTAACCTTGACAAATGCAAAGTACGGCATATGGGTAGAAGTAACCCCAGAGAAACGTACCAACTGTGTGGTACTACACTTAAGGTGGTAGAAAATGAAAACAACCTGGGAGTAATTGTGCAGGCAGATATGAAGTTTTCTGAGCAATGCAGACAGGCTTTCAGGGCAGGTCATGGGGTTTTGTCAATGATATATAGGAATTTTGCTAGCAGGGAAAAGGTGATTATCCCTCTGTATAAGGCAATGGTCAGGCCACGCCTTGAGTACTGCATACAGGTCTGGGGGGCCTCATTTTAGGAAGGATGTAGATTTACTTGAGCATGTACAGAGAAGGGCAACAAGATTGGTGAGGAGAATGAAGGGATCCTCTTACCAAGAGAGGCTTAAGTTCTGCAAATTGCAGTGGCTGGAGACTAGGCACCTGGGCGGTGATCTGATTGGGGTGTATAAGGCCTTGAATGGGTTGAGCACGCTGAATTCTGATGGGATCCTTCCACTTGTTCAGATAATGAACCTAAGGGGGCATAAATTCAAATTAAGAAAAAACAGTAGTAGAATAGATGTGTGGAAATTTGCCTTTAGCCAGCGGGTGGTTAATTGCTGGAACAAACTTCCATCTGTCGTTGTAGTTGATAGGTTGATAAATTTAAGGAGGAATTGGACAGGCATTTGGAGGGAATGGTGTGATTTTTTTTTTTTTGGCTGATGTTACATAAGCTCATAATACATGCTTTCTTGCAGCACATGCTACTACTACTACTACGTCCAACAAATTCGCTTTACCAGCCTCTTTTTCTACCAGTAATTCTTGAATGACTTCAGAAATCCTTTTTTTTTAGGTGCATTGGCGACTAAAGCCATGTTGCTCTGTGTATGTATATTGTCTATATTGCATGGGTTCTGGGGGTCGATTTTCTATTTTTCTGAATGAAAAACCCGAGTTCCAGGAGAAAAAACCATGCTAACCTCACCTGAGACCAACTAACTCAGCCACGTTGTGAAAAAGACCCATAAAAGTTCCTCCCGTCATCGACTAAGTCAAACATAGGTCTTTTCCACCCAGTGTGGGAGGGATAGCAATTCTGCCAACCACGGTCTCATGTGCTACCCACGAGACCTTAAGCAGTCATATCATCAAAACATTCCCCCTCTTACTGACTTATTTTTTTTTTTATGTAAACCCCAAACACGAGAGGTATTAGAACCTATAGTACTTAGTACCGTGCTTGGGTTGGAGGTTGAGAAGATGAAAGAAGATATTTGTTGACATTGGACTTGAACTTCTGTAGACTGTAATTTTCAGGAAATACGTATGAAGGAAGGTTGTTCCAGAAAACAGCAGTTGAATGAATAAACGAGGATGATGAAAATTTGGTTCTGTGAGTTTGAAGTTGGACAGTAAATGGATGTTGGCTGGTAGTAGCATGTATTCGGACTGTTTTAAAAGAGAGAGCGGAAATTATAGAAGCCAATGGCGATCGTTGATCAGACGGAAGGTTTCTAGGTAGTTTAAGAGTTGGCGGTTAATTGATTTCTCCATTACTTTAGAAAGAGCGGAAGTAATTGCAATGGAACAATAATTGGATGGGAGGGATTTGTCGCCCTTTTTAGGAACTGGATGGATATGAGCAAATTTCCAAGCAGAAGGAAAAACACCTTTGGAATAAGAAAGTGAAAAAGGCGGCAGGAGAACAGGTTTTGAGAACAAGTGGAGAAATACATTCTGGACCTGGAGCTTTCTTAGCATCAAAAATCGTCAAAATCCTTCTGACATCCTTTTCATGGAAGACCACAGGAGGCATTGAATGGAGTGTGTTGGGAATGGTGGGAGGTGTTTTACCAAGATCATTAATATATGAGTTGGAAGAAAAATGGGATGCTAGCAGGTCAGCTTTATCCTTGGCTGAAGTGACAAGAGAACCATCTTGTTTGGACAGAGGTGGGAGCAAGATAGGCAAAAGTTGCGGCCAATAGCTTCGTCAAGGGACCAGAATGCTCGGCTACCATTAGGGCAAGAAGCAAGTTTTCTACTCTTAGCCTGTTCAAACTCTAGTTTGGACTGAGTAGTAACTGCTTTTCAATTGTTGCGAGGTTTGGTGTAGGCAGACAATGAAACTGAAGAATTAGAAACAAGCCAATTACGGTATGCAACGTTCTTCCCTTGAACAGCCTTAGCACATTTATTGGAAAACGAAGGTTTAGATAAAGGACGAGATTTTAAAGTGGAGTGTGGGATAAAGGATTCCATTTCTTCAAGAATAATTTCACTGACACAATCTGAGCAAATGTTGACATCAGAAGTTGTGAAACAGTAATCCGACCAAGGAAAAGAAGAAAAATCTTGCAGGTCACCTCCATTTTGCATTCTTCTAATGCCAAACAACACGAGGTTGGGAATAGCCATGAGATAAAGGATCCATTGGAGAAGAGACAATCACCAAGTTGTGATCTGAAGTACCTAAAGGACCCCCTCACTTCGACCGGTTACTTAGAAGGGTTGTTTGTGATAAAAAGATCAAGCATGTTGCCTGTATGATTAGAATTGTCCGGTATTCTTGTAGGTAAATGAACAATCTGTGGCAGGTCATTAGTAATTGCAAAAGCCTCAGCATCTCGACCAGCTGGGTCGGCGTCACTAGAAAACGGAAGCCAGCTGGAGTTCTGAACATTAAAATCACCAAGGAAAATTACCTCACTGTTAGGAAAGTTGGACTGGAGAAAGTCAAGTTGCAAAGAGAGGAAGTCAAAGAGCTCCAAGTGATTAGTGGAGTTGGGAGAATGATAGAGACAACAGATGAATTTTACACAATGAAGTAGAGAGATTTTAAGCCAGAGAAGATCAAAGAGAGTAGATTCCAAATTGCCAAGTCTCTGACAGGGAATATCACAACAGACATATGCACAAGTACCACCTTTGAGGCGAAAGGAATCATACAGCAAATAATTTGGGCATCTGAGATGAGCA
The DNA here is from genome assembly GCF_048544385.1 of Mastigoproctus giganteus. NCBI lineage: Eukaryota > Metazoa > Arthropoda > Arachnida > Uropygi > Thelyphonidae > Mastigoproctus > Mastigoproctus giganteus. The sequence goes on from NC_143585.1 coordinate 173,470,408, forward strand.
GTAGTTGAATCAACAGATAACTGAGATTCTGTCAGAAAAAGTAGTAGTAGTAGTGGCATGTGATGCAAGAAAGCAACTGTATGAGCTTATGCAGCATCAGCCAAAAAAAAATAAATAAAAAAATAAAATAAAATAAAAAAATCACACCGTTCCCTCCAAATGCCTGTCCAGTTCCTCCTTAAATTTATTTAACCTGTCAACTTCCACAACGACAAATGGAAGTTTGTTCCAGCAATTAACCACCCGCTGGCTAAAGGCAAATTTCCGCACATCTATTCTACATCTGTCTTTTTTTAATTTGAATTTATGCCCTCTAACGTTGGTAATCTGAATAAGTGGAAGGATCCCATAAGAATTCAGCGTGCTCAACCCATTCAAGGCCTTATATACCTCAAAAGTACATGGGGTTTGGCAGACTGCAAGTGGAAATGGACATCGTTAAGATTAGAAATGAGACCAGGTATCCGTAGCCGAGTGGGCAGGAGCGGGAGTGCAGTAGCACACGCTCTTTGAGTAGACCGGTGTTCAAGCCCCTGACTACTGAATACGGTCGATCTGCCAACCCACACTGGACCAGCGTGGCAGATTGTCATTTCCCTCAGCATGAATTGTTGAGGAGGTTTCCATCCTGTATTGGGTTGATAATGGCTGCACTTTACTTTGACTTTTTTACATTTGTGAAATGAATTAGGAAGTGCTTGGAAGGTTTAGATCTTTTCGCAGATAAGCTTGCTCTATTAATTTGACAATTCATGGTGTATTCAATAGTAAGAAAAAGTGGGTGGGATATACTGTATGAAGTAATGAAATTTTTGGATAGGCGTAGACATCGTAAGAATATACCCAGATCCTTGACATAACGTAGCCTCTACAATGCTCCCCGCATGCACACTACTCGGACTCCCTCCAATCACTATCTGGCAGAGCAGAGGTAGCAAGATTATACACTAGCTGATCCGGAAGCCTCCTCGAGAGTTACCAATAGGTTTGGTCCGGTGTACTAACTAGCGGCCAGCCTGCGAAGACCGTTTTAGAACTATACCCTCGAAATGTAAGGAATATTGGATCTTGCCACGATGTTCATCATAACCTCAAAAGTCATCAATCATACTGCATGATGGAAGAGTTAGGGAAGGGTTCACCAGAACTTAGCTCTAGAGACTAAACATGGGTTCCACCACTTCAAGCCTCCAATAAGCAAAGTGGTGGTATTGCACCGGTTGATGAGAGTCATCTACCACCTAGTACTGCCTGGTAACATAGAGGGGGCGGCATTTCTCCATGTGGTGTGGGTGCCACACCTTTACCCCTGCTTGCGTTGGTTCACACTTGGGTGCTCACCCACCATGTACTTGTGCATGGAGGTTATACCCAGGATTACTAACAGTCCCACCATCGTGAAAGTGCAAGCAGAGAATTTGGCTGCCACAGACCATCTGGACTTTGCCGAAATTGGGTCCACTTGACTTGAGTGTCACCCGAATATCAGTTCCATCAGCGTTTTAGACTCCCAGGTAGCAAGTGCAGCTTGTCTGGCATATCTGAGAGAATGTCTGTGGCTTCAAGGACCAAGTTCTACTATCGCACCGATTCTGTTTTCTGCCGATTCGATCATATTTACTGAATGAACTGGTCTGTCCGTACATTTTTCCAACACGCATTTAATGTTGACAGTTTTATTTCTTTAAGAGATAAAGCTGAGATTCAAATACAGTCCACAATTTAAAAATATTTCTATGCCTCCATCACTTCAAATTTCCATCAATTCAATTTGGAATAAATTTGTTCCAAAATCGATTGTAATGATTTTCTGATGTAATGTGTTTGAAAGGACAACATAATAATAAATATAATGCCTTTGCCTTGATTCAAAAGTAGACTTATAAATGCTTGTCCAGCTCAGCCTTAAATTTATTTAAGCTATCAACTTCCACAACAAAATATGGAAGTCTGTTCCACCAATCAACTACCCACTGGCTAAAGGCAAATTTCAGAACATCTATTCTATAACTGTCTTTCCTCAATTTGAATCTGTGCCCCCTTGGGTTCTTAATGTGAGAAAAAGGAAGAATCCCATCAGCATTCAATCCATTCAAGGCCTTATACACCTCAAAGGTGCCTACCCTCCAAGCACTACACTTTGCAGAACTTAAGCCTTTCTTACTTGGTAAGAGCATCCCTTTGTTCCCCTCACCAATCTTGTTGCTCTTCTTTGTACTCGTTCTAGCAACTCTACATCCGTCCTAAATTCAGGCAACCAGACCTCTACACAGTACTCTAGGTTTTGCCTGCCCATTGCCTTATACAACAGGATAATCACCTCCCTGTCCCCACAAGCAAAATTATTATATATCACTCAAGACTCCATGGCCTGCCCTGACAGCCTGTCTACACCATTCAGCAAACTTCATATTTGCCTGCACAATTACCCCAAGGTATTTTTCACTTTCCTGAGTGTAGTACCACAAAGTTGGTACATTTCTCTTTGGTTATTGCTCTCCATATGCAGTACTTTGCATTTGTCAATGTTAAACTTCAGTTGACATTTCTCAGCCCATTATCCCAACTTGTCTAGATCCAGTTAGAATAGCAGAATGTCGTTAACAACCCTGCCAACTTTGCATCATCTGCAAACATGGACATTAATGCTGACATACCTTCGTCAATATCATTGATGAATACAAAAAACAACAATGGGACCAGCACCAAACCATGGGGAACTCCACTAATAACATTTCTTCATGAAGAGCAGTGTCTACTGATTACCACTCTCCGTCGTCTCCCACTCAACCATCCCTTTATCCAATGTAGCAACTTACCCTTAACGCCATACCCCTCCAATTTGTATAGCAGTCTTCCACATGCAACAGTATCAAAAGCTGTCCTGAAATCCAAGTATATGGAATCAAAATTATATATTCAAAATTGGATACTATGATGTGACCAATCATAGTATCCAATCAAAATGATCAGACAAGACCACCCTTTAAAAACCCATGCTGTGTCTTAACTCTTACTGTAGTCTTATCTAGATGATCCTGCAATGCTTCCTAAATCCATTATTTTCCCCAGAACACAAGTTAAAATGACAGGTCTATACATAATTGTGTATCCTTTTGAACCCCTTTGTGAATTGATGATACAGTGAAACTTCCCTTTAATGGACAGCCATGGGGAACGAGAATTTGTCCGTTAGAGAGAAGTGTCAGCTAACAAGAAGTCTGAAGGAGAAAAAAAAAGGAAAGAAAGAAAGAAAAATTGTTAAACGTTTAATGTAAAATTAAATTAAATTATATAAGATTTTGCACAATATTTTTGTAAATAATATACATACAATTGTGCTATGCATATTATGACTTTATCTTAAGAAAAATACATACAGTAATCACTTATTTTCTTCTGCACCTTCTTCCGGCTGATAATTTTGTTTTCAACATTTGTTTGGAGTGAAGAAACCATCGAAAGTCCTTCAGTATCTTCTTCAGCGGCGAAAAACATTTTTAAACGATCGATTTGTATGAGCGCTTCTTCCATTTTCATCGGTGGTTCATCATTAATATGTTCTTCGACAGAATGACCTCCTCCCATTTCTTCATCCTCATGAGGAACTTCTTGAACAATATCGATGATAATGTTGTTGATGTCTAGAGCACCATCTTCTGTAGTGAGGTTCGAGTCTATATCTTTGTAGCCAGGGTCACTTGTAGCGGAAGTATCGTATATTATCAATAGATGTTGAAGTTCTTGTTCTTCTCAGTGCTCCACATTGCTGTTCACAACTTCAATTTTTGCGTTTGAGAAGCCAGACTTTACAAAACAGTTCACGACAGTTTGTTTTCTAATTACGTTTACTGAAGAGGAAATCCATTGAATCGCATCTAGGATGCTGAGTTTCTTTGCAAGGTCACTCGCACATGTTACATCGTTCATGTTTGCAATGAGATGTCTTAAAACACGTTTTCTGTAGTGAAGTTTAAAATTTTTTATTATCCCTTGATCCAAGGGCTGACACTCTGCAGATGTGTTTGGTGGCAGAAAAACGATTTGAATGTTGGACAATTCAATGTGCGGGTGAGATGCAGCATTATCCATGAAAAGAATAATTTTTCTGTTTTGACGAATCATGTTTTGGTTAAAGTGACTTATCCATTCGCTCATGATATCTCGTGTCAGACACGCTTTTTTTATTAGACTTCCAGTCAACGTTCAAAAGATTCAACTTCATGCCCTTGAAACAACGAGGATTTTGTGGTTTTCCTATAACAAGAGGTTGTTCAAAGTCTCCCAGCATATTTGTACACAACAGCACAGTCAAGCATTCCTTAGAAATTTTTCCGCCCTGGCACTTTTCGTTTTTAGACTCGCTTTTTCAGGAAGAGCTTTAAAAAACAACCCTGTTTCGTCACAGTTGTAAATATCCTTAGCTTCAAAATCACGACATGAATCTTCCAATTTGACGGTCCACTCTGTTACAACCCCAGTATCAACAGATCCACCTTCACCACTTACAGTTTTCCAAGAAATTTTATGCCGAGTTTTGGACTTGTCTAGCCATCCCACAGAAGCTTTGAACTCATTTACTCCCATAGATTTCGCAACCTCCAAAGCCTTTTCCCTAATTTTTTTAGCACGTACGTGATAAAACCACTCATACATAACATTGTCAATTTGAAGTCCAACAGTTTTCGGGAATGATTTTTGAACCTGATCATTTCCGTGTTGCCAAAATTGTTGAGCAGTTCATTTTTTTTCTTCAGGATGTCGCTTACCTGCGTCTTCCCGATTTTCAATTTTGCAGCGAAATTGTGAACCCTATTTTTTTTTTGCCGATCATACGCATTAATGAGTTCGACTTTATCTTTTAAAGTTAAATGTTTACGAGAAGACATTGTGCACTTCACATGACACTGAACAAAACTGAAAACTGAAACTCAAAAGACGAAAGGCCAACCAAATTCCCCCCCCCCCCCTGCACACACCGAATTCATCAGAAGTTTTACACGTGCCTTAAAATTCTTGAAAAAGGGTTTAGAACCGTGACGTAAACCTTGATAAAATTCAGAGAATCGGAAATAGAAAATAAACACACGATTGAGGCAATACGTGGAAGAAACGTTCCTAGAAAAAGGGCCGTGAGCTCGCCCGCTGTCTGTTATGGGGAGATCAAATTAAGTTCTAATCTAAACAAAACAGTGCAGATTGCCTGTCCACGTCCGTTACAAAGAATGTCCGCTAGACAGAAGCTGAAAACACGTTAAAACCAATAGAGGAGAGTTGGGGAATTTGAAAATGTCCGTTGTAGAGAGATGTCCGTTAGGAGAAGTTTCACTGTACATTTGCACACCTTCAGTTCATGGGGACACCGCTCCTGAGTTCAAAGAAGCTCTCATAATTATGGTTAAGAGTTTGGTTACTTCCTTTGCTGCCTCCTTTAATATAACTGGATTGATCTCATTCACCCCAGGTGCCTCCTTATGTTTAACTTCAACAATTTCTCCTCCACTTTCCTCTCAGTTATTACAAATTCACTTAACTTGCTGTTAGCATTTGATAAACTTAGGGAACTTCGCTCATTGAATAACTACTCATGTGTGAATGTAAATGCAAAATGCTCATTCAGTTTATCAGCTACCTGAGCATGATCATCAATAGTCAACCCATCTATGTTAAGTGGTCCAATCTGATTCATCCCTTTCCTTCTAGAGTTTACATAAGTAAAGAACTCTTTGCTGTTTTTCTTTGCATCCTTTGCCAAAGATTTCTCATAATGTGCCTTAGCCTGCCTGACCTCCTTTGTGACTTGATTGCAGACTAGTTTATACCTGCCAGAGGCTTCTGTGTCACCTGATACTTTATATGCATCCCATACATTCTTATTCTCTGCCACGAGCCTCATAAATTCATCTGACATCCATTTAGGCCTCAACCTTGAACAGCATTTCTTAGTTGGAATGAAAAGCCTAGTAGCCTCAAAGATTAAGTCCCTGAAAGCTTCCCATTTAGAATTCAATGTTTTTAGCATTAGGAAAGGCACATGACGCAAGAAAGCAAAGCAAGCTTATATAGCATAAGCCAAAAAAAAAACACACATCCCCTTCTCATTTCACTCATCCACCCACTCCAAATATTTGTCTAGTTCTGCCTCGAATCTGTTTAAGCTATCAACTTCTACAACGACAGATGGAAGTTTGTTCTAGCAATCAACCACCCACTGGTTAAAGGCAAACTTCTGCACATCTATCCTACAACTTGTCTTTCCTCAATTTCAATTTATGCCCTCTCAGGCGATTATTCTGAGCAAGAGGACGAATTCCATCAGCATTAAGCAGACTCAAACCATTCAACGTTGGTAACATCACCAGTTGATCCCACTATACAGAATTTAAAAAAACTGTCTCAGACCCCTATAGTCAACTTTACAAAAGCAAAAGCCCTTCCCTTTAGCCTAGATGGTAGTTACATCTTGAAGTAATTCCCATATCAGTACATTCTGATTAGTATCACCCAGTGGTTCCTTTATCTGCAAATTAATAATGCATGAATAATCACTGCTGATAATCAGATCAGGAGTATTACTCTCTCTGGTTGCCTCTCAAACATGCTGCCGTAGAAAACATTCACCCAATAAATCCAAAAATATCTTGCTAGTGTGCGAGTGACCCACAAAAGTTCCAGTCAATATCTGGAAAGTTAAAATCCTTCATTATAATAAAGACATTCTGATTTACTGGCCCAGTCTATTTCTCTGCACAACCGCTCATTATACTCATCAGATTCATTAAGCCAATAACACACACACACACACCTACTCTCATTTTTCCTTTCCCAGTGTTTATGTCATACCAAACAGACTCAACGTTTCAATGTCCAAGAACATCAATTGGATGCACTGCCTTAGATTTTATGTGTTCCTACACTAACAGCATCACCCCTCCTCCCTGGTCTATCCTTACTGTACACCTTGTACTCCCCACATTCCAATTCTGCACTGCTTATGTATGTGTGACACCACATCTCTGATATCTTAACAATATCAACCTTTGATGTCTTGACTAGCACTTCAAGCTCATCAAATTTATTAACTATACTCCTAGCATTGGTGTAAATGGAAGTATATATGCACCTGTAATAGTAGTAGTAGTGGCATGTGATGCAAGAAAGCAAGTGTATGAGCATATGCAGCATCAGCCAAAAAAAAAAAAAAAAATCACACCATCCCCTCCAAATGTCTGTCCAGTTCCTCCTTAAATTTATTCAACCTATCAACTTCCACAACAACAGATGGAAGTTTGTTCCAGCAATTAACCACCCGCTGGCTAAAGGCAAATTTCCGCACATCTATTCTACATCTGTCTTTTCTTAATTTGAATTTATGCCGCCTTAGGTTCGTAACCTGAACCAGTGGAAGGATCCCATCAGAATTCAGCGTGCTCAACCCATACAAGACCTTATACACCTCAATCAGATCACCGCACAGGTGCCTAGTCTCCAGTCACTGCAAATTGCAGAACTTAAGCCTCTCTTGGTAAGAGGATCCCCTCATTCCCTTCACAAATCTTGTTGCCCGTCTCTGTACATGCTCAAAAAATCTATATCCTTCCTAAAATGAGGCTCCCAGATCTGTATGCAGTACTCAAGGTGTGGCCTGACCACTGCCTTATACAGAGGGACAATCATCTCCTTTTCCCTGCTAGCAAAATTCCTATATATCATTGACAATACCCCATGACCTGCCCTGGCAGCCTGTCTGCATTGCTCAGAAAACTTCATATCTGACTGCACAATTACTCCCAGGTCTTTTTCATTTTCTACCACCTTAAGTGTAGTACCACACAGTTGTTATGCAGTACTTTGCATTTGTCAAGGTTAAACTTCAGTTGTCACTTCTTAACCCATCTGCCCATATTATCTAGATACTGTTGCACTAGCACACTGCCATTACTGTCATTAACAACCCTGCCAACCTTTGTATCATCTGCAAACTTCGACACTAAGCCTGATATACCTTCATCAATATCATTGATAAATATACAAAACAACAGAGGACCCAACACCGAACCCTGTGGGACTGCACTAATAACATTAGTCCACGAAGAGCAGCACCCATTAATTACCACCCTCTGTCTTCTCCCACTCAACCATCCTTTTATCCATTGTAGCAACTTACCCTTAATACCATTCTGCTCCAATTTGTACAATAATCTTCCATGTGCAACAGTGTCAAAAGCTTTCCTGAAATTCAAATATGATTTTTTGCATCCAGTTCCTTTGTAACTACATCATAATATCCTATCAAATTTGTCAGACAAGACTTTCCCTTAACAAACCCATGCTGTGTCTGAATTATTTCTGCAGTCTTGTCTAGATGATCCTGCAATGCATCTTTAACCAGTGACTCCATTATTTTACCCGGAACAAAAGTTAAACTAACTGGTCTGTAATTACTTGTGTCACCCTTCGATCCCCCTTTGTGAATTGGGGATACATTTGCACATCTCCAGTCCGTGGGGACCTCCCCTGAGTCCAAGGATGCTCTCATAATTATGGCTAAGGGTTTGCTTAGTTGCTTTGCCGCGTCCTTTAATATAACTGGATAAATCCCATCCACCCCAGGTGCCTTTCTTATGTTTAACTTCAACAATTTCTCCTCCACTTTGCTCTCAGTTATTACAAAATCATTAAGCACCCTGCTACAATTTGATAACCTTCTGCCATTTTCAAACCTTAATAACTGCTCGGCGCCTCCGTAGTCAGGTGGGAAGGAGCAGCAGTGCGTAGCACACGCTTCTTGATTAGATCGGGGTTCGAGCCCGTCACCACCAAATACGGAGGATGCGGAAAGGCTAGGGAATGACCACCACATATCACGGAGCAATATGGCCTTAGCCGCTAGTGCTCCTGAAAACCAAATAACTCCTCATTTGTGAATACAGATACAAAATACTCATTCAGTTTGTTTGCTATATGAGCAGGATCATCAACAGTCGAACCATCAATATCAAGTGGACCAATCAGATTCATCCCCTTTCTTTTAGAGTTTATATAAGTAAAGAAATCCTTGCTGTTATACTCTTAGTTACCCTACACAGCCCATGTATTTACTTGTTCCACTATGACTCCCAGCTTTCCTGGAAATCCCCATTGCCTTGCTTTCCAGGTTGCTGCTCATTTCAAGAGAAGCAGTGCAAGAATCACTTTCACATTTGCCAGAAGCTACTGATAATCTATTAGTCCTTGCAATTTACCGACCAACCTAACTCTGCCTCGATAGCATCAGGAAATATTCTTGCAAACTTTCTATTTAAGTGTATCCCATTCCTGTAGTAGCAGTCTCTCCTATTAACAAGCACAGACCAGGTTGGAAAAAATTCTACCCCTTAAGCCTTGCACAATCTGTCTAACAGGGGTTTGGGAGAAGGAAAAAAAAGTGGTGTCTCCACTGATTTTAGAATACAATCAAATTCAGAGTAAAATCACACTGAAATTATTATTATTAGCCAAATAATGCAAGGAAGCCTGAGGCTTTTGCTGCACCAGCCAAAAAAAAATTTGAGTTACTCTGAGAGAGAGAGAGAGAGAGAGTCAGAAGTAGAAGGGAATCACCAAGGAAGAGAAGAATGATGATATCCAGCACAGGAACCTTGGTGTGCCAAGCCCATACTCACCAGATGTGAGCCCCTCGTGTACTTGGAAATTTGATCCAATAATCAGACATCGCGACATTCAACATCTTGCACACATAGGATGAGAGGTAATCCAGGCATGAAAACCGCAAGATCTTAAAAATCAAGTAGGTTTTCGTATAATATTGTCCATTATGGGGAAGTCAAGCTAACAGCACAAGGAAATGCCAGACAGATAGTTTGCACAGCTGACAGAGCCATGTAGGTTACTTACTTTTATCTGGTGTAATCCTAATTCTGGTTGCACAACCTTATGAGATTGCCAATGCAATTTTGGGTTGGTTTCATGTGACATAAACGCTGGGGAAAACAAAACTTAGGGTAGAAATGTGTTATAGGCATATTGACTAATGAGTATAATGAGGAAGTTTACAGACACAGAGTGGGCAGTAAATCAGAATATCTTAAATTGAGGGATTTTATCTTACCAGATATTGACAAAAAAATTATTCGTTGGTCACTCACACAGTATATCAAGACTTGCGAATTTATGGGATGCTGTTTTCTGCACTAGCAGGTTGGAGAAGCAATGAGAGAAAGCATGTTCTTGATTGATTATCAGCAGTGACTCTCTCATGCATTAATAATCTGCAATAAAGGGGCCATTCATTGACAGTGATCAGTGTACTGATGTCGGATTTACTTCACTAAGAGAAGAGATTCTGCTTTCATAAAAGTTACCACAGAAGTCTCAAACTGTTTTTAAATTCTAAGCAGTAGGACCAATTAATGACGTTACCAACAGCAAATTTTAAATAGGAAGCATTCATTCACAACCCAGACCTAAATAGATATCAGATGAACTGATGAGACTTGTGACAGAGAAGAAAAATGCAGTGTTTCACTACATGAACTGTACTTGGCTGGCAAAGGAGTAATGTAAATAATACTGCATAGTTTCTTGGACCAACTCTGCTTGCACAAAGTCAATAACAATATAAACAAAAAAAAAAAGCAGCACATACAATATTAAAAACACTACTAAGAAGGTTCAAAAGGTAACAACTACTAATCTCCAATTATAAGGATTAAATATTTTTCTGCAGGGCTTTTCAGGCAATGTGATACTATCGCAAGAGAATTCTTTCAGATAAAAAATTTATCATTTACGAAGTTCAATACCAAAGGTTGGCTGGATTTCTCTGAAAATAATAGTTTCCCACACTAACAGTGAAACTGATGAACAGGTAGCATTTAATCCATGATTAGCCATTTAATCATATGGCTAAACATGCCATAAATATAAACATGATATTGCTGTTGTTGTTATTTGGTTTTTTAGGAGCAAATAAGGCCATATTGCTCAGGGATATGTGGTGGTCATTCTCTGACCTTTCCGCTCCTCCGTATTTAGTGGTCACGGGCTCAAACCCCTGTCTAATCAAGAAGCGTGTGTTACACACTGCTGCTCCTGCCCACCTGGCTACGGAGGCGCCCATGATATTGCAATGAAAATCACAATGACGTTTTCTACTATCCGAAAGCTTCACAAATTTCATCAAAGTTGGCCTTAAATTAACTGTAAATTCTTTTATTTTACATGATAATTCTCCTATGTGGATATTATTCACATAGGAGTATTATCAGATTTTATTGAAACATTAATTTTAAAGGATTTCTTGTAAATATTGGTTTAATGTCTTTTGTTGGAGTAATGCCATTTGCAAAAGTTTTGGCAAATGCAAACTTCAATTTGGAAGAGATTAAATGTTTCATGTTTCTATTTTATATTACCAATATTTTTCTGAAATTCAAGTATAACTAATCAACTTTTTTTTTCATTAAAACTAATGAACGTTTTTATTGGCAAAAACACGAAAAAAAAAAATTGGAAAAATTTTCAATTTTTATTAAATAATGAAGGAATAAAATTAATGTGTCATAATCTATTGGTAAAAAGATTAGTACACTCCAAGCACAATTCCACCAGGCTGCACAATATCATTTTTATAAAACTGTGATGCTACTGTTGGTTTAAAAAGTAAGAGATATCCATTGATGGGTAACAAAGAAAAAATAAAAAAATTCTCTATTTGAATGCTTACCTGAAACAATAAATGATGAGCCCTATAACCTTAAAATTCCATAACATATATTGTAACATTGAAAACCTGCAAACATTTCAATAAAAATAAACACCCTGCAAGTAGACAGATTCACTGATATTGATAAACTGTTTAACATTAATATAAAAATGCTTTCTCAAAGGGTCATTTCAACCACAAACATCATAATCCTGAACTACGTTGCTGAAAATCAACAACATTAAAAATAATATTCTGCTAGTCTCTCTCTCTTCCCCCCCACCCACCCAGTCATACAGATGTGGTTTCTTGTGCATGCCTTTTCTACAGACACCTCCAAGGACACTGTTCTTTTCTAATGCCATCTCTCTTTCTCTCATTCAACTTCAAATTCACCAAACTAACTTTTCCTCTACCCCTTATTCTTCTGTTCTATGAGAAACTTGCATCTCACATGTATTTATCGAACATTAGCATCTGCAGCCAGGGATGCTCCTAGAATTTTCTGAAGAGAGGTGCTAAAGTAGTATTTGGGGAATCATTAGCATAGGCACATGATGCAAGAAAGCAAGCTTATATAGCAAGAGCCAAAAAAAAAAACCTTATTTCACCCATCCACTCGCTCCAAATGTTTGTCAAGTTCTGCCTTGAATCTATTTAAGCTATCAACTTCTACGACAGATGGAAGTTTGTTCCAGCAATTAACCACCCACTGGCTAAAGGCAAAATTTCGCACATCTATCCTATAACAGTCTTTCCTCAATTTGAATTTATGCACTGTCAGGTGATTATTCTGAGCAAGAGGAAGAATCCCATCAGCATTGAGCATGCTCAAACCATTCATGGCTTTATACAACTCAATCAGATCACCTCGCAGGTGCCTAGTCTCCAGACACTGTAATTTGCAAAACTTAAGCCTTTCTTTGTAATAGCAACCCTTTGTTCCATTCACTAATCTTGTTGCCTTTCTCTGTACTCATTCCAACAGTTCTACATCCTTAAAATGAGGCCTCCAGACCTGTATACAGTACTCAAGGTGTGGTCTGACCATTGCTTTTTCCAAGGGAATAATCACCTCTTATAAGGAGGATCAAAGGCTGACAAGTAATTATAGACCTGTTAGTTTAACTTCAGTTCCAGGAAAATTAATGGAGGCACTGGTTAAAGAAGCACTGCAGGATCATCTGGACAAGAATTCAGTTATAGCTCAGACACAGCATGGTTTTGTTAAGGGCAGGTCTTTTCTGACCAATTTGATTGGATACTATGATGTACTCACAAAAAAACTGGATGCAGGGAATAACTTTGATATTATATATTTGGATCTTAGAAAGGCTTTTTATACTGTTGTGCATGGAAGACTGCTGCACAAATTGGAGAAGTGTGGCATTGGAGGCAAATTGCTGCTATGGATAAAGGGATGGTTGAGTGGCAGAAGACAGAGAGTGGTAATCAATGGACACTGCTCAACGTGGACTAATGTTATTAGTGGAGTTCCTCAGGGTTCAGTGTTGGGTCCATTGTTGTTTTCTGTATTTATAAATGATATTGATGATGGTGTATCAGGCTTAATGTCCAAGTTTGCAGACGATACCAAGGTTGGCAGGGTTGTTAAGGACACTACTGATACTATGCTGCTGCAACAGGATCTGGAAAGGTTGAGCAGATGGGCTGAGAGGTGGCAAATGAAGTTTAACATTGACAAATGTAAAGTACTACATATGGGAAACAGTAACCCCAGATCAACGTATCAACTCTGTGGTACTACGCTGACAGTGGTAGAGAATGAAAAGGACCTGGTGGTAATTGTGCAGGCAGATATGAAGTTCTCTGAGCAGTGCAGACGAGCTGCAGGAGTAGCTCATGGTGTCTTGTCAATGATATACAGGAATTTTTCTAGCAGGGACAGGGATGTGATTATTCCCTTGTATAAGGCCACACCTTGAGTACTGTATACAGGTCTGGAGGCCTCATTTCAAGAAGGATGTAGAGCTGCTGGAACAAGTACAGAGAAGGGCAACAAGATTAGTGAATGGAACAAAGGGTTGCTCTTACGAAGAAAGGCTTAAGTTTTGCAAATTACAGAGCCTGGAGACTAGGCATCGGCGAGGTGATCTGATAGAGGTGTATAAGGCTTTGAATGGCTTGAGCATGCTCAATGCCGATGGGATTCTTCCTCTTGCTCAGAATAATCACCTGAGAGGGCATAAATTCAAATTGAGGAAGGACGGATGTCGGATAGATGTGCGGAAATTTGCCTTTAGCCAGAGGGCAGTTGGTTTGTGGAATAGACTCCCATCGCTTGTTGTTGAAGTTGATAGCCTAAACAAATTTAAGGCTCAGCTGGACAGGTATTTCGAACGAATGGAGGGGTGAAATGGGAGTAGTGGTTGTTTTTTTTTTTTTTTTTTTTTGGCTGATGCTGAATAAGCTTGCTTTCTTGCATCATATGCCTCTACTAATGCTAATGCTTATCGCTGCTAGAAAAATTCCTATATATCATTGACAAGACACCATGAGCTACTCTTGCAGACTGTCTGCACTGCTCAGAAAACTTCATATCTGCCTGCACAATTACCCCCAGTTCCTTTACATTCTCTAAAACTGTCATTGTGGTACCACAGAGTTGATACGTTACTCTGGGATTAATGCTTCCCATATGTAGTACTTTACATTTGTCAATGTTAAACTTCATTTGCCACCTCTCAGCTCATCTGCTCAACTTTTCTAGATCCTATTGCAGCAGTGTACTGTGATTAACAACCCTGCCAACCTTCGTATCGTCTGCAAACTTGGACATTTAGCTTGATATACCATCATCAATATCATTTATAAATACAGAAACAATGGACCCAACACTGAACCCTGAGGGACTCCACTAATAACATTAGCCCACGAAGAGCAGTGTTCATTGATTACCACTCTCTGTCTTTTCCCACTCAACCATCCTTTATTCATAGCAGCAATTTGCCTCCAATGCCACACTGCTCCAATTTATGCAGCAGTCTTCCATGTGCAACAGTATCAAAGGCTTTTCTAAGATCCAAATATATGATATAAAAGTTATTCTTTGCATCCAGTTCCTTTGTGACTACATCATAGTATCCAATCAAATTAGTCAGACAAGACTTCCCTTTAACAAACCCATGCTGTGTCCGAGCTATAACTGAAGTCTTGTCTAGATGATCTTGCAATGCTTCTTTAACCAGTGCCTCCATTAATTTCCCTGGAATAGAAATTAAACTAACAGGTATGTAATTACCAAATGGGATCCGCGAGCAAAAAAGTTTGGGAAACGCTGCTTTATACAATGGGACATTCACTTTTTGATCCATCCATACTTGCAAAGTCAGTGGCAATTCCAATTTCTATACTTAAGAATTCCTGCTGAAACACAAAATGTTGAAAACACCACACAATCTATAATAATTAACACGCAGACTAATATTAGTTTTAATCAATAACTTGAAAAATATTAGCCCTTATATATAGCCTTTCACGGTTACCAAAGCTTTTCTAAATTTGCCCTACGCTGTTTACTAAAATTAACTATTGTAAATAGTTAATTTTAACTATTGTAAATAGTTAATTTTAATAACTTTTATAACCTCAACACAAAATTCCCTTATATCCCGTCCCATTACGTAAATACCCGACCAATTTCTTTCTGCGTAAGTACCCGCATTGGTCGGGTACTTACGCAGAAAGAAATCAAAATAGAAATACAAATGTCTAAACATAAAATCATCTTACCATCAGATATAAATTGCTTGAATATGGCACTTTCCATACTGTTATTATTACACATCGCCAGTTTAATTAATCTATTGAAAGGATTTCAAACCGGTGCATACTGTACAAAATACCCGATACGTAAACAGTGAACGCTAGTCCTAGAGAGGGGTAAAAACACAGAGCAGTAAGATATTCTGTTGCACAAAGTAAGAGAAGTAAGTATATTACCACTTTGTGCTCTGTGGATAAAAAATTACAACCTATAATATTGGCACGTTTGTAACCAATGGCTAAAAAACGCAAACGGATTGTGACAATTCTACTCGGAAATGTGTATAACGTTTTATTTATTCGCAGACCATCTACTGCAAGGAAGCGTGCTCATATCACTATTGCCCATTTCGAAACGAGATACGACTTTTTTTTTTTTTTTTCATTATATTAATAATAATATCCGTTTATTCTCTACCAATACAAAACACTATGTCAGTACAAAGAGATAGAGAACACACGTCACACTAATGAAAACGAAACCAGAGACTACAACGACAACCACAGCGAGCCCAGAGACTGTCAGACATAACTTTATGTGATAACATTCAGTGATTAATAAATAAACAAAGTAACGATAAAATTATAATTTCTATATTAAAGTCACATAGATGTAAGAAAAGCATAGAAACCATTAAAATTGTTTCTATGTTGGGAGATCAAAATTCAGAGAAGTCTTTAGGGTGTCCATACGTCCCGGCTTATGTGAAACTGTCCGGGTGTCCCGAAATTTTTTTTTAGGACGCTTAAATGTCCCGGTTTCTTGTCATGGACAATTTTGCACAAATTTATTTGTCCACAATAAAAAAATAGTAGCAGAATTCGGAGCATTGTCTTCAATCGCGTCGTCAGTTACAGCCTGTACACCGCCAGTTTGCGGTCACCTCATTATAAACTTTATAATGGTCAAAAAACTTAATCCATATAATCGAGGTGGTGTATAGCATTGATTGGCAGGCCTTCATTTCTCGTGTATGCACGTGCGATGTTATGTGTTCAGTTTCATTTCACACAACTTTTAGTTTAAGTTCAGCGATTTGGGTGTTCGGATGTGTGTTATCTTCCTTTATTTTCAGTGCACGTGGCTCGATCAGTTTATAGATAAAGATAAGCGCGTTTTTGTGTAAGTTTTTTAAATTAGTTTAAGCTGCATAATCAAAAAAAAAAAAAAAAAAGCCTAAACATAAATGCATTTTCAAAGAGGACTTCCAGAAAGAATGGAGTTTTATAAAAAAAAAAAAAAAAAAAAGGGGGAAGACACGGAAATGAGGCTGAATGTGCTCATGTTTTATCAACATAAGTCACGGTGGGAGATGTGATATCAAAGATCACGTTAATTCGAAAAATCACGCAATGAAATTTCAAGCAACTGCAAAATGAACATTACATGGTTGCCATCGCTGAACTTACGATGGCGTATCATTTAATTAAACATAATCAGTCGTTTAAAAGTCCTGATTGCTCCTCAAGCCTTTTCGATCAACTTTTTGAGGATTCAAAAATCGCACAAAATTTTTCGGTAAAACTCCAGAACACGGTGCCCCTTTGAAAATCAAGTGCCTAACCTGCTAGGGTAAGCGTTAGTTAGGGTGTTTATCCCACCCTTGCCGCTGTTTTAAAATCGGGAACTCGTTTTCCTATTTAAAACAGCTGGAAGAGGGGGAATAAACACCCCAAGACCATGGCAGGCTGAAGGTGCACCATATTCTGGAGAATAGCGAATTTTTCTACTGCACGAATGAAAACAATTGCACTAATAAAGAATATACTGGCTCCTTATTCACTCAACGAAGTTTTAAAAGATGTCAGTAGTACTGAATTCTTTGGAATTTCCGTCGAAGCAACCATAAATCGGAGAAACTATTTCCATTGTTATTGCATTATTTCAAGGAGAAAAACGGTATGCGAGTTAAGCTGCTTAAAATGAATTGCTTATTCAATGATACATCAGAAACTATCGCCAACTACATCCTTACTTCCCTGAAGGAAAATAATATCCCCAAAGAAAAGTGTATTGCGTTCGGAGCTGACAATACGAATGTTAATTTTGGATGGAATCAACAGAAGAGGCCAATTGCCAAGTATTATCTCGACTCCAAGATTTAGTTAATTCCAATATCAACGATGTCGGATGTATAGCGTCATATTTCATAATTCTGTTCAATAGGAAGCAGAAAGACTAGCCGTTGACGTGGAATTGTTAGTAATAAAAATATTTTCTTACTTTCACACTTATACCGTTCGAACGGAACGTTTAAACTAGATGCTAATGAAAAACATTCCGAAATGGGAGGATCTAGCAAATTCTCTGGAATCATTTGTAAATATTGAAATTAAGTTTGATGAAAATTTATTATATGATCAGTTCGGAGTTTTAAAAAAAAATTTGCCATAAACGAAATCGAAAATAACAAATAATAGAATACATTGAGTTGTGTTGAAAAATGAACAATATTACTTTAAAAAAACAGAATACCTTGAACAAAAGAGCGAGTTTATTAGATTATGTTCATATTTATTTGCAATTCCGGGTTACAACGCGAACTGCGAGCGAATATTTTCTTTAATGGAAATACAATGGACTGGTGAGCGTAATAGGTTAGAGATAAGTACAGTTAATGCAATTATTACCTGCGTTTTTAATTTGAGGGACTTAAACTGCACAGATATTAAGAATGAAATTAAAAATAACAAAGATCTGATAAATGCCGTGAAGAGTTCTGCCAAATATATGAATTGTAAAGAGTTTTCATATTTATTGCATAAATTTTGTTCAAATTTAAGAACTGTATTCTGTATTTATTAATTCCACATTTTAAAAATAAAAATGGGGGTGGGGGATAGAGTCTTTAATTAAAAACAAAATTTCGCACTTTTTTTTTATCGGTGGGGGAGAAATTACACTCTCTCCCCATAACCTAATAGGCCTGATGAGTATAACCCCCAGGGGCTCACATCTGGTGAGTATGGACTTGGCACACCCAGGGTCCTGAGCTGGATATCATCATTCTTCTCTTTCTTGGTGATTTCTCTCTCTATCAGGGTAATAGTGAAATTTTTTTTTTTTTTTTTTTTTTTTTTTTTGCTGGTACAGCATAAGCTTCAGCCTTCCTTGTACCATATGGCTAATAATAATAATAATATGAAACTGTACAGGGAAATAGAATGGGCCAGTAAATCAGTCTTATCAATGGGGATTTTAATTTCCCGGATATTGACTGGAATTTGTGGGATGGTCACTCACACACTCGCAAGGCTTTTGTGCATTTATTGGATGATTGTTTCTATATCAGCATGTTCGGGAGGCAACTAGAGGTAGTAATACACTACATCTGATTATCAGTAATGTTTCTTCATGCATTGAGAATATGCAGATAAAGGGACCACTAGGTGGCACTGATCACAGTGTCAGTGATGAAGTGGGATTTACTCAAGGATGTAACTACCATCAGGGATAAAGGGAAGGGTTTTTAATTTCGTAAAGGTGACTACGGTGCTCTGAGGCAGTATTTAAATTCTACATGGTGGAAACGACTGATGTTACCAAAAGCAAATTCAAAATAGTACGCATTCAAAGAATTAATCTTTTAAGCTACTTGGCTTTACATACCAATCTTTTAAGCTACTTGGCTTTAAAAATAAGAAACGTTCAAGGCTTAAGCCAAAATGGATGTCAGATGAAATTTTCAGACATGGCAGAAAAGAATAACCCATGGGATACATATAAATTAATGGATGACATGAAAGCCTATGATAGATATCAGCTGGTCTGTAATCAAGTCACAAAGAAGAATAGACAGGCAAAGGCAGATTATGAGTGCTCCTCCGTAGCCAGGTATGAAGGAGCAGCAGTGATTAGCACACGCTTCTTGATTAGACCGCGGTTCGAGCCCGTCACCACCAGATACGGAGGTTGCAGAAAGACCACCGCATATTCCCAGAGCAATATGGCCTTAGTTTCTAATGCTCCTAAACACCAAATAACAACAACAAGCAGATTATGAGAAATCTATGACAAAGGGTGTAAAGAAAAACAGGAAAGAGTTCTTGTCAGTTCTATGTAAATTCTAGAAGGAAAGAGATGAATCAGATTGGTCCGCTGGATATTGATGGTTCAACTCTTGATGATCCTGCTACGGTGGCTAACAAACTAAATGCGTATTTCGCATCTACAATCACACATGGGGATTTATTCAGGAAGGGGAATCGCGGAATCGCAGTTGTGAATTAAACTCTGGCAGTGAGCTATATGCTTTTATAAAACAGGAAAGGGGAGGAGAAATTCTTGAAGATAAACATAAAAAAGGCACCCAGGGTGGATGGGATCTGTCCAGTTATATTAAAGGAGGCAGCAAAGGAAGAAAGCAAACCCGTAACCATAATCATGAGAGTTTCCTTGGACTCAGGAGAGATACCCATGGACTGGAGATGTATAAGTGTGACCCCAATTCACAAAGTGTGTGAATGGGATCTAACCACATATTAATGAAGGCAGCAAACCCTTAGCCATAATTAGGAGAGCTTCCTTGCACTCAGGAAAGGTACCCATTGACTGGAGATGTGCCAGTGTGACCCAAATTCACAACGGAGTGTCAAAGGCTGGCACAAGTAATTACAGACCTGTGAGTTTAACTTCTGTTCATAATTCAGAAAATTAATGGAGGCACCGATTAAAGAAGCACTGAAGGATCATCTAGACAAGACTTCAGTTATAGTTCGGACACAACATGGTTTTGTTAAGGGGAAGTCTTGCCTGACCAATTTGATCGGATACTATGATGCAGACACGAAAGAACTGGATGCAGGGAATAACTTTGATATTATATACTTGGATCTTAGAAAGGCTTTTGATACTGTTGCACAAATGGGAGCAGTGTGGCATTGGAAGCAAATTACTGCTATGGATAAAGGGGTGGTTGAGGGGGAGAAGCCAGAGAATGATAATCAATGGACACTGCTCATCGTGGACTAATGTTATAAGTGGGTCCCTCAGGGTTCAGTGTTTGGTCCATTGTTGTTTTCTGTATTCACAAATAATAGTTATGATGGTATATCAAACTTAATGTCCAAGTTTGCAGACGATACAAAGGTTGGCAGGGTTCATAAGGACACTACTGACGCTATGCTGCTGCAACAGGATCTGGAAAGGTTGAGCAGATGGGCTGAGAGGTGGCAAAGGAAGTTTAACATTGACAAATGTAAAGTACTACATAGGGGAAACAGCAAAACCAGAGCAACGTATCAACTCTGTGGTACTACACTGACAGTGGTAGAGAATGAAAGGGACCTGGGGGTGGTTGTGCAGTCAGATATGAAGTTCTCTGAGCAGTGCAGACGTGTGCACGAGTAGCTCATGGTGTCTTATCAATAATATACAGGAATTTTTCTAGCAGGGATAGTGAGGTGATTATTCCCCTGTATGAGGCAATGGTGAGGCCACACTTTGAGCACTGTATACACGTCTGGAGGCCTCATTTCAAGAAGGATTTAGAGCTGCTGGAACGAGTACAGAGAAGTGTAACAAGGTTAGTGAACGGAACGAAGGGTTGCTCTTACGAAGAAAGGCTTAAGTTTTGCAAATTACAGTGTCTGGAGACTAGGCACCAACGAGGAGATCTGATAGAGGTGTACAAAGCCTTGAATGGTTTGACCATGCTCAATGCTGATGGGATACTGCCTCTTGCTCAGAATAAGCACCTGAGAGGGCATAAATTCAAATTGAGGAAAGACAGATGTAGGATAGATGTGCGAAAATTTGTCGTTAGCCAGCGGGTAGTTGGTTGGTGGAATAGACTTCCGTCCCTTGTTGTGGAAGTTGATAGCCTAAATAAATTTAAGGCTCAGCTAGACAGCTATTTCGAACGAACGGAAGGTTGAAATGGAAGTTTTTTTTTTTTTTGGCTGATGCTGCATAAGCTTGCATTCTTCCATCATATGCCTCTACTAATGCTAATGCTAAAGGGCGAAACAATAATTGTCGACCTGTTAATTTAACGTCTGTTCCAGGAAAACTAATGGAGGCTTGTTTGTTTGTTATTTGGTTTTAGGAGCATTAGCAACTAAGGCCATATTGCTCCGGTATATTAATTTTTTTGGTTGATGCTGCATAAGCTGGCTTTCTTGCATCATATGCCTCTACTGATGCTAATGTTAAACGGCGAAACAATAATTGTAGACCTGTTTAACTTCTGTTCCAGGGAAATTAATGGAGGTTTGTTTGCTTGTTATTTGGTTTTGAAGAGCACTAGCAACTAAGGCCATATTGTTTTGGGATATGCGGTGGTCATTCCCTGACCTCTCCGCATCTTTCGTATGTGGCGGTGATGGGCTCGAACCACGGTGTAATCAAGAAGCGTGTGCTACGCACTGCTGCTCCTTCCCACCTGGTTACGGAGGCGATCCAGGGAAATTAATGGAGGTAGAGGTTAAAGAAGCACCGCAAGATCATCTATATAAGATTGCAGTTATAGCTTGGACAAAGCACGGTTTTGTTAAAGGGAAGTCTTGTGTACCAGTTTGATTGGATACTATGATGCGGTCACAAAGGAACTGGATGCAGTAAACAACTTTAATATC
The DNA here is from genome assembly GCF_048544385.1 of Mastigoproctus giganteus. Lineage (NCBI taxonomy): Eukaryota > Metazoa > Arthropoda > Arachnida > Uropygi > Thelyphonidae > Mastigoproctus > Mastigoproctus giganteus. Next base: position 173,492,477 of record NC_143585.1, read on the forward strand.
ACAAATTTGGCTCTTAGAAAGGCTTTTGATACTGTTGCCATGGAAGACTGCGACAGAAATTGGAGCAGGGTGACATTGGAGGCAAATTGCGCTATGGATAAAAGGATGGCTGAGTAGGAGAAAAAAGAGAGAGAGAGAGAGAGAGAGAGAGAGAGAGAGAGAGAGAGAGAGAGAGAGAGAGAGAGAGAGGTAATAAATGGACACTGCTCATCGTGGACTAATGTTATTAGTGGGTCCCTCAGTGTTGGGTCTATTGTTGTTTTCTGTATTCATAAATAATAGTGATGATGGTATATCAGGCTTAATGTCTAAGTTTCTACACGATAAGAAGGATGGCAATATTAATAAGGACACTAATGACACTACGCTGCTGCAACAGGATCTAGAAAAGTTGAGCAGAGGTAGCAAATGAAGAATAACATTGACAAATGTAAAATAATACATATGGGAAGCAGTAACTCCAGAGTAAGGTATCAACTATGTGGTACTACACTGACTGTGGTAGCAACTGAAAAGAACCTGGGGGTAAGTTTTCAGGCAGATATGAAGTTTTCTGAGCAGTGCAGACAATCTGCAGGAGTAGCTCATTGTGTCTTCTCAATGATATAGGGGAATTTTTCTAGCAGCGATAAACAGATGAGTATCCCCATGTATAAGGCAAAGGTCAGGTTACACCGTGAGTACTGTGCACAGGTCTGGAGGCCTCATTTTTAAGAAAGATATAGTACTGTGGGACGAGTACTGTGTCGGGCAACCAGATTAGTGAAAGGAACGACGGGTTGCTCTTACGAAGAAAGGCTTAAATTTAGCAGATTACAGTTTCTGGTGGGTACGCACCTAAAAGGTGACCTGATTGGGGGGGGGGGTATAAAGCCTTGAATGGTTTGAGCATGCTCAACACTGTTGGGATGCTTCCTCTTGCTCAGAATAATTACCTGAGAGGGCACAAATGCAAATTAAGGAAAGACAGCTGCAGGATAGATGTGCGGAAGTTTGCCTTTTGCCAGCGGTTAGTCGATTGGTGGAACAGACTTCCGTGCCCGTTAATGCCAAAATTCTGTTAAATGTGCAGGCGAAGTGTTTTACTACTCCTGGAATAGAGAAGTTTTTTTCTGTTTTATTAGCTTAAATTGACATATTAACTTATTTTCTAGAGTAGCTTTATATTCCTAGTTACGATACTTAGTTCAAAGTTTAAATTAGTTAGAGATTTTGTAGGTATTACTTAGTATCGCTAAGGGTATCAAATCCACGTGTTACAAGTTGCAACACCGCTGAACGAGAAGTTTTTTTAGCCATATTTAGCCGCTTTATTGACCAATCGTTATATCAAATTATTTTCTATAAGTAGCTTATAGACCTTGTCAGGATCTTAGCTTATTCGGAATTGAGATAGCGAGATTTGGAAGTTAATTAATACTTAAGTGTAGATTTACCGTTCTTAACTTGCCACCATTGTTATACGGTACAACGTTATATCCTGAAATAGATAGCGTAAGCTTAGTAGCTTAGCGTAAACTTCATTTTCCACCTGTCAACCCATCTACTCAACATTTCTCGATCCTGTTGCAGCAGAGTACTGTATATTATTGTAATTAACAACCCTGCAACTTCATATATGAAGTTGTCTGAGATGTTGAGACGGGCTGCCAGTGCAGGTGATTTATTTTTGTAATCACTGAATTATGACCACCCCTATGAAATCTGAATGCCACATGTTGACCACTTGAGGTACGACAGTGGTCGGTCAGTCGACCTAAGTAGCATAGATGATGTGTAAATTGTTCAGTAGATAATAAAATTCCGATTGTGATGTTTAAAAGGAAGGATTTATCGGACTTTGGTAAACCACGGTTTGTGGGTGCTCGACGAGATGATGCCTCGAATTCCCAAATTGCTGAAGTGGTGTGGTCTTGGAGAGACGCCGTAGTGAGTGTCTGAGGACTGGCCTAAAAATTGTCACAAAACGACCAACGGGAATACTGTAAAAGTTGATGTTAGCGATGAACGCCGGGTTCGACGACTCGTACAGGCGCAACACTCTTCAAAAGTTGACTACCCCATAAACATGGGCCAACACGGAACAAATCTGGCCTTTCGTGCGTCGCCCGTATGGGCTGTACAAGCTGACGACCCCTACCGCATCCTCTTCTAACCAAGTTTATTTGGCGTAAAAGACCTGCCTGGTGAAAAAGAGCATGCGCTGGACGCTAAAAGTCAGGAAAAGGTGTGCTGGTGGGATGAGTCACGTTTAGTCCACATTGTGGATGGTGTGTATGGATTTCGCGTCAATAACATGAGGCTCTTCATCCATAGTATCAAAATTGCAGGCCGGTGGAGACGGTTATATATTGTGGGGCATGTTTCACTGGCACGAACTTGGATTCGTAGTTCATGTGGAAAATCGTATCAGTGGTCTCCGCTATCGACACCGGTTTGCTGACTGTGTACATCCCGCTACGATACACGTTTTCCAGAATGGCGATGGGGTCTTCCAAGATGAAAATGAGCCGAGCATCGGGCAGTTCTTGTGCAGGAATAGTTTGAGGAACAGAGTTCTGATCCAGCATATCAATTTTCCCTGAACTTCCCCGATATCAATACCATGAACAGTTGTGGGACACTATGGAAAGGCATATTAGGTGTTTGGATACACCAGTCACCTCCATACCTGCACTGTTGCGCGCTTAACATGCATCTTGGTTGGCCATACCTCCCCTAATGCTTTCGACATCTTGTTGAATCGGATAGCTGCTGTACTGAGGACCGAAAAAGGCTACGAAGTATTCGGTAGATTATCATAAATCAGTGACCACTTTGTATAGGAACTTTGCGAGCAGGGACAAAGAGGTGTTTATCCCTTTGTATAAGGCCATGGTCAGGCCACACCTTAGTACTGTACACAGGTCTGAAGGCCTTATGTTAGGAAGGATGTAGAGTTGCTAGCAGGAATACTGAGAAGGGAAACAAGATTGGTGAAAGGAAGAAAGGGGTGCGCTTATGAAGAAAAGCTTAAATGCAGCAAGTTGCTGAATCTAGAGATTAGTCATCTACAAGGTGATCTGATAGAGGTGTATAACGTCTTGAATGGTTTGAGCAGGCTCAATGCAGACAATATACTTCCGCTTTGTGAGATTAAGAACCCGAGGGGCATAGATTCAAATTAAGGAAAGACAGTTGTAGAACAGTGTGTGGAAATTTGTCTTTGGCCAGTGGTTGGTTGATTACTGGAACAAACTTACTTCTGTTGTTGTGAAAGTTAATAGCTTAAATAAATTTAAGGCTGAACTAGACAAACATTTGGAGTGACTGGTTGGGTGAAATGGGAAGGGTGTTTTTTTTTTTTTTTTTTTTTTTTGGCTGATGCTGTATAATCTGCTTTCTTGCATCATATTGCTCAACTAATTCTAATGCTAATGATACTAGATTCTCAGAGCCTTATGCTTCACACCCGGCGGAAAGGCCCGGGTTCGAATGTCGTCGATGACGTGAGGAACCATAAAGAGCTTTTTTCAGTCCGTAGCTGAGTTACTCGTTCTCGGACGTAGATAGCAATTTTTGTTTCCCCAGAAACCAGGGTTTTTCGTCCAGCAAAACAGAAAATCGACTATAGAACACACGCAATTATTAGACATAACACAGAGAGAACAGCAGATTAATTTAATTATTCGGATGGACCAAAATAATAGTTTTTTACATGATCCTTATGCTTATGGAAAAGAATACTAATTTGAAAATATAAAAGAACACGTCATTGGATGTTCTTTTTATGAGAGAAACTTTTTATAAGCTCATCAACGACTCCGGCAATACTGGCCGTATACCATGCTACTTCCACTTGAGACCAATAATTCAAGCATGTTGAGAAAAAGGCCTACAAAAATTCCTCACCTCATCGACGAGATTCAAACTCAGGTGTTTTCCATCTGGTGTGGGAGGGCCACCGATTCAACTAAGTCTGCCACCCAGAAGGGTCTCAAGAGAGCTCTTCGAATTCAATTAAGATAGAAAGATGTTATCGTCATCTGCATATGAAATTACTTGTCCATGTGATAATTAAAACGGTTGGAAGAAGGCAGAGAACGATATTGACAAAAATCATGCTTTTTTGAAAAATACCAGAAGAATATGCGTTATGAAAATGTTTGGTCTCCAGTTTTCTTAAAACTGGAGTCCAAAATTCTCACTCTCGGGAGGTTAAAAAAATTAATAATAATTAAAAAAATAAGTCATATTAGGGCTTTCCGAACATTACTTATCTACTAGGGTGTATAATGGAGGTTCTCTGGTGAGTTTCCTGTTTTGTTGGACGAAAAACCCGAGTTTCTCTGGTAAAAAAGAAAACTTCCTCGCCTGAAACCGATTAACGAAGTCACAAAGTGAAATTCAGGTTATCATAAACGTTTTTCGTGTCACTGATGAGATTCGGACCGAAATCTTCTCCACCCGGCTTTGGTAGGACGATGATTACAACCAATGTGGTACATGCAAACACTGGAATTTTTAAATAGTTATCAGGTGACATATACATGTATTTCAATTTTCCAAAATATCGATATTCTGGTGATTTTTCATTGAACTCGAGGACGTTTACCATAGTGCAGTACGGGCAGAGAGTAAAACTTTTGTTCTGTGGAATACACAAAATTAAACATTTATTTGCAATAATCTATAAATATTTTTACATGGAAAACACTTCCGCCCGGTGTCCCAGACTTAACGCTCATTAGCAGCGTAAGCAAAAATATCTGGTCTATCATCTCTTAACCGATAGGCAGAAATCACAAATTTTTAATTTTCCTTTCTTCTATTAGTTGATCCTTCACCCATCACATTTTCACACAGAATGTCAGTAATAATTACCTTCAATGGGAGAAATAAAGTTGGCTTTCGAGGGAATTCTTTCTTAGCCAAAGTTTTGATCAGCTCGGAATTTGGCAAAATAAAACCCACCTCTTGATGGGTTTTATTTTCTTTCTGGATGCATTTAAAATGGTGAATAATCTAGTGTCGCTAATCCTACAGGACTCAACACATTATTTTAAGGATTGGCATGATATTTGTTTTCCAGTCTATTGCTCCAAAGATGTTTCAGCTAATTAAGTTCATTTCTGTTATTTCTTATTATTCATTCATTTATTCATAGATAAAATGGTTTCATGTAAGTTCATTCATAATTAAATATATCGGTATATGAAGGGTATTGATTATAACCCGCCGTTCGCGGGCCTCGAGTGCTAAGCGAAATTTCCCAAGAGATTTTTCTTGTGCGTTTTTCTAATGTATGTTTTTCCTAGGATAAATACTAGTGATTTCATAAAACCTCCTCCGCTTGCATCGTTACTGCTTCCCTAGCTGAGCAACATCACTTAATCACCCGCTGGCATCGTTACTAGAAACCCTTCTTGCATCGTTACTGTTATCTCCGCCAACAACATACTGCTCACCTGTTCTTCTGATCGCTTGGTCATTGGTTGGCACCGCTCCTGCCTCCACGTGGCAGGGCCGATAACGCTTGAGAAAGAATTCCCTCCTCCAGGGATAAAAGGAGCAACAATGGATTGCGATGCATAGCCATTACTAGAGCCCACAGCCGGCAAACGTTTTAACATTGTCTCATAGCATGACTTGAATCGTCCGACGAGTTAAGAAAGGAAAAAGAAAATACAAATATGCCACCATTTCTCCTAATGTTGGCATATCTGTACACTCATTATTCACAAAATTTGTCGGCAAGCTATCGCCTTTTCTAATTCAGAAATATTTAGAATCGGTTGTTGGATCTTCTAAAAGGTTGAGGCACCTCCGTAGCCAGGTGGGAAGGAGCAGCAGTGCGTAGCACACGCTTCTTGATTAGACCGGGGTTCGAGCCCGTCACCACCAAACACGAAGGATGTGGAAAGGTCAGGGAATGACCACCGCGTATTCCCGGAGCAATATGGCCTTAGCTGTTAATGCTCCTAAAAAAAAAAAAAAAAAAAAAAAAACAAACCTGAAAGGTTGAAATGTTTCTAACCTGGGGGGGGGGGGGACCTGCTAATTGAAACTTCCAAGCCAAGTCATTCCGAAAAATTAGTAAAATTAACAATATTCTAGTGACAGTTATGCCCCATTACACTTTGAACACCTTAAAGGCATCATTGGGGAATGGGACTTACTGTCTCTGAAGAAGAAACAATACAAGAGCGAACAAAAAGTGACTCATGCACAGAGAACAATGACCAAAAAAGATGGCAAACCACTACCAACCAGGCCCATCATTTTGACATTCAGTAGTCCGACTCATCCATCCTGTGTTAAAGAAGGTTACTTAAACTGGAATATCTGGCCTTACATCCAGATCTTACGCACATGCTGAGGCGATGAAATGTGTTCTATTTCTGGCTCCAAGGATCATTCTCAAGGAGAGACTGTACAGCCTCAATTCCTATTTCCCAGAACTGCAAAGGAAGCCATCCTGCACTTCTAAAGGTTCCGATTTTGGAAAACAGGAAAAAACATATATATACAGAAATTTAGAAGTTATAGTATGTCTTAAAGTACTGTTTCATTAGACTAAATTCAAAAAATAGCAAGGGTTTAATTTTTCAGTACTTACCTTGATCGATCTGCAATTGTTATGGTTTGAATGGCCAGAGGTGACTAGCTTTAAGGTGATTGGTTATTAAATTAAGGGTAAGTAGTAATAATGATGGAAACGGGATTAAAATATGCGCAAGGAAGTAGAAGTGCACTAACTCCGTCCTTGGTTGTCATTAAATTGGGTTCTAAACAGTGGATAAGCCAAAAGTCGTAACGATGGACTTTCGTTAAAAACCGTCTTCAGTTGGCAAGTTAAATGAAAAGGGAACGCGTACTGTATTTAAGAAGAATTTTGTAATCCCGTGATGCACTTTGTTACTTGCGGAAATCTCAGATTGGTGGATTCCAAACCGGAGAAATATTGAAGGGGAGTTTCGCATATATAATATTTAGATCGGAGTGGTGACGAAACCATTCTGAAATGAGGGCTTCGAATTGTAAAATTTTGTAACAGTTTTTTAATTTTAATATGGTAATAGCTGAGTCAACTAAGGGAGTATGGTTGTTGGAGTGGGCATGTAAAGTAAGTTCAGTGCTAGATTGTCCAGTTCTGAAGCTATTGTAGTGATAGTATGCTCTGGTATTGGATGATTGGGTTGAACCGAATTTGGTTGTGGTACTACAAATGTAACAGGCGTTACAATTGTGTTGACATTTTATTAAATAAATAATATTATTCATTTCGCTTGTTGGATATTTATGTGTTTCTTTATATTTATTGAAAAGTGATCTGAGTTTATTATAAGTGGAAAAAATAAGAGTGATGTCTGTACCTGCAAATATTCGCCGAAACTGTCCTGCAAGATTATTATGATAAGGAAGGATAAGACGTGTTTTACTATTTGTGATGTGTTTTATAGGGTTATTGATATTATTTTTTGCAATGGAAATGGTATGTTGGATTAATTTTGGAGGGTAATTTCTGGCTATGAATTTTTTTGTGAGATTTTGTTTTTCTTTGCATTCTTTAGCATTAGCATTAGTAGAGGCATTTGATTCAAGAAAGCAAGCTTATGCAGCATCAGCCAAAAAAAAAAAAAAATAAAATAAAAAATAAAAAAACCACTTCCACTTCACCCCTCTGTTCGTTCAAAATACCTGTCCAGCTGAGCCTTAAACTTATTTAGGCTATCAACTTCCAGGACAAGGGATGGAAGTCTGTTCCACCAACAAACCACCCGCTGGCTAAAGGCAAATTTCCACACGTCTATCCTACATCTGTCTTTCCTCAATTTGAATTTATGCCCTCTCAGGTGATTTTTCTGAGCTAGAGGAAGAATCCCATCAGCATTGAGCATGCTCAAACCATTCAAGGCTTTATACACCTCTATCAGATCACCTCGCTGGTGCCTAGTCTCCAGAAACTGTAATCTGCTAAATTTAAGCCTTTCTTCGTAAGAGCAACCCGTCGTTCCTTTCACTAATCTGGTTGCCCTTCACAGTACTCGTTCCACAGTTCTAAAAAGTCCTGACCTTTGCCTTATACATGGGGTTACTCCATCTGTTTATCGCTGCTAGAAAAATTCCCCTATATCATTGAGAAGACACAATGAGCTACTCCTGCAGATTGTTTTTTTGTTGTTTGGTTTTTAGGAGCATTAGCAACTAAGGCCATATTGCTCCGGTGCGGTGGTCATTCCCTGACCTTTCCGCATCCTCCGTATTTGGTGGTGACGGGCTCGAACCCCGGTCTAATCAAGAAGCGTGTGCTACGCACTGCTGCTCCTTCCCACCTGGCTACGGAGGCGCCCTGCAGATTGTCTGCACTGCTCAGAGAACTTCATATCTGCCTGCACAATCATCCCCAAGTCCCTTTCATCCTCTACCACTGTCAGTGTAGTACCACAGAGTTGATACGTTGCTCTGGGGTTGCTGTTTCCCATGTGTAGTACTTTACATTTGTCAATGTTAAACTTCATTTGCCACCTCTCAGCCCATCTGCTCAACCTTTCCAGATCCTGTTGCAGCAGCATAGTGTCAGTAGTGTTCTTGACAACCCTGCCTACCTTTGTATCATCTGCACACTTTGACATTAAGCTTGATATACCATCATCAATATCATTTATGAATACAGAAAACAATAATGGCCCAACACTCTGCCCTGAGGGACTCCACTAATAACATTAGTCCACGACGAGCAGTGTCCATTGATTACCACTCTCTGTCTTCTCCCGCTCAGCCACCCCTTTATCCACAGAAGCAATTTGCCTCCAATGTCACACTGCTCCAATTTGTGCAGCAGTCTTCCATGTGCAACAGTATCAAAAGCCTTTCTAAGATCGAAGTATATAATATCAAAGTTATTATGTTGTAACTTATTGGATAAGACCTTAAGACCAATTATTTCTTTTAGTAAATCCGCCTTCGCAAACCTATCCTGATTTCTAGTAAAAATCATATCTCCACTCACCAGGTTTTCCAAATTTAAAATCAGTAATACCAACCAAGCCTTTGAGAAAATTAAAACCACCATAATCGCTGACGATGATATTCTAGGATCATTTGATGTCGTATCACTATACACCAATGTACATATACCTTTCACCTTACAAGCCATTCGTGGATATTTAACTTCCGACAATAGTCTCATTAATCGCACCTCCCTTTCTATAAACAGTATTTTAGAACTCACCTCTCTACTATTAGACGCCAGGCATTTCAGATTTCACAATCAGATCTTCCCACAAATATTCGGGTTACCCACGGGCTTGGGTATCTCTGCTCCCCTTTCCGAAATTTACTTAGCCACAGTTGAAAATAAAATCCTAGAACCCTACCCTACCCAGATAAAGTTATACATGGGATACGCCGATGATGTACTTTTAATAGGAAACAAAACTATAATTGATAACCTTTTTACAAAATTCAATTCAATTCACGACAGACTTAAATACACACTCGAAATAGAAACCAATAAACAAATTAATTTTCTCAATCTCACCCTATATAAAATAGGTACTAAACTAGGAACTAAGATCTATTGAAAACATATACACACACAGGGAAATTCCTGCATTTTACATCGCACCACCCTTTCAACATAATAAAATCCGTTCTCTATAACCAAATCTACAACGCCATTAAATTCAGCACTTCACAAGACGACCTATCTAATGAGTTACAATATCTCACAAAAAAATTCATAGCCAGAAATTACCCTCCAAAATTAATCCAACATACCATTTCCATCGCAAAAAATAATATCAATAACTCCATAAAACACATCATAAATAGTAAAACAAGTCTTGTCCTTCCTTATCATAGTAATCTTGCAGGACAATTTTGGCGAATATTTGCAAGTACAGACATCACTCTTATTTTTTCCACTTATAACAAACTCGGATCACTTTTCAATAAATATAAAGAAACACATAAATATCCAACAAGCGAAATGAATAATGCTATTTATTTAATAAAATGTCAACACAATTGTAACGCCTGTTACATTGGTAGTACCACAACCAAATTCGGTTCAACCCAATCATCCAATACCAGAGCATACTATCACTACAATAGCTTCAGAACTGGGCAATCTAGCACTGAACATACTTTACATGCCCACTCCAACAACCATACTCCCTTAGTTGACTCAGCTATTACCATATTAAAATTAAAAAAGTTACAAAATTTTACAATTCGAAGCCCTCATTACAGAATGGTTTCGTCACCACTCCGATCTAAATATTATAAATGCCAAACTCCCCTTCAATCTTTCTCCGGTTTGGAATCTCACCAATCTGAGATTCCCGCAAGTAACAAAGTGCATTACGGGATTACAAAATTCTTAAATACAGTATGTGTTCCCTTTTCATTTAACTTGCCAACTGAAGACGTTTTTTTAACGAAAGTCCTTCGTTACGACTTTTGGCTTATCCCCTGTTTAGAACCCAATTCAACCGAATTTAATGACAACCAAGGACGGAGTTAGTGCACTTCTACTTCCTTGCCCATATTTTTTTTATTATTATTATTAATAGCCATATGGAGCAAGGAAGCCCGGGAGTTATACTGCACCAGCAAAAAAATTCCCGAGTTACCCTGAGAGAGAGAGAAGTAGAAATTTTTTTTTTTTTTTTTTTTATGTGAACCCCAAACACGAAAGGTATCAAAACCTATAGTTCTTAGTACCATGCATGGGTTGAAGGAGAAGTATGGGGAGAGGGGGATACCGGAAACTTTGCTCTAGAGACTAAACATGGGTTTCACCACTTCAAGACTCCAATAAGCAAAGTGGTGGTATTTCACCGGTTGATAAAAGTCATCTACCACTCTGAGGTACCACCTAGGTACCTCAGAGTGGTAGATGATGGTAGACTACGTAGAGTGGTAGTTGTGATCTGAGGTACCACCTAGGTACCTCAGATCACAACTTGGTGATTGTCTCTTCTCCAACAGAGCCTTTATCTCATGGCTATTCCCAAACTCGTATTGTTGGGCATTACAAGAATGCAAAATGCAAAATGGGAACACCTGCGACATTTCTTTTCCTTGGTTGGACCACTGTTTCAAAACTTCTGATGTCTGCTCACATTGTGTCAGTGAAACCATTCTTGCAGGAATGGAATCCTTTATCCCACACTCAACTTTAAAATCCCGTCCCTTATCCAAACCTTGGTCCTCCAATAAATGTGCTAAGGCTGTTCAAGAGAAGAATGTTGCATATCGTAATTGGCTTGTTTCCAATTCTCCAGCCTCATCCCCTGCCCACACCAAAGCTTGCAACAACCGTAAAGCAGTCATTAATTGGTCCAGACCAGAGTTTGAACAGGCTAAGAGTAGAAACTTGCTTCTTGCCCTAATGGTAGCCTAGCATTCTGGTCTCTTGCCAAAGCTATTGGCTGCAACTTCTGCCCATCTCTGCTCCCACCTCTGTTGTCACTTCATTCAAGGATAAAGCTGACCTTCTAGCATCCCATTTTTCTTCCAACTCGTGTATTAATGACCTTGGTAAAACACCTCCCACCATTCCCAACATGCTCCATTCAATGCCTCCTGTGGTCCTCTGTCACAAGGATTTTGATGAATCTTGATGCTAAGAAAGCTCCAGGTCCCGATGGCATTTCTCCACCTGTTTGCAAAACCTGCGCTCCTGAACTTACTCCTATTCTTTGCTGCCTTTTTTCACTTTCTTATTCCAAAGGTGTTTTTCCTTCTGCTTGGAAATTTGCTCATATCCATCCAGTTCCTAAAAAGGGTGACAAATCCCTCCCATCCAATTATTGTCCCATTGCAATTACTTCTACTCTTTATAAATTAATGGAGAAATCAATTAACTGCAACTCTTAAACTACCTAGAAACCCTCCGTCCGATCAACGATCGCCTGTATGGATTCCGTCAGTGTCGATCCACTGGTGATAATCACCAAGAAAGAGAAGAATGATGATATCCAGCTCAGGACCCTGGGTGTGCCAAGCCCATACTCACCAGATGCTAGGGGCGCACATCCAGATGTGAGCCCCTCGCGTTTCCATCCTAATTACTATTTACCCACCCCTTAATTTAAGAACCAATCACCTTAAAGCTAGTCACCTCTTGCCATTCAAATCATAACAATTGCAGATCGATCAAGGTGAGTACTGGAAAATTAAGCCCTTGCTATTTTTTGAATTTATATTCAGAAATCTAAAGTCACATACCCTGCAGTAAGAAAGCAAATACTGCCAACATGCCTAGCCGATCATACCTATCGGTCAGCAAAAATAGCCACTCAGCTGCAACTCAAAATGATGTCATCATAGAACCGAATATTTCCTTTGACACTTGGGCAAAAACTGTGCTAACAAGCAATAAGAAATCTGCAGTTTTCAACCATGACCAAAACAACATAGTCAGCTATTGTTGAAAATCAGAAGAAAGTGAAATCACGAAATTGCAACGTGGAAATTGAGGTTCATTCAGAGGGTGATGACACAGTAGTAGAATTACACCATACTGTGGAAATAGGATACCCACTCTTACTCAGAAATGAAAAATCAAAACTAAGCGGACAGAAGCATTTTCAGAAAAAAAAAACAGATCAATCTTTCTCAAACAAACACGGCAAAAGAACAAATAGGTACAATGGATTGTAGAGGTTTATGGAGTAATATAGATGACCTAGATGATTTACTCATACAAACTAACGTAGTAGGTGTATAATTACAAGACACCTTTTTTATCATCACAAGTTTCTCTGAAATTCAAAAAATTATACTATGTTTGGGCGAATTCTGTCACTACTGCTCTTGGAGAAGTAGTGACAGAATTCTTGTCAAAAACTACCATACGTCAAGACCAAACTATTATTTTAAGACCACCCGAATAATTAACTTCATCACAGCCATGCTGTGTGTCTTATGGCTGTCAAGGAAAGCAAAAATGAGAGTAGGAGTGTGTTATACCCCAAGGGCTCACATCTCGTGAGTATGGACTTGGCACACCCAGGGTCGTGAGCTGGATGTCGTCATTCTTCCCTTTCTTGGTGATTCCCTTTTTTTTCTTTCTTTCTCTCTCTCTCTCAGAGTGATTCAGAATTTTTTTTTGGCTTGTGCAGCACAAGCCTCAGGCTTCCTTACACTGCATAGCTAATAATAATAGATCTAATGAGTACAACGACCAATTGTACAGAGAAATAGAATGGGCCAAAAAATCAGATTGTGTTATAATGGGGGATTTTAACTTCTCAGATATTGACTGGAACTTGTTGGTTGATCATTTGAACACTAGCAAGACTTTTGTGGATTAATTGGATGATTGTTTTCTGCAGCAGCAGCATGTTTGAGAAGCAACCACAGAGTGTAATATAGTTTGGGCAACCCTGTCTACCTTGATTTTCAGTTCTCTGAGTAGCTCTTGGAGGCAAATATCAAAAGGACAATTGACAGTCTTACAGGCATTCTACAAATTTGCCCATCACGCCTCAAAAACGGATGGCCACGTAGGATGATCTGGCAGGGATTTTAGTCTTAAAACATATTTTAGAGACAACTGCTTATATCGAAGCGATAACGGTGGTTAATTTGCTTCAACATATACCCTCTGGACAAGAGATGTTCAATATGCTCCAGTGGACAGGATTTAGATATTGAATACACTGCCACTGGCTGAATTGTATACCAGGACCAGTAATCTAGTCTCTGGATCGTATAAGTGCACAGTAAATTCGTAGTATGGTGCATCAATCTGCACCCCAAGATGTAGAGGAGAGAGAGAGAGAGAACAGAGAATATTCAGCCTCTTGTGCATTTTGTATGTTGTTGACGGATGTGAACCAGAAAGGTCAGCTTTTTTATAAATATGAGTCCCAAGAATTTAGCATTTTGTTCAAGGCTTAATGCAGTATCAAGATCAAGATTATGCTTACAACAAAAGTGCACAAACAGTCTTCCTCAGGGAGAACCTGCATCTATTTGCCAGTGCTCAGGAATTAAGGCAATCAGTGACTTGCTGTAGTTGTCTTTCAACAACCTTCATGTTCCATGACTGAGAAAATACGTTAAAGTTATCAACGTAGAGGGCACTGTTTACAGTTGGAGGAGGTTGTTCTGTGATGGAATTTACTTTAATGCCAAAACGCGTCACTTATTACTGATCCTTGTGGTACCACTTACTGAGTATGCCCATAAAGTAACTTAATTGAACTAGTGCAAAATTTAACCCCTCTCACTTAAACCTATACCCGAATTTGGCTGTAAATGCACCGTCCTGCTCCCCCCTGTTTTCTATTGGTCTTTGCCACTGAAATCTTTGGAAATTAGGTGAGCTAGAATACTTAAATATCTATAGGGTGCCTGACCTGTCTCTTCGTGGCAAAGTGTGGGCAACAGTGGGTTCCACTAGCGGCCTAACGGATAAACGGTCAGAAGAACAACAGAACTTAACACTATACGACATTCTATTCTCCACACACTTTTAAATCTCTGGCCTCCACAGAGTGCTGTGATGCACAGAGTATACAACGGGGAGATGGGAGATGTGTTAGATGTCTGATGGCACATTTTATACTTTAACCCCCTGTTCTTGGCAGAAGCGACAAGAGAAAGTGAGGCGCCCACACGAACTAGAAAAGACCGATTGGCTAAAAAGTTTTTAATAAAAATGAGGATATGCCCTATAGGTCCAAGCCTCTGAAAACCTAGTAAGATGCCAAATATCCAAGTTGTGTCATATGCTTTTACCATGTCAAAGAATGCAGACATGGGAAAAGTGCACAGAAACAGTCAATTGTTCAAGTTTTAGGAAAGCATCCTGTATGGATGTTTCCATCTAATAAGATGGTCCAGAGAGGACCAGCCCCTTCGGAAACTGCACTGGATGTTGGAGAGAAAGCTGTTTGTTTCTAAATACCACATTAAACAAAAATTAACCATTCTTTCCAAGATTTTGCACAGAACAAGCCATTGTGAATGTTCGTATTTCTGACACTGAAAGCACCGTAAAGAATTCAGTACATATGGACACATTGGTCAGTTAACACAGTCTGCTTTGATCTCATTAGAGATGATGATGAAATAAATGTCAATATGATCTTTCTTGTTGGAACGATTTTCCCATCCCTATGCATAGATATTTGTTTCAGAGCTACCACACCTTATGGTTTTAATTCAGAATAGATTTCCTGGTGCCTCCGTAGCCAGGTGGGAAGGAGCAGCGGGCGTAGCACACGCTTCTTGATTAGACTGGGGTTCGAGCCCGTCACCACCAAATACAGAGGATGCAGAAAGGTCAGGGAATGACCACCGCATATTCCCGGAGCAATATGGCCTTAGTTGCTAATGCTCCTAAAATCCAAATAACAACAACAATAGATTTCCTCTTCCATCACATTCATAAGATTCCATTCAGCAACAACACCACCACCACCATGGGATAAGTTCGATGTCTCGTGGGACAAAACAGTGATGGGCATTCCCCATGTAGATGTAGCTCGGAGGAGCTGTTCTGCATGTTTGTCACTGCTGGTCTGTACAAGTATGAAGCTGTTTGACAGATTTAGGAGAACCTGCCAACCCTTCAAGATAGAGAAGGGTGACATTTTTTTTCCTAAGGGCTTCTTACTAGTGAGTGAATTATCAGGTAGCAAGGTGTTGGACCTGTAATAATTGAAGCTTATGTTTTCAGTCTTTTAGCAGAAGTGGCATCATCTGGGTCAACAGTCAAATTATCAGATAGGGATCACATTGGAGCCCAGAAGGTACATCTAATTTTATCAGGATTCATGAAGTTTTGAAGTTGTTCAGTGCCTGGGCACCCCCACCCAAGCCCAAAGGGATGCCCACTATTATGCAAGCAATAAATGCTCTCAAAAGTGGGATGACAGGGCTACCCAGACACCACACCTGCACTGCTGCTGGCCTGAATTCTTGGACCATGAGAGCAGGGGATTGGCATTGGCATGGTCGACCCTTGCAGGAAAATCTTCTGGTGAACTTATCCCAGCCAGGCCTTCCAGGACGACCAGTCTTGTCGAAGCATGGGCCAAAGTGGTGTGTTGAAGCTGGGCCCCTCAACCAGCAGGATCCCACTTTCCGAATTTCTATGGGTTGCAGCACAGCAAACACGCCGGATTCCATTGATGTTAGCCTGGAACCTAGGCTGTAGGTGTTGGATCCTATGATGCTAATCTGTAGGACCATCAATGTCACTGGGAGGTATGTGGTGAGGTTTGCTCACCACATACAGGTGTCCACGTCGAGGGGGAATTGTCAAGCATAGTCTTATGCGATTAGTTTATCACTAATGTACACCATCAGGCATCTCTCATATTGTGGAGTTAAACTTCATACCTGGGTCGGCAAGATTGTAATACCATGGTACCCACATGCCACCAATGAAAGGCCAACAATCCTTGGAACGGTGCCATCTGGGTGTGGGTATCTACTAAGAATAATAAACAATAGTCTTCTCTATTTGTGAAGCATTACTTATTTGAGGTAGTGCAATACATGGTAAGTCATTGTGAAGGTAGTCACAATATTATTATTATTATTATTATTATTATTATCATCTATATGGTGCAAGGAAGCCTGAAGCTTATGCTGCACTAGCCTAAAAAAAAAAAAAAAAATCCTGAGTTACTCTGAGAGAGAGAGAGAGAGAGAGAGAGAGAGAGAGAGAGAGAGAGAGAGAGAGAGAGAAGGGAATCACCAAGAAAGAGAAAAATGATGATATCCAGCTCAGGATCCTGGGTGTGCCAAGCCTAAACTCACCAGATGTCCAGGGATGATGAGTTACAATTAAATCAATGGCATTCATTATACTACTTTGTAGTTCACCACGAATGAAATACTGGGAAGTATCACTTCCAGTTCAATGCTGAATTGTCAAGCGTAATCTTATGCCTTGTGCGAGTTTTTTCTTAGTTTATCACTAATAACCCCAGGGGCTCACATCTGGTGAGTATGAGGCACACTCAGGGTCCTGAGCTGGATATCATCATTCTTCTCTTTTTTGATGATTCTCTCTCTCTCTCTCTCTCTCTCTCTCTCAGGGTACTCGAATTTTTTTTTGGCTGGTGCAGCATAAGCCTCAGGCTTCCTTGCACCATATGGCTAATAATAATAATAATAATATACCTCATATATCTCTCATATTGTGGAATTATACTTCATAACTAGGTTGCATGAATGCAACACCAAGGTACCTACCTGCCCACCGATGCATAGGCCAATAAGTCTTGAAACAGTGCCATCTGCAGGGCTTGATGCTGCCTGAGTTACTGAGAATAGGTAAGAACAGTCTCCCTAATGGGGAAGCATTGCTTATTCAAGGGTGAGTGAGGAGTAACTGTCCCTTTCCTCTTTTTATGGCATTTCTTCTTTTTCTTCCTATTGTACTATCACTTTTCTCCACCTTTTTGCTTTCATAAGTCTAATAGGGACAGATATGTGGATAACACAGTTTCTTATTCTATACCATTTTTCAAACAGTGCCATCTGGGTGGTGGTATCCACAAAGAATAAGTAACAATAGTCTTCTCTATTAGTGAAGCATTACTTATTCGAGGTATTGTAATACATGGTAACTCGCAGTGAAAGTAGCCACAATACGAGATACAATTAAATTGATGCCATTCATTACACTACTTTGTAATTCAATACGATCGAAATATTGTGATGTATGACGGCCAGTTCAATTGTGAATTGTCAAATGTAGTCTTATGCCTTGTGCGATGATTTTCTTAGTTGTTAAGGAATGTATCACCAAGAAGAAAGGAACAGTTGTCTGAGAAGTGTTGATTTTCATTCTTTTTTACCCTGAGACACTACAACATTCAATGTTCAATTGTGTGCCATCACCTATATTGGAGTTAACTTTCTCCATTCTTATATTGTTAGTTTGGTCCATTATTAATCTCCTTTTAGTTCTGGGTGATGTCTTTTCACCCAAGTCCAGTCCTGCTAGGAGGCAGGAGCTGTGCCATCAACTGACCAAGCGAGTAAATACAAGCTAAATAAATTGAAAGGTTACTTTGCTTTCTGGAAACTTCTTCTTATACTCAAAGAAAGAAAACTCTTATTATATATTGAAAAAATGGAAGAAAAATACCTAAACTCAAAAGGAAACTTGTCTCTCTAATGTAATGATAGTAGAACTCGCAGAGACCATTGCTTGGCACATCGGCCACAAGTTCAGAGTAGAGTACAGGTTGGAACACTGCATGGTATATGATTGCCAGTGGCTTTCTTTTGAGCCCCAGTGTTTGCTCAACTGATCCTGGCAATCATGCCTGCATAATTTCCCACTTTCTTCTCCAAATAAGCCAGATGAGGGAAAAAAGTTAATTTTGGTCAAAGACAAATCCAATGTATTTTAATTCTTTTACCCTTTAGTTGTGTTCATTTCAATTTGTGGAGGTCTTCTTATGTCCAAATTGCCTTTTAGAAGTATTTGTTTGGTTTTGTCAAGTGATGTTTTGAGCATGTGCATATGTGCCCACTCTTGCAGCTGTAAGAGGGTGGCATTTGTTCTTTGCTCTGAAACCACTTGCTTGTTACCTTTTTTTGGGGAGAATTAAGTCATCTGCAAAGGCTAGGCTTTCCATCAGGTCCAGATCCAAGGCCAGAAATTCATCCAGAAGAAATGGCCAAGGACTGAACCCTGCAGGTAACCTTTATTCACAGGACTTGTCAATTCCTGGAACCTTGTGCATACTGAGACACGTCTGTCTTTAAGGGGTAGCTGTTTATTACCTTGTAGAGATTGTTTGGGACATCGGCTGGTGGAGTCTCCTGAGGACACTAGACTATCAGAGTGAATGAATCATATACCCCAGGAAAGTCAATACAAATTATCAGCATATATTTTTCCTCTGTATTTTTAACTGTTGTCAGTAGGTGGTGCATGGCATCCTCCATAGAGTTGTCATGCTTAAAACTGATTTAGAATGTAATGCTGCTTCTGTGCAGTATTGAGATAATCTAACAGATTATAATAATCTTTCATATATTTTTCCTACTACAGGTAATTAGTTTCAGTAGTGAGTTTCTCTGGATTTTTAAGAATTAATCTTAAAACAGCTTTTTTACATATTTTTGGGAATATTCTCTCTCTCTCTCTCTCTCTCTCTCTCTCTCTCTACCATACAGTTGTTGTATAGGTCTATTAGTTTGTGGAAACTAATAGACCTATTAGTTCTGCTAGTTTTTTTGACTATTTCTACCTCTAAGAGGTAGAAAATAGTCAAATAACCTGGGCATTTATTATTTTTGGCTTTAGAGAATGCTATTTCCAATTCTTCTATAGTAAACAGGGGTTCAATATTGGCATGTCATATTCAGCATTTTCTTTCATAATGTCAATCTGGGCAGGGGAATAGTCCCTGGCCTCAGTCTGTGTAATAGTGTCTAAAATGTTATTTACAGACCAACACTAGTTTGGGGTTCCATCTGGTTTGAAAGTTATTTCTATAACTTCTGGACATGCACGATTAGGTTAATAGTAGTGGGATGCTTGCAGAAATATTCCAAGCTTTATTCTTTTCTTTTATTGCTCTATTACATTCATCATTCCACCAGTAGTTTTGTGCCTGTGTGGACAAATCGATGACTGAGGAATAGCTTTAACAGCTGCTTCTGGTATCTATTTAGTGATATGGTTGGTAGCTTCATCTATTGATTGAAATTTTTATCTAAAGTTCTACTTAAGGAAAATTTTATCCAGTTTGTCTTTGAGAATTTTGATCTTCTGTGAGTTTCCGGATAGTTTGGAATCTACAAGTAATTGGAAAATGATTATTATTATGTGGATTATTCAATACTGCCCAATGTATACTTGGGTAAAGATAGATAGATCTATGGCAGAAGTATTTCCAGTGGGAAAAGGAACATGAGTATGTGCACCTGTGTTCAACAGAGTTAGATTGTGTGTGTCCAGTAATCTTTCTATTAGCTGCAATCTTTTATCCATATGTAGACTTCCCCACAGTGGGTGGTGACCATTAAATTCACCCATCAGACAAATAGGAAGTGGTATCTGGGCAAGGAATTCATCACAGTCTCTGAGTATATACGTTTGGTTTGGTGAAAGATAAATAGAAACAATTGATAAAATTATTAAAAGTTCTATTCTTACAGAAACAATTTCTAAATCAGTTGGAAGGGGATTTGCCTAGATCTATTCTATCAGATACTAAAACTGCTACACCTCTGTGCACTGCAGTTGCTGTATTCCTGTTACATCTGTACAAAGTATATAT
Source organism: Mastigoproctus giganteus (assembly GCF_048544385.1). NCBI lineage: Eukaryota > Metazoa > Arthropoda > Arachnida > Uropygi > Thelyphonidae > Mastigoproctus > Mastigoproctus giganteus. The sequence continues at coordinate 173,512,735 of NC_143585.1, forward strand.
ATATATTTTTTTTTATTAAGGGTGTTACTAGTGGAGTTAAATATGTTTCTTGGAAACAAATACCCACTGGATTAAAATCTCAGATTAGGTCACAGATTTCGTCTATATTAGAAGAAGAAGAACTCTTTATTGCATACAAAAGGCACACACTGTACACAATACCCTTCATGGCTACAAGCCAGGGGTATTAGTATGTAGTTTTCGACAATTCCGTTGTAAAATGCACTGCATTATTTAGTTTAGTGGTGGGATGATCTGGTTGCTTTTTAGAGGCAATAGGCTTATGGAAATCTTTTTTAGAAAAGGTAGGATGTCCAGTGTCCATATCTTCTTCAACATAGGGGCTCACATTTGGTGAGTATGGGCTTGGCACACCCAGGGTCCTGAGCTGGATATCATCATTCTTCTCTTTCTTGGTGATTTCCTTCTACTTCAGCTTTTGGTCTCTCTCTCTCTTTCTCTCACTCAGGGTAATTCAGAATTTTTTGGCTAGTTCAGCATAAGCCTCAGGCTTCCTTGCACCATATGGCTAATAATAAATATCTAATATAGATTCTTCTTGTGTTGTTTCATCTACGAGGGTGGTTCAATAAAGAATCACCCTGACCTAGCTACAGAGGTGCTAGCCTGTTGATTCTTGGCACAGGTTTTAGTCCTTCTCTACGTAGCCACCATGCAGATTTACACATTTTTCCCATCGATGGATGAGACTACGGATACCGTTTTTGTAGAAGTGGTGAGGTGGTCTTTGAACCATGACCCTGTTGCAGAAATGAGTGTCTCATTGTCAGGGAAATGGGTCTCCCGAAAAATTGATTTGAGGGAAAGAAACAAGAAGTCCGATGGTACAAGAGCAGGTGAGTAGGCTGGATGGGGCACTATTTCATATCCAAAAGTGGTCGCTTGTGTTGTTGCAATTTCAGAAGTGTGAACTGGGGCATTGTCTTGAAGCATTCTCACACCTTTGGACAGCATGCCATGCCCATATGTTTTGATTTTCACCCTTAATTTTGTGAGTAAGTTGGCATAATAGGCACCTGTAATGTTCTACCTTTCAGCAAGTAACCAGTCATTATTATGCCTTTCTCATCCCAAAACACTGTCAGCTAGACCTTTCCTGCTGATGCTTGGACCTTTGCCTTCTTGGGGGGTGGTGAACCATGAAGTCGCCATTCCATGGACTGCTTTTTACTTTTGTGGTTGAAATGGTGTATCCAACTTTCACCCTGAGTGATTAGACGAGAGAAAAAGTGTTCCTCATTTTTTTGGCACAGGGCTAACAACTCTTGTGATTTCTGTTGTCAATCAGCCTTCTGGAAACCAGTCAATAATTGGGGAATCCATCTTGCACTTAATTTCCGTAAATGGAATTGGTCATGAAGAACTGTTTCAACAGAGCCCATACTAATCTGCACCTCCTGAGACAATTTACGCACAGATAGCCGGCGATCTTCCATGATTAACGACTCAACTTTTCTGATCGTGCTGTCATCAATGGCTGAATGGGGAAGACCTGGAATGGGCTCAGCTGAACTGTCTAAGCTGAACTACCTAAACTGTCTATGCCAATGCCATAGGATGGGGCTTCATCCTTAAATACAGTAGTCATCTCCTTGTGGATTTCTTTAGGAGATTTCCCCTTCAAGAACAGATACCAGATCCTCTTCAAGGACAGATACTTTGTCCATGATGCTACTTCATCACACATTCAGCTCTGTAAGAGGAAAAACAAATTAAGATGCAGGGCTGAAATTTTACACCTTAAGTACAGAGATATGTATGATGCTACACACAAAATATCATGACTTTGCGATATGTGGAAGTAGATGAGCGCGATTCTTTATTGAACCACTCTCATATGTTCTTTTCTTTTTCAGCTACTTTTTGCCCTGGGGGATTAGCTTTTCCATCCAGGTTACCGGCCCCACCACGGGGAGGCAGGGGCAGTGTCATTTTTGGCCAAGTTTACAGTTAGTAAATTAATAAAGATTAAAGAAAAAGGTATTTTCCTTTCTCTAGCTCTCTTTTTATACTTTTAAAAAGTACAGCTAATTAACAGAAAGACTTATAAAGAGATATAAAACAAGGAAAAAACTCAGTTGTCCTAGAAAAATCGCTCTAGGAAGTAGCAGATCGCTTGGCCATGAAAACCCTTGGCACCCGGGGCCATGTATTGAGTGAAAGTCATAATCAGAAGTGGAAGCTTCTCTTGCTACTTTGTCTGCTCTTTTGTTTCCATTATTTCTGTGTGGTCTGGGATCCAGCAAACTCTAATATTGTGATTTCTTTTAATAGCTTTGATACTGAACATTGAATCTGTTGTAGAACTCGGGATGTTGTGGTATTAGCATTCTGAAAGGCAATAACAGAGATAAGGAGTCAGTAAAAATTATGCTCTTTGCTATCTTTTACGTTTGATTTGGTTTACAGCCATCAAAATGGCTTGTATTCAGCAGTAAAATACTGCATTCTTTAGGGAGTTGTTGGATGAGGGTGTTATCTTCAAAATGAATTGTGACTCATACACACTCTGTTTTTGACCCATCAGTATATAAGATAGTATTATCTGCATATTGGACTTTGTATGCTGCATGTAGCTACTCATAGTTTATTCTCAGTAGAGTTGTTTTCCCCCCAGGATTGAAAATATGGGTCATATACAGGTAGTGAACTTTACTCCATGGTGGAATGATCTGGGTAGTTGTTGTAGTTACGTTGTCATAATTAAGCTCTCGGCTTAACAGTAAATCTTTTTGACGAATGTTGGCAAGTTGGTTCATTTGTGGATGGGTTTGTTTGTTTATAGGCTTTATGCAGCAAGGCTTTATTGCACCTAACTAGGGTAATGTTAAAGTTTAAACTGCATTCTATAGTTGTATCCATTTAAGGAAATTAAAAATTCTGGCCATATGTGGCATATCTGCTAGGAGGTGTAATACCGAAAGAAGTATTCGTTGTGGAAAATGAGGTAAACATAGTCTGCCAATTGTGAGTGGACTTAGTACATGTTTTGCCAATAAGAAAAAAACAAAGTCTCTATCTGGATGATCAGTGATAGATTTTATCTTTATGGCATAGTGTAATAACACGGTCTGTCATCTAAGCTGTAGTGAAAGTTCACAGGCCTTTGCTTAAAGACATTGTACAGGTGAAATTTGGAAAGGTCCAAGCGTTATATGGAGTGCATTGTTATGTTTGGGGTCTAACCATCTCAGTGCACTTGGTTTTGCAGAGTCATAAACAGGTGCTCCATAATCTAGCTTGGAATGTACTGTTGTGCAATAAAGTTTATGAAGTGTATATCGATCTGCTCCCTAAGCTGTTGCAGAAAGGACATCGAGTATGGTTAATTTTTTTGAGGCATGAATTGTTTAATATGAGAGTTTTTTGATATGTTCAAGGAATGTTAATTTCTAATCCAAGAGAAGCCTTAATAATCTTATACTTGGTACTACTGGGATCATATGTCCATCCAGTTTAAGTTCAGGTTCAGGGTGTAGGTTTCATTTTCATAGAAGTGTATACGTGCAGTTTATTGTGTGGAAATCTGGAAGCCATATGTTTGTGGCCATTTCCTTTTTTTGTTTATTGTTCCTTGTAGCTGCCATTATTTTGCACATTATTTATTATTACTATTATTATCAGCTATATGGTGCAAGGAAGCCTGAAGCTTATGCTGCACCAGCCAAAAAAAATTCTGAATTACCCTGAGAGAGAGAGAGAGAGAGAGAGAGAGAGAGTCAGAAGTTGAAGGGAATCATCAAGAAAGAGAAGAATGATGATATCCAGCTCAGGACCAAAGGTGCCAAGCCCATACTCACAAGATGTGAGCCCCTGGGGTTAAAAGAATGATAGGAAACTGAAATCATCAACATATAAAGCAGAATCAACAGGTTTTGGTATATTATTATTATTATTAGCCATATGGTGCAAGGAAGCCTGAGACTTATGCTGCACCAACCAAAAAAATTCTGAATTACCTGAGAGAGAGAGAGAGAGAGAGAGAGAGAGAGAGAGAGAGAGAGAGAGAACAAGAGTCAGAAGTTGAAGAGAATCACCAAGAAAGAGAAGAATGATGATATCCACCTCAGGACCCGGGGTGCCAAGCCCATACTCACCAGATGTGAGCCCTGGAGTTATGAGAATGATAGGAAACTGAAATCATCAACATATAAAGCAGCATCAACAGATTTTGGTATATTATTATTATTATTATTATTATTATTATTATTAGCCATATGGTGCAAGGAAGCCTGAGGCTTTTGCTGCACCAGCCAAAAAAAAAAAAAAAAATTCTGAGTAGTTATCTCTGAGAGAGGGAGAGAGAGGGGGGGGCAAGAAAGAAAAGAATGATGATATGCACCAGCCAAAAAAAAAAAAATTCTGAGTAGTTACCCCTGAGAGAGAGAGAGAGAGAGAGAGAGAGAGAGAGAGAGAGAGAGAGAGAGAGAGACAGAGAGAGAGAAGAATGATGATATCTAGCTCAGGACCCTGGGTGTGCCAAGCCCATACTCACCAGATGTGAGCCCCTGAGGGTAAATATATGTCCAGTTATGGAGTTTATTTTTATAATAAATGCCATGCCATAAGCTTTTTCTATATCAAAATAGATCATTATGCTGATGTTCTTTCCAGATAAAGGTATTCTGTACCCGTTTTATAATTTTATAAGTAAGTCTAGTGATGAGTGAATTTTTTTCTGAAACCATGCTGTGCTGGGTTGAGAAGATTATTATTTTTTTAAAAACCATGTTAGACAAGTATTGATAATTTTTTCCATATGTTTTCCTAGGCAACTTGTTAGAGCTATTGGACAGTAGTATTGAGAGAGAGAGAGAGCTATAGATAGAGCTATTGGACAGTAGTATTCGACAGCTATTGGACTATTGGACAGTAGTCTCCTGGTTTTGAGAAAGTTAGAATTATTGTATAATGCCAAATGTCTGGAAATTGGTTTTCTAGAAAGATTCTGTTATACAATTTTAGTAATGCCATTTGAGATTAGTCATTTAATTGCTTTAACATTATATAGTGAATTTAGTCTGGTCCTACAGCATTTTGCTTTGTCTGTGATAGAGCACATTTCAATTCATGGAATGTTAAAGGAATGTTGTACTGTTCATTTTTTTTTGTGGAAAAATTCAATTTGTCTTTCTATTCTTGCCTTGTATGTTTGAAAAGTGGGAGTATATTATCTGGTAGTTGATGTTTTGACAAACATGAAACCTTTGCCAAAACATCAGTGCATCGGCTATTTCTGAAGGTTCTGCAGTGATTTGTCCATTCCAATTTAGGATTGGAGTGTCATTAATTTGGTTTCTGCCTTTCATTTTGCTGATTTTATTCTAGTCAGTTTGAGATGGTGTGGCCCTTATTAATTTGGATGCAAATTTTATCCAAAATGCTTTCCTACTTGCTCTTCTAATATATCTGGCTCTTGTTCATGCCTTCTTGAACAATATGAAGTTCTCTGTTGTCGGATATCTTAAAAAAAGTATTCCAGGCTTTGTTTTTAAGGATCTCTTAAAATCCTTTCATCTGATCCAAAGCTAAAAGAGATCCTGGAAAGGATCTCTTTTAGCTTTGGATCAGATGAAAAGTTTGTCTATGTTTTTGGAATAGTCAGCTCCAGCAGCTTGAATTATTTTATTTGATACGTATTGTACTGCTGCATCTAATGGTTTTTGCTTGATAGTATCAGTATTAAATTTTGCAAAAGATTTATACATTTTCCAATCTTCTTAATTTATTTTCCCTCTGGGATTTCTACATACTTCACATGTGATTCCTAATGCCATAGTGAAGATTATTGGATAGTGAACACTACTGAGAAGATCACTGTGTACTGTGATCACCAATCGAGTAATGGAAATAATGTTGGAGAACATACAGATAGGTCAATAGTTATGCTATTTCCTGATGGAAGATGTGTGCCATTGTTCACCAAGGTTAACTCATTCTCTTCTATCCATTTGCCAATTTGTCTTCCTTTCTGGTCTATGGTTGTGTTACCCCACCCAGGGCTTTGTCTGTTGAGATCTCCAAGTATACAGAAGGGGGGAAGAAAACTGCATTACTATGTCATCTAAATTCTGTTGTAGCAAATATTGGTTTGGTGGAATATAAATTGTAATGACTCTTATGAGAGATCTAGTGGCTATGTGTACTGGAACTGCTTCAAGGATCATGTTTAATGTGACAATCTGGGAAAGAATGTGTGGATTTAATAGTACTGCTACACCACCATGGGTTTTGCCACTTGTTACTCTGACTTTTTTTTCTGATATGCCGTATATAGTTCTTTTTTAAGGTCTAAGATAGGTTTATTGTAAGCAAAGACACAAAAGAGAATGCTGTGCAAATGGAACATATATATAGTGTATGTTAGTGAGAAATCCTCTGCAGTTCCACTAGATTATGGTTTTCATTATTTGATTTTGGAGAGGTTTTCAGACTCAGTAGCATAGGAACGCCTTATTGGCATTAGGGCAGGTGTCAAGGGTGCTGGTATCACAAGGGGCACCACTGACAGGCCACATCAATTCGGTGCCAAGCCATTTCAACACGCGAGGCTAGCTGACAAAATGGCGCCCCTAGATGATGACCCATCAGGATGAGAGTAATAGCAGTAATGGAGGCATGTGATTCAAGAAAGCAAGCATATGAACTTATGTAGCTTCAGCCAAAAAAAAAAAAAAAAAAAAAAAATTTCACACATCTATTCCCTCTAAACGTTTGTTCAGTTCCTTCTCTTGAATTCATTTAAGCTATCAACTTCCATAATGACAGATGGAAGTTTGTTCCAGCAATTAACCACCTGCTCGCTAAAGACAAATTTCTGCACATCTATTCTACAACTATCTTCCCTCAATTTGAATTTATGCTCCCTCAGGTTCATAATCTGAGCAAGCGGAAGATTCCCATCAGAATTCAGACTGCTCAACCCATTCAAGACCTTATACACCTCAATCAGATTACCTTACAGGTACCTAGTCTCAGGCACTTGTAATTTGCAGAACTTCAGCTTTTTCTTGGTAAGAGGACCACCTCATTCCCTTCACCAATCTTGCTCTTCTCTGCACACACTCAAGCAACTTTACATCCTTCCTAGAATGAGGTTTCCAGACCTGTACTCAAGTTATAAGGGGGCATAAATTCAAATTAAGAAAAGACAGATGTAGAATAGATGTGCGGAAATTTGCCTTTAGCCAGCGGATGGTTAATTGCTGGAACAAACTTCCACCTGTCATTGTAGAAGCTGACAGGTTAAATAAATTTAAGGAGAAACTGGACAGGCATTTGGAGGGAACGGTGTGATTTTTTTTTTTTTTTTTTTTTGGCTGATGCTGCATAAGCTCATACACTTGCTTTCTTGCATCACATACCACTACTATTACTACTACCTCCTTTTCCCTACTAGTAAAATTTCTGTATAATACCGACAATACCTCATGACCTGCTCCAGCAGCCTGTCTGCAATTCTCGAAGACTTCATATCTGGCTGCCAGGTCTTTCATTTTCTCCCACCTTAAGTGTAGTACCACACAGATGGTACATTTCTCTGGGGTTACTTCTACCCACATGCAGTACTTTGCATTTGTCAAGGTTAAACTTCGCACATGCGCGAAGACAAATAATCAATATTTAAGTTTCAGGTTTAACCCGATTCGGTAATTCTCATTCCTGTGATCACGACATTCGGTCGAAAAGCGTTTGCAGCTTCAGGAGAGAAAATCGTTTTGAATATTTTCGTTTGATTCTTTTAATTGCGTTAATTTGATTTTTAATTGTTTTAAATTGATTTGAATTGTGTTTAATTGATTATTTAATTATTTATATTTAACTCTAATGTTACCGGTAAGTTGTCGATTTGTTCGTTTTTTCCGTTTTAATTTCTGGAGGGTATCATACGGAAGTGTTCTACGTACTATATTGAGGTATACTCCTATTATTTTACTAATCGTACAAGTAAACACATGCGTTGTGTTAGGGTAGCTAAGAATAGAAACAGGTGCATATATACTTGCGTGTACACCAATGCTAGGAGTTTCGTAAATAAATTTGATGAATTTGAGGTATTGCTCAAAGCATCAAAGGCGGATATTGTTGGGATATCAGAGACATGGTGTCACACAGATATAAGGAATGCAGAACTGGAATTTGGGGAGTACAACGTCTACAGAAAGGATAGACAGGATAGGACGGGGTATGCTATTAGTTAAGAAACACATAAAATCCAAGGAAGTGAAGCCAGTCGACATCGCTGGACAGTGCAGTGTCGAGTCAGTTTGGTGTGAAGTCTTCGTGACATAAGCATTGGGAGATCAAAATTGAGAGTAGGTGTGTGCTATAGGCCTAATGACTCTGATGAGTATAATAAGAAATTGTACAGGGAAATAGAGTGGGCCAGTACATCAGAGATCTTATAATGGGGGATTTTAATTTCCCAGATATTGACTGGAATTTGTGGGTTGGTCACTCACACACTAGCAAGGCTTTTGTGGATTTACTGGATGATTGTTTTCTACATAAGCACGTTCGGGAGGCAACTAGAGGGAGTAATACTCTTGATTTGATTTGATTATCAGTAGTGATTCTTCATGCATTAAGAATCTGCAGATAAAGGAACCACTACGTAGCAGTGATCACAGTGTGCTGAAGTGGGATTTACTCAAAGAAGTAACTAACATCAGGGGTAAAGGGAAGGGTTATTGCTTTCGTAAAGGCGAGTACGACAGTCTGAGACAGTATTTAAATTCTATACAGTGGGACCAACTGAAGATGTTACCAACAGCAAATTCAAAATGGGAAGCATTCAAAGAACTTATCTTGGAAGTTACTAGGCTTTACATACCAACTAAGAAATGTTGTTCAATGTTTTGGCCTAAATGGATGTCAGATGAACTAATGAGCCATATGACAGAGAAGAAAAATGCATGGGATACATATAAATTAACATATGACACAGAAGCCTATGATAGATATAAGCTGATCTGTAACCAAGTTACAAAGGAGGTTAGGCAGGAAAAGGCAGATTACGAGAAATCTTTGGCAAAGGATGCAAAGAAAAACAGCAATTGATGAGTAAACTGTTGATGATCCTGCTCAGGTAGCTAACAAACTAAATGAATATTTTGCATCGACATTCACACATGAGGAGTTATTCAGCGAGGGGAATACCAGAGGTGTATTCAACTCTGTCAGTAAGCTAGAGAATCTTGTAATCTCTGAGAGTAAAGTGGAGGAGAAATTGTTGAAGATAAACACAAGAAAGGCACCTGGGGTGGATGGGATCTATCCAGTTATATTAAAGGAGGCAGCAAAGGAAGTAAGCAAACCCTTAGCCATAATTATGAGAGCTTCCTTGGACTCAGGAGATGTGCAAATGTGATCCCAATTCACAAAGGAGGATCAAAAGCTGACACAAGTAATTATAGACCTGTGAGTTTAACTTCTGTTCCCGGAAAATTAATTGAGGCACTGGTTAAAGAAGCACTGCAGGATCATCTAGACAAGACTTCAGTTATAGCTCGGACACAACATGATTTTGTTAAGGGGAAGTCTTGCCTGACCAATTTGATTGGATACTATGATGCAGTCACAAAAGAACTGGATGCAGGGAATAACTTTGATATTATATACTTGGATTTTAGAAAGGCTTTTGATACTGTTGCACATGGAAGACTGCTGCACAAATTGGAGCAGTGTGGCATTGGAGGCAAATTGCTGGTATGGATAAAGGGGTGTTGAGGGGGAGAAGGCAGAGAGTGGTAATCAATGAACACTGCTCATCGTGGACTAATGTTATTAGTGGAGTCCCTCATGGTTCAGTGTTGGGTCCATTATTGTGTTCTGTATTTATAAATGATATTGATGATGGTATATCAAGCTTAATGTCCAAGTTTGCAGACGATACAAAGGTTGGCATTGTTATCAAGGACACTACTGACACTATGCTGCTGCAACAGGATCTGGAAAGGTTGAGCAGATGGGCTGAGAGGTGGCAAATGAAGTTTAACATTGACAAATTTAAAGTACTACATATGGGAAACAGCAACCCCAGAGCAACGTATCAACTCTGTGGTACTACACTAACAGTGGTAGAGAATGAAAGGGACCTGGGGGTGGTTGTGCAGGCAGATATGAAGTTCTCTGAGCAGTGCAGATGGGCTGCAAGAGTAGCTGATGGTGTCTTGTCAATGATATACAGAAATTTTGCTAGTAGGGACAGGGAAGTGATTATCCTGTTATAGAAGGCAATGGTCAGGCCACACCTTGAGTACTGTATAGAGGTCTGGAGGCCTCATTTCAAGAAGGATGTAGAGCTGCTGGAACGAATATAGAGAAGGGAAACAAGATTAGTGAATGGAACAAAGGGGTGTTCTTATGAAGAAAGGCTTAAGTTTTGCAAATTACAGTGTCTGGAGACTAGGCACCAGCGAAGTGATCTGATAGAGGTGTATAAAGCCTTGAATGGTTTGAGCATGCTCAATGCTGATGGGATTTTTCCTCTTGCTCAGAATAATCACCTGAGAGGGCATAAATTCAAACTGAGGAAAGACAGATGTAGAATAGATGTGCGGGAATTTGCCTTTAGCCGGCGGGTAGTTGGTTGGTTGTTGTTGTTATTTGGTTTTTAGGAGCATTAGCAACTAAGGCCATATTGCTCTGGGATATGCGGTGGTCATTCTCTGACCTTTCCACATCCTCCGTATTTGGTGGTGACGGGCTCGAACCCCGGTCTAATCAAGAAGCGTGTGCTACTCACTGCTGCTCCTTCCCACCTGGCTACGGAGGTGCCGGCTAGTTGGTTGGTGGAACAGACTTCCATCCTTTGTCGTGGAAGTTTATAGTCTAAATAAATTTAAGGCTCAGCTGGATAGGTATTTCGAACGAACGGAGGGGTGAAGTGGAAGTGGGTTTTTTTTTTGGCTGATGCTGCATAAGCTTGCATTCTTGCATCATATGTCTCTACTAATGCTAATCCTAACTCACAACATTTATTCAGCATTGACTTTTACTTGTTAAGGAAATCTATAGAGCTCTTACTCTTAATGTCATTAGAGTTAAAGTGTACAACAGTATCACCCTTTGTGCACTTAAAAGATGTCTGTTCTACAACATCATCAACTGTTATCCCTGGCAGACATACCCTGGTCCTATTCCACTTATCCTTTTTACACAATATATTACCTGTCTCCCTGACAATAGAATCACCGACAATAACTAACTCCTGTGGGTTCAGCACATTCTGCCTTAGAGATTGCTGCTGTGTTGCCTATTTACAAGAGTGAGTTCTGTTGTTGAGTTGGGCAGTTGAGAGCTTGATGGGTCGTCCATTTTAATACCTTCAACGGCATCTACCCGACTCTTCAAACTCTCTTAAGTAGCCATGAGAACATTGTTGTTGTTGTTGTTTTTGGTTTTTAGGAGCATTAGCAACTAAGGCCATATTGCTCCGGAATATGCGGTGGTCATTCCCTGACCTTTCCGCATCCTCCGTATTTGGTGGTGACAATCTCGAACCCCGGTCTAATCAAGAAGCGTGTGGTACTCACTGCTGCTCCTTCCCACCTGGCTACAGAGGCGTTGAGAACATTGAGTTTGCTCCTAATTTGTTGACACTCTCTGCACCTAGCACACACAAAGACATCCTCCTTGGCTACATCATCATGCTCTGTTCCAGAGAGTTCTGCAAACATTTCACAAGTTGCACATTTTTTTAGGCTGTGAAGCATTGGAGAATCGCCCCCCTCAGTTCTTCCCTGTTTACAGCACTCCTGCTACTTTGTGCCCGTTGCTTTGCTGTTGTAGTCTGTGGCATGATATTGAAATTGACAATGAAAATTAATTATCAATACTACACTATCTAATTCACTATCACTCACTCTATATGAAAACAATGGCTGCAAGATTCGAACGAAACAGTTGTTTTATGTGTATTAAGTAGTAGTAACCTACAAAAACTCTATCTAAATTAAAAATAAAAATAATGATCATAACGAGAACTATAAAGCTAATCATAAAGTAGAGTATAATATGACAATTAAGCAAATAAGATAGCAAAACACTGATTTTTTTTGGAGCTTGTAATTCACAGCTGGAACTTGTAAAGGGAGTCAGAGCAGGAAGGGGGGGTGAAAATTTGTTTCCGCCAAATGGCGTGCTTTCAGAGGGTGATTCCAGCCTGCATGCATCCTTAAATCTGTGTACATACTGAATAGCAACATAGATCTATTTGCCATCCAGAATGTAACTTTGAAGAGACCAATCAGGCATCTGCTTCATCTGTGCATGAATGCATAGCAGTTCGCAATTCACACATTGTGTACATTCTACGATACTGAATAAGTTAGAAGTTATAAATAAAGTGTGTATAGTGTTTGTGTATTCTGTATAAACAAGTAATCGTAAATATAGTGATTTATAATTTAAATAAAACAACAAAAGCCCAATTTATTTTAAATGCCACCATCATAATCCATTCGTTATATGGAAAATTTTCTTCATTCTACGGAAACTAATAGGGGAAATTCAAAAAATTCACTAAATAGAAAATTCTCTATAAAGAAGTTTGTTAAACAGAGGTCCGACTGTGTTTATTATTATTTATTGTGATTTTACTAATTATCAAAAAAAGGTACATAGCCAAAAACCTAGCTACGCCTCTGTTCAGACTGTTTTAAATCTTTCAATCATAGGTTTTCCTTTTTGGGAAAATCTGGTTAACTGGTATCCATCTCTTCATTCACAAAAATCTCTAGTACTGATTCGTCTGCTTTGTTGGTCGCCCCTGTCCCCCATTTGTTCAGTAGACTTCTGGCTTATGACATTACTGTTTTTCTTGAGGGGCTTTCATTAATGAATGTTTTGCATTGGGAAGCATGGATGGTGGTGTGGTGCTGGTGAGTTTCTCTTGATGTTTTGGCTGAGATATTATAAGTAGTGCTTGTGCCCAATCTGAAATGGGCTTCTTTGGAGGAATTGTGAAATCTGTTTGGGTCTCTATTATACACTGGTTTCTAATGACCCAAATGTAGGAAGGTCTGTTTAAGACAGTCAGGACTACAGTTTTCTTGGCTTCTTGGTATGTGACAGAATGTTCTACTTTATATCCTTGTATCTGCTTTTCTCTTTTCCAATATTCACTGTTTCTGGAATAGGCAGAATGATACTCCTTGCAGTTTGGACAATCCAGTTGCTTGTCTGGACAGTTCTGATTGGTGTGTTCCTGAGATTCACAGTTGGAATGAATAGCAACTCCACAGCATGCCATTTGTGAATGACCATACTTTTGGCATTTAAAGCAGCAGAGAGGATTCAGAATGTATGGTCTGATGTTACAATTTCGATATCTGCCCTTCACCAATGTAGGTGGTTTTGGAGTGTTAAAGGTCAGTATGAGATTTCTGGTTGAGGTAAGTGTCACATCTCTAATTACTTTAATCCTTCTCACAGTTATGACACTTTGATCTTCCAGCTAATGTTTAATTTCTTCTTCAGACATGCTGATAAGGTCCCATTCAGAAATGAATCCTTTCGATGTGTTTAGGGTATTAAGGGGAAAGACCCTTACTGGGATCCCACCAGATGTTGTAATTTTAAGCAGCCTTTCTGCACATTTTGCATTTGCTGTCTCGTCTAGAATGTCTCCTGCATTTTTAGTTGTTACACTTTCTAGACATTTCTGGAACAAATGGCAAACAGTTTTTCTAATGGCTGTTCTGTCATAGACTGCACACTTTGCAGGATCACATTTGTCACAAACAACTGTAACTGCAACCATGGTTTGTGACAACTGTGCTAATTTGTAACCACAAGGATGCTGCATCAGAACAATGTGAGACCACACTGTTCATACTGTCATTGAGTTTACTTAGTCAGCATTCATGTCAAATGTGTTCCCATCTGCCCCACAACCCTGACTTTGCACCCTGTGATTTTTTTTTCATTTCCAAAATTAAAAAAGAGCTGTGATGAACACATTTCCAGTCATCAGAAGAAGTTGTAAAGACATTGGAGATTATTCTCAAATGCATGTCAAAAAATGGCTTACACCATGTTTTTGAAGTATGGCACAGTAAGTGTATTTCATCAAATGGGGAAACAGAGTAAGTGTATTTCATCAAATGGGGAAACAGAGTAAATGTATTTCATCAAATGGAAACTACTTTGAAAAGGACCATCAAAATATGGATGATTAATAAAGGTATGTTATGAAAAAAATTATGATAATTTTTTATTGAACAGTCTTTGTATATCTTTCTGCAAATTATTACTGAGAATAAGCCTGTTATGTGCATATTCAATAAAATAAAAATAAACTTGAAACAAAATATTAAGATTAAAATTGAATGTAATGTTTAATATGAATATATAATATAATATGAATGTAATGTTTTTATTAAAACTTTAAATCTGTTAATGAGAATGCCAGCTAACCAAATTCTGTAACTAATCTTAGATATTTGCATCTTTCTCATGTGATCTATTTGGTTATATTTATATATGTACAAATTTCAACTACATACCTAAACATTTTTTTTGGTCCCATAATATTCACTACCTGATATCAATTTATGTTCTGCAATTTATGTTCTTCTCTGGTAATAAATAAATAAACAACTTTCTGTTCATGGATGGTGGCCATATGAACAGAAAGTTGTTCAATGTACCTTATTCAATGTACTTATTTGACCCTGGCCAGTGAAGTTTACAATTCCTTTTCACTGTTTTATTGAAGACAACATTACCAGAACAACAGTTAACAATGGGTTGTGGAATTTTTTGTTGTAAAGTATGATCTCAATCTTACATGCAGACTGCATTAATTAGCCCTGAACCACAGTCAGTTTTCAGTGGTTCTAAACTTCAGGTAGTTGTGTTCCTGTCCTTATCTCGGCGATGGTTTCATTTTGACCATTTCTTCTTAGTTAATGTTTGATTTCAATCACTCCACCAACACAATTCAGCAAAGAAAGTTTCACTGAGTACCTCCACCCCTGTTTCAGGAAATTTTCATTGTAGCTCTCCTCTTCTCTCTTCACATCAAATAATTTTCACAAAATTCTGGGTATAAAATTCAGAGTATACAGCATTAAGGCCATGAAATTTTTTTTTCCCCTTTAATTATTTCCATTATGAATATATATTTTAACTTTGTAGTGCTTACTGCACAGTATTACTGGCCATGTAAAATAATAATGAGGAATATTCATAAATGCCCACTATAAGCTTATTTTTCCAAAAACGTCGGCATTACTCTTAACAGATTTCCCCCCACAAAACTCAATAGTGTTACTCTATCAGTGTTCATACTCATTTTACCAAGAAAAAAAAATAAATAAAGCAATAATGTCTGTGGATATTATAAACTGCTAAACATTTTATAATCCAATAATCAGCTTTTTAAAATACCAACAACACAAAGAAAGGAATGCTGTATAAATTAAAAGCGACTTTATATTTGTTTTCTGATTTGTTCAATTGGTTCAACTTTACAATAAAATTCAAATATGTTTTTAGCTATTTTAGAAAACTCATGACCTTTCTAAGCATGAGGATTTGACTGCCTCCCCACCAACCCTGAGGAATTTTGTATTTCAGGATTTGTGAGGTAGTAAACTACCTTACATTGGAATACAATATACTATCTTACATGTAATACAATCCTCTGGTTGGGGAGGGATAAAATCCTGTTGCTAGGTTCTGGGGAGGGGGTAAAATAGTATACTAACTCACTGAGGTAGTAAACTATTGTACAAATTTGTACCATTCTTATGAAAATTACCATACAAGAAATGGTAATCATAATAAATTATATTTATAATTTTTGGTAGTAAACTATTGTACCATTCTTATGAAAATTACCATACAAGAAATGGTAATCAATAAATTATATTTATAATTTTTTTTCTCCTTTTTTCACAAGTTTACTGAATTACAAACAGTAAACAATAGGGAACAATCTGTAATCTTTATAAAGAAATGATGTTTTCTATAAAGATAAGGTATGTACTTACAAGGATCTAAACATTTCCATTTTCTTTTACAGTGTTCTTTGTACTTAATATATCCATCGAATGAAGGAATCAACATATGAGCAAAATTCATAATAAATAAAGGATAATTATTAACTCTTACTCTCTAAAAGGAGAAGGCTATTCTTAACTTAGCTCAAAATAACAAAAGAATACGACAGACAGTATTAGTATGGTAAACAATGTTCAAAATAAAATTCCAAATATAACATCATCCAAAAAAAAGACACTTCCTATGTCATCTGTCCATTTCCTGTAAATAGTTTGTCTAATCCTACTATTAATTTATTCACACTACTCGCTTCTACAATGTCAGGTGTAAGTTTGTTTCAACAATCAATGACCTGCTGGCTGAAAGAAAATTTCTGCACATCTGCCCTGCAACCATCTTTCCTCGATTTTAATTTATGCTCCCTGAGGTTTATAGCCTGAACAAGAGAAAGATTTCCACCAGCACCGAGTATTAACATCTCAATCAGATCCCTTCACAGGTGTTTAGTCTTCAGACACTGCAATTTGCAGAACTGAAACTTTTGTATGAGCATTCCTTCCTTCTCACTAATCCTGCTGCTCTCTTCTGCACCCATTCCAACAGATTCACACCTTCCTAAAAATGAGGCTGCCAGATGTGTACGCAATACTCAAGACTGCCCATTTTGTAAGGCTATGGTTAGGCAACTTAGTAGCCTGGTGCAATTTGGCCATAGCAGCCCCTGTGCCAATAAATCCCACTCCAACAACAACTTAGTAGCCTAATCATTGCCTTATGAAATGGGATAGTGAACTCCTTATGCTGGTAAAATTCCTGTATATCACTGAAAATATTTTGCACAATTACCCCCAGGTCTGAGATTAATTGTGCAATCAGATATGAAGTGGCTTGTTTCTCCTAGCACAGGAATTCTTTAGCAGAGTTATGATAAAATGTTTGCCATATTCTGGCCTTAGTGTAATGATGTTAAAGAATAGTCTCCTTTTTGTACAGTGTAAGTATTTACAAGTTTATCTTTATCTATTGTATACTTGATTTATTAATAAAGTGTATGCATATTCATGAAGGAACAGATTATAGACAGTGGCAGAAAAAAAAGTTACCTTTTTATGCCTTTTTTAATTTCCAATGGCTAATGTTGATGGTATGTTTTTGGCACATTGTATTTTTCCTTTTCTTTCTTTCTTGCTTTTGGATCCTTAGTTGATTTCATTTAAATTAAGATAATTTTTACATTAAATTTTTAAAATTTATATTTAATTATTAAATTAAATTATTTTTAATTTAAGTTTGAAGAATTTACATTAGGTGATCTTTGCTTTCAGATTTTAAGGTTGAAACTAATTTTTTAACTTAGCACATTAGAAAGGAATACACGATTTTTTAGTCTATAAATATACTATTCTCACCTCAACACTTCTTTTTGAGATATTTCGAGAAGTTACTGCCATATATATATTAAAAATATGCAACAAGGCACATACTCATATATGCTAAAATGTTTGAAATTTTCACCTGGTAACGTGCAAGAACTTAATTATGATCTAGCTTTTCCTATAATTCATTCTTTTAGACTAGAGAGAAATAATATATTCCAAATAAAATATTCCCAAATGTTGTATTCACTACTTCAGACAATGGTAGGGCCATAGAATGTTACTTAAATACAGAAAAAAACAAGAACATAGAATGTCTACTTATTATTTTTTTTTCAGTGAATTATTACTAATGCATCCAGTTTCATCACAGCAATTTAAGATTCATCACAAAATATTAAGCATATAAATGGCAAGAAAACTTACTTCACTGATGAGTACATAAACTTCTGTACTGCTTGTTGTGTATAAGGTATGCAGACAGCCATGTTATTACTACAAACTTTAAAACAAATGAAAGTGTTTCCATTTATCATTTCAGATGTAAAAGAAATAGAGCAATAAATAAAACACAGTGTAGTTCAGAATTTATATACATTTAAAAATTGTATAAAAAATATTAATTTGGCAATGAAGCTGTCCAACAAACAGAAGAACAATATTTAGTAACAGACAACTTCTCTACACTACAATTTTTTTTATACAATAAGCGAATCATCTGGTGATATTCAATTTAAATCAAGAAAATGAAACAGAGACACTTTCTTCCATCAGAAATTAAATATGAACTATTAAGTGCTCTCCAAATTATTAAACATTTCCAAAATTAAAAACATCACAAGAAAATATGTTTCACTATATAAAACAATGCAATATAAAAATATTGCTACCTATTTCCTCTTAACTAAATCTTTTACTTAAAAGGAAATAGTTAAATTGCCTAAAGCAGTGAGCAGAGATTATGTACTGTGCAGACTAATTCAGGTAGTTTGCAATCCATATTTTCTACTCAGCAATGAAAGTTCCACTTAGTACAAAGTCTGGGTAGATGTGGAAGTAGAGTAGCAGTGTAGGTGATGATACCCCTCCCCCTCTTTACAGCTGGAGTTACACAAGGCCTTGGCCTGTTGTAGAAGGCAGCAGTGACACTCAGTAAAAAGACACTTCAACCAAGGAAGCACCAAACCGTGTGGATAAAGAAAAGTACTGTTACAGTATAAATAGAACTTGTGTGGCGAGGACTGTAACCACACTCTTGCTGTATTTCTAACTCCTGAAATTATAGGAAGGTATAATTATCATGAAATTTTTATTACTACAAATAGAATATGCTTATGTTTGATTTTAAATTATGAGCAGAAAAATAAAGGATAAGTGGTTAAATTGTTAAGATTAATTTATGCAACAAATATATTAAAAAATTAATAAGAAATATGCTACAAGACTTTCTTAAACAAAATCAGAGGAAGCTAAATATTTTTAATTGACAGGTCAGCTTATGATAATGTAAAGGAATACAAAATAATGCACGAAGCCTTCCCAGAGGTACATCCTTAAAAAAGGTTGGTTATAACCCTAGGTATAATTATGTTATCAGATTAGAGTTTACAAATAATTAGAAGAAATATCCACCATTTATTTTTCATAACATAAAGAATCTTTGTTGTACAACAGCATGATAGTACAAGTGCCACTCATGCTGTTTAGCCATAGGCTTGCAAGCAGGAAACAATTTCCATTTTATTTTTGATATCCACATCAAAATATGGGAGTGCAGAATATTGCCCAGATATCTCAAAACACATAAGGAAAAAAAATAATAAAAATACTTGAACAAACATAACTGTTTTCACGCTAGAAATCAGTGAAATAGTAATAAGCAAAACAGTTTCTGGTTTCAGAGGATTGATTGCTAGTGTGAAAACTCTCAATTTTATTCAAGTATGTGTGTGTGTGTTTTTGTTCTTTGAAAAATGGTGAGAATTGATATCAATTTCCTGGGAAAATTTAGTCATTTTAACCTGGAGGTCGTTGCATGAGACACAACAGTTCTTTCTCTCCAAAGTAAATGTTGTACATTAATTTTTTGGTTCAAGTTTAATGGCTGAAACTTTCAGTGTCTTCCTAAATGTAGATAAAATTTTATTTGGGCAGTTTTGGAAGTAAAATAGTTATTGATTACTTGGAATTTCATGCATAAAGCACCTGTCAGGTCTTGTGTGATTGGTTGGATAACTATTTTTTTCCTTCTGCTTTGTTGTGTGCTAGTTTGGTTTCAGCATAATGTAAACAAGTATATTTCTCAACTGTTGGCTGATGCATCCTATTATACCTTAAAATTTGAAGCTGGCTATATTTGCAGTGTTAGGTTGGTTGGAAAACTGCTAGTCTGGAGGGTTACACAGACAAATAGATTAACAATAGCTACAGGCAGAGGTGAAAGTAATTCTAGCACTGCTTCTACTGGAACATGCAGCAGCCTTTCACATACTAGGTGGCCTAGTATGTGAAGTCACCTTTTTTGTTTGCACTCCTATTTATTTGTGATACTGCTTTCTTTGAACATTATGCTTAATAGTTATGCTGTGGCCTGATGTTGGATCACTGTTCTTGATGCCTGACTGCTTCTTTGCACGGTATATTACACCTAAAGTATGTTTTTTTTAATGGTAATTTCTGTATTGCTAACCAGTGTGTAATTGCCATGCTGCTCCCTGACTGCTTTCTTCTGGCACTCTGAACTTTGACCTTGTTGACTGAGTGCTTGGGGCACTCAGTCAACCTACTTTCTTTCTGGCATACGAAAGAGTGACAGTATTTGCCATCTGTGGGTAGTTTTGTGTGGTGTGTTTTTGATTGAATATAATGCCCTTAGATGTCTGTCTGTCTGTCTCTCTCTCTCTCTCTCTCTCTCTCTTTCGAATTATTATTAGGATTTTCTTGATGGTAGTCAGTTTAATTATTCCCTAATAATGGTATTATTTTTCAGTAACTTTCTGTGTGATTTATTAGCATTCTTTCATCATAATGCTTTGGTTTTAAATATTATTAAATAAATACTATCATATTACAATAAGGCCTCCGTAGCCGAGTGGTCAGGAGCGATAGTGCAGTAACACACGCTCTTTGAGTTGACCGGGGTTCAAGCCCCTGACTGCTGAATACGGTCGATCTGCCAACCTACATTGGACCAGCGTGGCAGATTATGGTCCATTTCCCTCAACATGAATTGTTGAGGAGGCTTCCATCCTGCAGTGGGTTGATAATGGCTGCACTTTACCTTTTTTATTACAATATTGCATATTAGTTGAATATTACTTGAAATACTACTTGTTACTTCTGTTAGTATATTTTACTGAATCTGTGAACTATGTCTACCAATACCAACAAAATTGTTGGTAATTCTGCATTTAGTAACTGACCCTGATAATAATGCTGCTTCTAGTGATGTTTATTTGGATTTCACTACTGCTTCTCCTAATGTGAAAGTTGGTATCTTCAGAAATTAAATTATTAATTTTAATCTGACACCTGTGCCTTGCATGATGCAAGAAAGCATCAGCCAAAAAAAAAAAAAAAAAAAAACCCTTCCTATTTCAGCCCTCCATTTGCTCCAAATGTTTCTCTAGTTCTGCTTCGAATCTATTTAGGCTATCAACTTCTACAACGACAGATGGAAGTTTGATCCACCAATCAACCACCCGCTGGCTAAAGGCAAACTTCTGCACATCCATCCTACAACTGTCCTTCCTCAATTTGAATTCATGCCCTTTCAGGCAATTATTCTGAGCAAGAGGAAGAATCCCATCAGCAATGAGCATGCTCAAACCATTCAAGGGTTTATACACCACGATCAGATCACCTTGCAGGAGCCTAGTCTCCAGACACTGTAATTTGCAAAACTTAAGCCTTTCTTTGTAAGAGCAACGCTTTATTCCATTCACTTTCTGTAGTCATTCCAACAGCTCTACATCCTTCTTAAAATGAGCCCTCCCTCCAGACCTGTATACAGTACTTAAGGTGTGATCTGATCATTGCCTTATACAAGGGAATAATCACCTCCTTATCCCTGCTAGAAAACTTCCTGTATATCATTGACAAGACACCATGAGCTACTCTTGCAGACCATTTGAACTGCTTAGAAAACTTCATATCTGCCTGCACAATTACCCCCAGGTCTTTTTCCCTCTTTTCCACTGTCAGTGTAGTATAGTACCACACAGTTGATACATTACCCTGGGGTTACTGCTTCCCATATGCCCTACTTTACATTTGTCAATGTTGAACTTCAGTTGCCACCTCTTAGTCCATCTTTCTCAACTTTTCTAGATCCTGTTGCAGCAGCATACTGTCATTAGTGTCATTAACAACCCTACTGACCTTCATATCATCTGCAAACTTGGACATTAAGCCTGATATACTATCACCAATATCATTAATGAATACCACTAATGAATATATTAGTGGGGGACTCCACTAATAACATTAGTCCACGAAGAGTAGTGCCCATTGATTATCACTCTCTGTCTTCTCCCATTCAACCATTCAACCATCCCTTTATCCATAGCAGCAATTTGCCTCCAATGCCACACTGCTCCAATTTGTGCAGTAGTCTTCCATGTGCAACAGTATCAAAAGCCTTTCTAAGATCCAATTATTTTGATATATGATATCAAAATTATTCTTTGCATCCAGTTCCTTTGTGACTACATTATAGTATCCAGTGAAATTGATCAGACAAGACTTCCCCTTAACAAATCCATGCTGTGTCCGAGCTATAACTGAAGTCCTGTCTAGATGACCCTGCAATGCTTCTTTCTTTAACCAGCGCCTCCATTAATATCCCTGGAACAGAAGTTAAACTAACAGGTCTGTAATTACCTGTCTCCCATTGATCCTCCTTTGTGGATTGGGGTCACATTTGCACATCTCCAGTCCATGGGTATGTCCCCTGAGTCCAAGGAAGCTCTAATAATTATGGCTAAGGGTTTGCTTACTTCCTTTGCTGCTCAAGGTGTGGTCAGTTCTGGCCTGCCTCCTCATGGCATAGTTGGGTACCAGTATGTGTCTTCCTGGTGCTTGTTGCTTCCTGGTAGCAAAGTGGCCAGAAGCAACTGCACAACATAACACAACATTCCTTTCTAGCCAGTGTTTCTCTATTATAATAGCATACCACAGTGAAGCTGAACTAGTGTTTTGTAGGCCAGATTTATATAGGTTAGTGAATGTTTGTGTAGTATTAGTGTGGAATATGTTAGTTGTGTTGTTCATCCAGCCTGTTAGCCTAAACAGCTGTGTCACACAAAAACTTTTAGTTTATCTTCCAGCTCCACAAAGAGGTGGGCCAGGCTGTAAAGCATTCCCATGGTAAACCCTGTGGTAGCCAAGGCTACAGGTAGGGAGAGCCCAATTAAAAAGAAAGTGAAAGTTAGAAAATGGTAGTGGGAAGATAGGAAGTGGGAGAGAAAAAGCAGTAGGAAGATAGAGATGAGGCAGTAGTGGAGGTGTCCACCTAGGTGAAAGGGGAAGGAAGACAGAAGGGGGTCCCCCAAGTCAGGATGCCCATTCTGCTCTGAGGGTGGAATATGATGGTGGCTGGCAATGCGTAAACTCACCAGGCAAAGGGCAAGGTGCCACCCAGACTGGGGGAGTTAGAGATCAACCAACCCAGGGGGTAGGAGCGCCTGCATTGGTGCTCTATCCCACACTGGCCAGAGGCAAGCTACCAGCAAGTGTCAGCATACCACACCACACCACACCGGCTGAGTAGCCATGGCATGGCATAGCATGGTGTCTGCTTGGATGGGCAGGGGGAGGGCCTAGGCCATCTGCCTCACATCCTATCCAGAGATCATGAGGACATATCAGCACATCTTTATTAGCTTTAACAAAGGATTGTAAGAAGAGTTGCTTTGGATAGCTAAGAGAGCATTCTTGGAATCTGTATATACCATAATTTTATTGATTGAAAGGAGTGAAATATTTTCCAGGGCTAGCCTAACGGCATGGAGCTGAGCAGTATAACTGCAGCATTCAGCTGGAAGTGGAATAGAAACAATTGTATTAGGGAACAGCAGCTACACCTATTTTGTCGCCAGACTTGGAACCATCAGTATGAATCATAGAAAAGTGAGAATAATTTTGTGTATGAACAGGATGTAGTTGATCGATGTTAATAGCTGCTATAGCACCTGTTCCCCATTGTTCAAAGTAATCATCGCATGATTGAGTGAAAATAATACACTAGGGATCCAGATCTCTTGAATCTCTGATGATATTATGAAAGTAAAGATTCCAGCATTCTGATAGTTCTGTAATCTCATACTGGTAGGTTGAACCGTTGTCAATTAGTTTCCAGAGTGTGTTGTCCACTGTGGATCATGCAGTAGTGGCCAAATTGGATGAGTAGAGAAGCTTTTAATTTTAACAGAGTAGTTCAGAAGTAACATCCTTCTTCTGATACTGAGTGAAGTTTTGTAAGCCTAAACATACAGACTTTGAATGGGAATGTTCTGTATGCACCTAGGGCAATCTTAAGAGCAGAATGTTGGATGGGGGCAAGATGTGCTAAGGTACTCTTCCAGCAGAGTCATAAACAGGTGCTACATAGTCTAGCCGAGATCTCAATAGGGACCTATGACATGGAGTATATAATTTTATTAATGCAAGTAGTTCATAGATGTTTCAGGTGCTCTTGGTACATTAGCTACTTATCAAAAATTAGCCCTAGGAAACAAGTACAGTTCATGATTGGAAGAAGGTGATTGTCCAAGTGTCCAATTGGATTGGAGATGTTCGAAATGCTCCAGTGGCAATATGAATTGCCTGACGGTGGATAAGATCCAGCCATCGGAGTACACTAAGTCTTGCAGATGCATATACTTGGGACCAATAATCTAGTTTGGAATGCACAAGTGCATGATAGAGATGCAATAAAGTGCACTGATCAGCACCTGAGGAATTAGATGAAACTGTGAGTAGGATATTCAGAGAGTTTGTGCACTTCATTTGTAGTTGATGAATGTGTTGTAACTTTTTATGAAACAGAAGCCCCAAAAATCTAGTCTCAGATACTACTGCAATAGCATTCTGTCCAAGTCTCAATTCAGGTTCAGTCTGAAGGTTGTACTTGCGGAAAAAGTGTACACAGACCGTCTTTTGTGAGGAGAATCAAAAGCCATTATACACTGCCCATGAGTTCAGATAATCAATGGCAACATTGCAGTTGTCTCTCGATAACGCTCATATTGCAAGATTTAGAAAATATGCTGAAATCATCAACATAGAGGGCACAGCTTACAGTTGGAGTAAGTTGTTCTATGATGGAATTCACTTTGATGGCAAAAAGTGTAACACTTAAAACTGATCCCTGAGGTACTCCCTCCCCTTGGCAAAAGGGCCAAGATAGGATACACCCTACACAAACTTGGAATGAATGATGGAATAAAAAGTTTTTAATAAAGGTTGAGAAATGACTTCTAAGTCCAAAGCTGTAAAGGTATTTTAAAATTCTGAATCTCCAAGTTGCGTCATACACTTTTTCGATATCGAAGAACATGAACACCAGATGTTCTCATTTTAAAAAGGCATCGTGAATGGATGTTTTGAGCCTAATTAAATGGTCCAAAGGGGACCTATTCCTTCAGAAGCTGCACTACGATCTGGGGAGGAGTCCTTTTGCCTCCAAATATTCTATAATGCAGGCATTCACCATTTTCCCCAGAATTTTGCCCAGACAGCTAGTCAGAGCGATAGGATGGTAGTTTTTTTTTTTTTTTTTTTTTATGTGAACCCCAAACACGTGAGGTATTAGAACCTATAGTACTTAGTACCGTGCTCGGGTTGGAGGTTGAAAAGACAAAACAAGATATTTGTTGACATTGGACTTGAACTTCTGTAGACTGGAATTTTCAGGAAATACGTATGAAGGAAGGTTGTTCCAGAAAATGGCAGTTGAATGAATAAATGAGGAAGATGAAAAGTTGGTTCTGTGGGTTTGAAGTTGGACAGTAAATGGATGTTGGCTGATGGTAGCACGTGTTCAGACTGTTTTGAAAGAGAGAGCGGGAATTATAGAAGCCAATTCAGAAGAACAGTGCCCATGGAAGTATCTGTAGACGAGGCATGCAGCAGAAACAGTACGTCTATGAGAAAGTGGGTGGAGAGACTCTGTTAGAGATGAATCATTAATTAACCTAACTGCCCTCTTTTGAATGGAATCAAGAAGCCTGAGAGAGGTTTTGGGGGCACCACCCCAGATGTGGGAACAATATTCCATGGCAAGGCGAATTTGCGATTTATACAGAGTGAGCAGCTGTTTGGAAGAAAAGTAATGCCGAGAGGGAAAGAGAAAACCAAGTTTCTTAGATGCAGAGGAAGCAATATTTGTAATGTGCTTGTGCCAAGAGAGATTAGAAGTCAGGGTAATCCCAAAAATAGATATATCATTTTGCCTAGAAATCGGAGTGTCACTAAAGATAGGAGCAGAAGAATCCTTTTTGCGAGATATAAGACAAGACTGAGTTTTAGAAGGGTTGAAATCAACTAAGTTGTCTTTGCCCCACTGGAGAATTACCTGAAGATTGGCATTTAAAGAATTGGTAGCAGATTTTCAAGAAGTTGAAGCTGATTGAGCAGGACAAGGTTTCTCAAAATGGAAAGTGGAATGCAATGTGCTGTCATCGGCAAAACTATGGATAGGATTTCCAGTCAATGAAAGAAGGTCATTAATAAACAAGAGGAAAAGAGTGGGGGAAAGAACTGAACCTTGGGGGGACACCGGCATTAGAGGAGAAGTTAGAAGACAGAGAGCCATCTACCATCACCCTCAGTGAGCGATCAGAGAGAAAACTGGATAACCAATTACTAAAAACAGTTGGCAAACCATAAGATGGAAGCTTATTTAGAAGACCTTTAGGCCAAACACGATCGAAAGCCTTTAAGATGTCAAGAGCAACTACTTGGGCTTCACCAAACGTTTCCATTGAATTAGTCCATAAATGGGTAACATAAGCCAGAACATCACGAGTGGATCTACACTGACAGAATCCATAATGGTGATTGTTGATCAGATGGAAGGTTTCTAGGTAGTTTAAGAGTCGGCGGTTAATTGATTTCTCCATTACTTTAGAAAGAGTAGAAGTAATTGCAATGGGACTATAATTGGATGGGAGGGATTTATCACTCTTTTTAGGAACTGGCTGGATATGAGCAAATTTCCAAGCAGAAGGAAAAAACACCTTTGGAATAAGAAAGTGAAAAAAGGCGGCAAAGAATAGGAGTAAGTTCAGGAGCACACTTTTTGAGAACAAGTGGAGAAATACTATCGGGACCTGTAGCTTTCTTAGCATCAAGATTCGTCAAAATCCTTCTGACATCCTTTTGACAGAAGACCACAGAGGCATTGAATGGAGCGTGTTGGGAATGGTGGGAGGTGTTTTACCAAGATCATTAATATATGAGTTGGAAGAAAAATGCGATGCTAGCAGGTCAGCTTTATCCTTGGCTGAAGTGGCAACAGAACCATCTGGTTTGGACAGAGGTGGGAGCAGAGATGGGCAAAAGTTGCGGCAAATAGCTTTGGCAAGAGACCAGAATGCTCGGCTACCATTAGGGCAAGAAGCAAGTTTTCTACTCTTAGCCTGTTCAAACTCTAGTTTGGACTGATTAATAACTGCTTTACAATTGTTGCGAGCTTTGGTGTAGGCAGAAAATGAAACTGAAGAATTAGAAACAAGCCAATTACGATATGCAACATTCTTCTCTTGAACAGCCTTAGCACATTTATTGGAAAACCAAGGTTTAGATAAAGGACGAGATTTTAAAGTGGAGTGTGGGATAAAGGATTCCATTCCTTCAAGAATAATTTCACTGACACGATCTGAGCAAACGTTGACATCAGAACTTTTGAAACAGTAATCAGACCAAGGAAAAGAAGAAAAGAAGTCTCGCAGGTCATCCCATTTTGCATTCTTGTAATGCCAAACAACACGAGGTTGGGAATAGCCATGAGATAAAGGTTCCATTGGAGAAGAGACAATCACCAAGTTGTGATCTGAAGTGCCTAAAGGACTTCTCACTTCGACCGTGTACTTAGAAGGGTTGTTTGTGAGAAAAAGATGAAGCGTATTGGCTGTATGATTAAGATTGTCCAGTATTCTTGTAGGTAAATGAATAATCTGTGCTAGGTCATTAATAATTGCAAAAGCCTCAGCATCTCAACCTGCTGGGTCGGTGTGACTAGAAAACGGAAGCCAGCTGGAGTTGTGAACATTAAAATCACCAAGGAAAATTACCTCACTGTTAGGAAAGTTGGACTGGAGAAATTCTAGTTGCAAAGAGAGGAAGTCAAAGAGCTCCAAGTGATTAGTGGAGTTGGGAGAACCGTAGAGACAACAGATGAATTTAACACAATGAGGTAGAGAGATTTTAAGCCAGAGAAGATCAAAGAGAGGAGATTCCAAATTGCCAAGTCTCTGACAGGGAATATCAGAATGGACATATGGACAAGTACCACCTTTGAGGTGAAAGGAATCATACAGTGAATAATTTGGGCATCTGAGATGAGCAGTAGTTGAATCAACCAATAACCGAGATTCTGTTAGAAAAAGTACATGGGGTTTGGCAGACTGCAAGTGGAAATGGACATCGTTGAGATTAGAATTGAGACCACGTATATTTGTGAAATGAATTAGGAAGTGCTTGGGAGGTTCAGATCTTTTCGCAGATAAGCTTGCTCTATTAGTTTGACAATTCATGGTGTATTCAATAGTAAGAAAAAGTGGATGGGACATGCTATATGAAGTAATGAAAATTTTTGGATATAGTGTACACGTGGTAAGAATATACCCAGATCCTTGACATAATGTGGCCTCGACAATGCTTCCCGCATACACACTACTCGGACTTCCTCCAGTCACTATCTGGCAGAGTAGAGGTAGCAAGATTATACACTAGCTGATGCGGAACCTCCTAGAGTGTTACCAATAGGTTCGGTCTGGTGTAGTAACTAGCGGCCGGCCTGCGAACACTGTTTTAGAGCTGTACCCTCGAAATGTAAGGAATATTGGATCTCGCCACGACATTCATCATAACCTTAAAAGTCATCAATCATACTGCATGATGGAAGAGATAGGGAAGGGTTGACCGGAACTTAGCTCTAGAGACTAAACATGGGTTCCACCACTTCAAGCCTCCAATAAGCAAAGTGGTGGTATTTCACCAGTTGAAATACCACCAATTTGCTTATTGGAGGCTTGTTCCTCCATGTGGTGTGGGTGCCACACCTCAACCCCTGCTTATGTTGGTTCACACCTCGACCCCTGCTTACATTGGTTCACACCTGGGTGGTCACCCACCATGTACTTGTGCATGGAGGTTATACCCAGGATTACTAACAGTCCCACCATTGTGAAGGTGCAAGCAGAGGATTTGGCTGTCAGAGACCAACCGGGCTTCGCCGAAATTGGATCCACTTGACTTGAGTGTCACCCGAATATCAGTTCCATCAGCGCTTTAGACTCGCAGGTAGCAAGTACAGGTTGTCTGGCATATCTGAGAGAATGTCTGTGACAACCTCAAGGACCCTTGATTGTTGCAATTTTTGGTCTTTTCCTGGCTTAGTAAAGGCAAACACGATTACTTTATGCCAGGAATCGAGAAATTGCTCTTCTAGAAAGATTCAATTATAAAGAGAGCAGTTGGTATATGGATAGTTATTTTATCATATCATAACGGATGCGATCTGGTCAAGCAGCACTTGACTTGGTAACTTCCTTGGTGATGCCAACCCCAGGTGGCAAATAAAGTGAAGAGACTGTCAGTAAAACCCCTACCATATGGTGAACTGCTACTGTTTCTATGCTGGTGGAGAGTGGAATAGGTTGAAATGTGGTGCCATTGCCCAAAAGGATAGCAACAACATCACAAGCAGGTCCATCCTCAGTTCTGTGCTTGCGAACGATAATAGTATTATGGAAGAAAGGGTTTTCATTTACCTTCAAGTATGTCTCCTCTAGGCAAAAGCAAATTAGCTCATGCTTTTGCAGGAGGCTGTTGATGTCATCAGTATTTTGCCAGAATCCACAACAGTTCCATTGTAAGATTTTACTCATTATTTTGGCTTGGTAGCTCCATCAGGTGGCTTCCAAATTGCTGAGGGCTTACTTTTGTCATTACTGGATTTATCTCTTTTGGGGAAGTGTGGAAGCTGTCCTTTATCCGTTTTCTCCTCTACAAAGAGTTCCAAGGTTGAGTCATCTGGTACCTCCTTCTCTACATACATTTTTTCTTGAGAATTACGGGGTATTTCAGGCTTCTTGTTCTCTTCTCTAGCACCTTCTTTCGGTACTGGTGGTGCATTAGGAGGTATGGATATAGGAGTGGCAACTGATTGGTCCTTCTGTGCGCGTTTTCGTGAACTTAAGATAGTTGGTTGGTTTTTGGGTTTTATTGGCACATTAGCAACTAAGGCTATAATGCACCATGTGAACTTAAGAGGTAGCTTGCAATGGGAGTGAAAGACTCTTTTGGTGGAATGTTCATTTCACTCTGAGTTTCAATGGAACATCTCCCTGCTACCTTCTGGGCATGGGTGGGTTTGTTTATATTTATAGGTTTCACTGCTTTTCTTGCCTTCTGATATGTTCAGCTCTGCCTTAAGTCGTTGAATTTCTTTTTCTTCTTTCCACCCGTGGCATGCTCATGAGTAAACAGGGTGCTCTCCTTGGCAGTTAATGCATGATGGTTTTGAAGCAAGTGTTGTTTCATGGTCCTTTGCACCACAGCGAGCACATGCAGGGCTCCATGACAAGCCATTTGTGAGTGTCTGCATCTCTGGCACTTAAAGCACCATAAAGGATTTGGTACATACAGATGTACTGGACAGTTAATATAGCCAGCTTTAATTTCATTATGAGACATTGGTGAATTAAATGTCTGGATGATGTTTCTGTTTGAAATGAGTTTCACATCCCTATGCATGGATATTTGTTTCACAGCTATCACTCCTTGTGGTTTTAATTCAGAACAGATTTCCTCTTCAGACACTTCTCTGAGATCCCATTCAGCAATGACACCATGGGATGAGTTCAGTGTCTTGTGGGGAGTAACTGTAATAGGTATTCCCTCATAGATGTAGCTCAGAGGAGTTATTCTGAATGTACAAGTCTGTACTAGTATTTCGCCTAAACAAAGTCAACCCTTCTGGATAAAGAGGGGTGGCATTTTCCCTAAGGGCTTCTCACTAGTGGAGTGAATTATCAGATGTCGTGGTGTTTTTGGTCTTTTAGTGCTAGTGACATTATCTGTGTCAAAGGTCAAATTTTCAGATAGGGACTGAGTTGTGGCCCCAGAAGTAATAACTTTATCAGGATCATGAGCGTTTTATTTTTGTTTGACACCCGGGCTTCTCACCTACCACAGAGCCCAAAGGAATTCCCACTACCTAGCAAGCAATAAATGAGCTTGGGAGTGGAACATCAGAGCTACCCAGACACTGTACCCACACTGCTGCCAGCCTGAATCCTGTCGCTCTCAACCATGAATGAGGGTAGGGGCATGGCATTCACAAGGTTGATCCTTGCAGGCAAACCCTCTAGCCGACTGATCTTACCTGGGCTATCCAGGACCCACCTGTCTTATCAAAGCAGTGGTCAAAGTGGTGTATTGAAGCTGGGCACCCTCAACCACCAGGATCCCCCTTTCCAAATTTCCACAGGTCACAGCACACGGGAAACATGCCGGATTCCATTGACCTGGAATCAAGGCTTTGAGCGTGTTGGATCCCAGGGACACTTATCTGGAGGACCAGCAGCATGACTGGGAGATCCCTTCGCCATGTACTGGCACCCATGTTGAGGGCAGTATCAAAAGCTTTTCTGAAATCCAAGTATATGTTATCAAAATTATTTTTTGCATCCAGTTCCTTTGTGACGACATCATAGTATTTGCAGTTCAAATGTGTTTTTGACTCACAGTTTGGAAAGACTATCTCCTTGACAAGCCATTTGTGTGACCAAATGTTTGGCACTTGTAGCATTTTAAAGGATTCGGAACAAAAGGTACTCATCAGTTGATATATCCGGCTTTGACACTAGATGGTAAGATAGATATTCTGAACTTTGTTGTTGTTGTTGCATGTGGAAATATGATCTCCATCTTTTCTGATTATGATGCATTTGGCTTGTGTAACTTTTTGGTTTTTCAGTTCTGGGACTATTTAGCTTCTCTTACATTGATCAGATTCCACTCTGCAATTACTCCCTTGCAGATATTTAATGTTGCATATGTGAGGTGACCTGCACAGGAAGTCCTCCAAACGTTGTTAGTTTCATCAGAGTCTCAGAATGGTATAACTCTCAGTTTCAACTAATAGGTAGCCAGATCTAAGTTTTATTACCATTTTGGGTGAACTTGCCATATTTTCTAAGCATTTCTATATAAGAAATGGTGATAGAGTGCTCATAGATTTGTCTGAGAGAAAATATAAGATAAGGAATGATGGGCATTCCTGTTGTTCTGTGTTTTTATACAGTGTTTTTGACTTTGTTGTGTCAGAGGCAATTTCATGGTCAGCATCGCTGACAGTGCTAGATGAGTGGCTTGGCTGCTCATGTGCATGATAGTCATCAAAGTCCATGGTTAGCTCCTTTTTGTCCTGGCGGTTAACTTGCCCTCCCAGGTTTCCGGTCTTGCCACGGAGAGTCAGGAGCAGTGCTGCTAGAAAGCCAAGCGATTAGAAGAGTTAGTTGGTTAGTAAAGAAAGTAATATATGTAATAAAAAATAAAGGCAAATTTCCTTTCTCTGTTCTTACTTGTGACTTTCCAAGTTTAGAACTAGTTTATAAATGAACTGCTATTAGAGAATCATATATCATAAAAAAAAGAACTTTTATCGCTGAGAAAGGTCATTAGATAATTCACACTGGGAACACTTGACCTCGAATTCGCTTGGTGCTTGGTACCCTGTGCCTTTGCCTACTTCTTGCGGAGCATAAGAGCTACTCCAACTGAAAATGAGAGAAAACTGTATTCGGAACAAAAAAGAAACTATATATGGCAAAACTCTTTAGAAAGTTTGCTTTAGTGCATACACTGAAGCAAACTTTCTAAGTTCCATGGCCATCACTTGGCCATGGAATTTGGGCTCCATTAACTGAGAGGAAAGTGGAGGAGAAATTGTTGAGGATAAACATAAAAAAGGCACCCGGGGTGGATGGGATCTATCCTGTTATATTAAAGGAGGCAGCAAAGAAAGTAAGCAAACCCTTAGCCATAATTATGAGAGCTTCCTTGGACACAGGGGAGGTACTCACAGACTGGAGATGTGCAAATGTGACCCCAATTCACAAAGGAGAATCAAAGGCTGACACAAGTAATTATAGACCTGTTAGTTTAACTTCTGTTCCAGGTAAATTAATGGAGGCACTGCTTAAAGAAGCACTGCAGGATCATCTAGACAAGAATTCAGTTATAGCTCGGACACAGCATGGTTTTGTTAAGGGAAAGTCTTGCCTGACCAATTTGATTGGATACTATGATGCAGTCACAAAAGAACTGGATGCAGGGAATAACTTTGATATTATATATTTGGATCTTAGAAAGGCTTTTGATACTGTTGCACATGGAAGACTGCTGCACAAATTGGAGCAGTGTGGCACTGGAAGCAAACTGCTGCTATGGATAAAGGGATGGTTGAGGAGGAGAAGACAGAGAGTGGTAATCAATGGACACTGCTCATCGTGGACTAATGTTATTAGTGGAGTCCCTCAGGGTTCAGAGTTGGATCCATTGTTATTTTCTGTATTTATAAATGATATTGATGATGGTATATCAAGCTTAATGTCCAAGTTTGCAGACGATACAAAGGTTGGCAGGGTTGTTAAGGACACTACTGACACTATGCTGCTGCAACAGGATCTGGAAAGATTGAGCAGATGGGCTGAGAGGTGGCAAATGAAGTTTAACATTGACAAATGTAAAGTACTACATATGGGAAACAGTAACCCCAGAGCAATGTATCAACTCTGTGGTACTACATTGACAGTGGTAGAGAATGAAAAGGACCTGGGGATTACTGTGCAGGCAGATATTAATTTCTGAGCAGTGCAGACGGGCTGCAAGAGTAGCTCATGGTGTCTTGTCAATGATATATAGGAATTTTGCTAGCAGGGACAGGGAGGTGATTATCCTGTTATAGAAGGCAATGGTCAGGCCACACCTTGAGTATTGTGTGCAGGTCTGGAGGCCTCATTTTAGGTAGGATGTAGAGATTGCTAGAACGTGTACAAAGAAGGGGAACAAATGGGTGCTCTTACCAAGAAAGACTTAAGTTCTGCAAATTGCAGTGCCTGGAGAGTTGGCATGAGGTGATCTGATTGAGGTGTATAAGACCTTGAATGGGTTGAGCAAGCTGAATGCTGATCGGATTCTTCCTCTTGCTCAAACTAAGAACCTGAGGAGGCACAGTTTCAAATTGAGGAAAGATAGTTGTAGAATAGAGGTGCGGAAATTTGCCTTTAGCCAGCTGGCGGGTAGTTGATTGGTGGAACAGTCTTCCATCTTTTTTTGTGAAGCTAATAGCTTAAATAAATTTAAGGCTGAGCTGGCAGTCATTTGGAACGAATGGAGGGGTGAAATGGGAGGATTTTTTTTTTTTTTTTGGCTGATGCTGCATAAGCTTTCTTTCTTGCATCATATGCCTCTGCTAATGCTAGATGTGCTGCCTTAGGTGCTTCTTAACTAAGAGCACAATCCTCACCCATATCCTGTTTTGGCCCATATTCAATTTCTGTTGTCCTTACTTATGCCAGAGCGACAATAGGTCTCCAACATCCCTATATTTTTCACATTTTTGACTTAATCTGTATTTTTAATTTCACTTTTTTTATTATACATCTAGTATTAGTGTGCTTGTAAAATTATAAGCGAAGTTTACCTCAATAATTTTGATATCATATATTTGGATTTCAGAAAAGCTTTTGACACTGTTGCGCATGGAAGACTATTGTACAAATTGGAGCAGAATGGTATTAAGGGTAAGTTGCTACAATGGATAAAAGGATGGTTGAGTGGGAGAAGACAGAGGGTGGTAATCAATGGGTGCTGCTCTTTGTGGATTAATGTTATTAGTGGAGTCCCACAGGGTTCAGTGATGGGTCCACTGTTGTTTTGTATATTTATCAATGATATTGATGAAGGTATATCAGGCTTAGTGTCAAAGTTTGCAGATGATACAAAGGTTGGCAGGGTTGTTAATGACAGTAATGGCAGTGTGCTACTGCAACAGGATCTAGAAAATTTGGGCAGATGGGCTAAGAAGTGGCAACTGAAGTTTAACCTTGACAAATGCAAAGTACTGCATATGGGTAGAAGTAACCCCAGGGAAACATACCAACTGTGTGGTACTACACTTAAGGTGGTAGAAAATGAAAAAGTAATTGTGCTGTCAGATATGAAGTTTTCTGAGCAATGCAGACAGGCTGCCAGGGCAGGTCATGGGGTTTTGTCAATGATATATAGGAATTTTGCTAGCAGGGAAAAGGAGGTGATGGTCAGGCCACGCTTTGAGTACTGCGTACAGGTCTAGAGACCTCATTTTAGGAAGGATGTCGATTTGCTTGAGCGTGTACAGAGAAGGGCAACAAGATTGGTGCGGGGAATGAAGGGATCCTCTTACCAAGAGAGGCTTAAGTTCTGCAAATTGTAGTGGCTGGAGACTAGGCATCTGCACGGTGATCTGATTGAGGTGTATAAGGGTGGGATCTGAATTCTGATGGGATCCTCCTTCCACTTGTTCAGATTACGAACCTAAGGGGAATAAATTCAAATTAAGAAAAGACAGATGTAGAATTAATGTGCGGAAATTTGCCTTTAGCCAGTGGGTGGTTAATTGCTGGAACAAACTTCCAACTGTCGTGTGGAAGTTGATACGTTAAATAAATTTAAGGAGGAACTGGACAGGCATTTGGAGGGAATGGTGTGATTTTTTTTTTTTTTTTTTGGCTGATGCTGCATAAGCTCATACACTTACTTTCTTGCATCACATGCCACTACTACTACTACTATAGTACGTAGAATACTTCCGTATGATACTCTCTAGAAATTAAAACGAAAATCTTACATTACAGTAACAAATAATTAAAAATTGATTGAACACAATTGAAAATTAATTAAAATAATTTAACGAAAAAAGTGCAAAACAATTTTCTTTCCTGAAGCCAACAATGCTTTTCAACCATATGTCGTGATCACAGGAATGAAAATTACCAAATAGGGTTGAGCATGTAACTTAAATAGGGATTATTTGTCTTTGTGAATGTGTGTAAAAGCCCACGAATTGGAGATCAGATATGGCCAGTGAACATTAACAGAATTCTCGTGTAATTTAATTTCAACGGTTTCTGCAATTAATAGTCACATATATAATTATGCTGGACACTAAGTATCTTGGCCTCACTAAATAAAAAAGTATGTTTTTCATTAATGGCATTAAAGGCTAATTCTGATGCTGCTGAACAAGAAGCACGAACTGAGGCCACATTTTGATTAACACAAATATTCAGAGGAAAATGCGTTGAACTTTGGTAAGATGAGTCACAATCGACGCGTTTTCCTTTGAGTATTCATGTTAATCAACATGCGGCCTTAGTTCGTGCTTCTCATTCAGCAACGTCAGAATTAGCCTTTCATGTCGTTAACGAAATCGATCGTTCTCTTGAAAAAATTCGTTAAACAGAAATTTCATTATAAAGAAATATGACCTTTTCAACAATGAAAATTACTGTAATTCGACATTCAGAAAACTAGTAAAAGATGGGAAATAAATCAGAAATAAGTGGGAATGAATAAATTTCCTAACATTTAAAAAGATTAATTTATTAATATATACATAATAATAAATGACTACTTACATGATGTGCACAATATATTAATACACTTTTAAGAATTATATCATAAAATATTTGGTTATTTTTTGTTGTATAGTGTATTTTACTGTACATTGTTCGTAAAAATATTTGCATTTGTTTAAACATTCAAATATATTTTCGGTTACATTTTCTTCCCACTGAAGGCTTCAATGCAAAGTTTCAAATGCTGCCAACATTTGCTGTTTGGTAGGTTTGACATTGGCCTCATTTTCATCCAACTCATCATCGATATTGTCACTAGTTCTTTAAATATGCTCCAAAATGTTGATGTCACTTGGTTATTCAGCTACTATGGCATCACTATCAACTACTAAAAATTCGTCAAGAACAATTTCTCCACTGATCAAACCTCGCTTGGAACTCTTCCCAAGATTGTGAAATTTCTTATAGTAGTTCATCCCTCTCATTGCTGTTAATTAGTGTTTGGCAAAATCTGCTTATGCGAAACAATTCTTAATCATTGTTTCCATCACATCTTTCCATCACTCCATAATTTCAGCAAATCTGATATGCACATCGGCTGTAATTACAGCCGATGTGCATATAATTGTACTTACAGATCTGTTAGTTTAACTTCTGATCCAGGGAAATTAATGGAGGCAATAGTTAAAGAAGCACTGCAGGACCATCTAGACCAGACTTCATTTATAGCTCAGACACAGCATGGGTTTGTTAAGGGGAAGTCTTGCCTGACCAATTTGATTGGATACTATGATGTAGTTACAAAGGAACCGGATGAAAAGAATAATTTTGATATCATATATTTGGATCATAGAAAGCTTTTGATACTGTTGCACATATTGGAGCAACGTGGCATTGGAGGCAAACTGCTGCTAAGATAAAGGGATGGTTGAGTGGGAGAAGACAGAGAGTGGTAATCAATGGACACTGCTCTTTGTGGACTAATATTATTAGTGGAGTCCCCAAGGTTCAGTGTTGAGTCCATTGTTGTTTTCTGTATTCATTAATGATACTGATGATGGTATATCAGGCTTAATGTCGAAGTTTGCAGGCGATATGAAGGTCGGTAGGGTTGTTAATGACACTAATGACAGTATACTGCAGCAATAAGATCTAGAAAAGTTGAGCAGATGGGCTGAGAGGTGGCAACTGAAGTTTAATATTGACAAATGTAAAGTACTGCATATGGGAAGCAGTAATCCCAGAGTAACGTGTCAACTATGTGGTACTACACTGACAGTGGTAGGGAGTAAAAAGGACCTGGGAGTAATTGTGCAGGCAGATATAAAGTTTTCTGAGCAGTGCAGATGGTCTGCAAGAGTAGCTCATGGTGTCCTGTCAGTGATATAATGATATACAGGAATTTTTCTAGCAGGGATAAGGATGTTTGTTTGTTTGTTTATTTGGTTTTTAGGAGCATTAGCAACTAAGGCCGTATTGTTCCACAGGGATAAGGAGGTGATTATCCCCTTGTATAAGGAAATGGTCAGGGCACACCTTGAGTACTGTATACAGGTCTGGAGGCTTCATTTTAAGAAGGATGTAGAGCTGTTGGAACAAGCACAGAGAAGGGCAACAAGATTAGTGAATGGAACAAAGGGTTGCTCTTACGAAGAAAGGCTTAAGTTTTGGAAATTACAGTGTCTGGAGACTAGGCACCTGCGAGGTGATCTGATTGAGGTATATAAAGTCTTGAATGGTTTGAGCATGCTCAATGCTGATGGGATTCTTCCTCTTTCTCAGAAATCACATTAGAGGGCATAAATTGAAATTGAGGAAGGGCAGTTATAGAATGGATGTGCGGATGTTTGCCTTTAGCCAGCAGGTGGTTGATTGCTGGAACAAACTTCTATTTGTTGTTGTAGAAGTTGATATCTTAAATACATTCA
The DNA here is from genome assembly GCF_048544385.1 of Mastigoproctus giganteus. Taxonomy (NCBI): domain Eukaryota; kingdom Metazoa; phylum Arthropoda; class Arachnida; order Uropygi; family Thelyphonidae; genus Mastigoproctus; species Mastigoproctus giganteus. The sequence goes on from NC_143585.1 coordinate 173,550,922, forward strand.
AGGCAGAACTAGACAAATGTTTGGAGTGAGTGGATGGTGAAATGAGAAAGATTTTTTTTTTTTTTTTTTTCTTTTTTGGCTGATTTGCATCATGTGCCTTTGCTAATGCTAATGGGTGACACAAGTAACTAAAGTTGTTTAACTTGCCAGTTTAACTTGTGCTCCAGGGAAAATAATGGAATGACTGATTAAAGAAGCATTGCAGGATCATCCAGACAAGCCTGCAGTAATAGTTAAGACATACAATGCATTTGTTAAAGGGAGGTCTTGTCTGACCAATTTGACTGGATACTATGAAGTGGTCACAAAGGAACTGAATGCAAAAAATAATTCTGATATCATATACTTGGATTTCGGGAAAGCTTTTGATACTGTTGCAAATGGAAGACTGCTGTACAAATTGTAGAGATATGGCATTAAGCGTAAGTTGCTACAATGGATAAAGGGATGGTTGAGTGGGAGACAACAGAGAGTGGTAATCAATGGACACTGCTCTTCGTGGACAAATGTTATTAGTGGATTTTCCCAGGATCCCGTGTTGGGCCATTGTTATTTTGTATATTTATCAATGATATTGATGAACGTATATCAGGTGTAACGTCCAAGTTTGCAGATGATGGCAGAGGTTGGCAGAGTTGTTAATGACAGTAAAGACAGTATGCCACTCCAACTGGATCTAAATAAGTTGGAAAAATGGGCTGAGAAGTGGCAAATGAAGTTTAACATTGACAAATGCAGAGTACTGTATATGGATAGCAATAACCGAAGAGAAACATACCAACCATATGTGGTACTACACTCAGGGAAGTGGAAGGTGAAAAAGATCTGGAGGTAATTGTGCAGTCCAATATGAATTATTCTGAGCAGTGCAGATGGGCTGCCAGGGCACTGAATCTTATCTATGATATATAGCAATTTTGCTAGCAGGGACAGGGAGGTGATTATCCGGTTATACAAGGAAATGGTCAGGCCACACCTAGAGTATACTGTGTACAGGTCTGGAAGCCTCATTTTCGGAAGGATGTAGTGTTGCTGGAACGAGTACAAAGATTTTTTTTTTTTTTTTTTTTGTGGTAGTTGTTGGCACATCAGCTTCTGTGGCCATAATGCACCTCCCAAGGTTTTTGCAGTACTTTGATCCAAGCCCGAGGTGGGATTTGAACCCGCAACCTTTAGGTTGCCAGGCAGGCACTTTACCCACCTGGCTAGCCCGGTCGGCCAGTACAAAGAAGGGCAACAAGATTGTGAGGGGAACAAAGGGGTACTTTTACCAAGAGAAGCTTAATTTCTGCAAATTGCAGCACCTGCAAGGTGATCTGATTGAGTTGTATAAGGCCTAGAATGGTTTGAGCAAACTGAGTGCTGATGGGATTCTTCCTCTTGCTCAGGTTAAGAACGTGAAGGGGCACAGATTCAACTGAGGAAAGACAGTTGTAGAATAGATGTGCAGAGTAGTTGACTGGTGGAACAGACTTCCATCTTTTGTTGTGAAAGTTGATAGCATAAATAAATTTAAGGCTGAGCTGGACAGGCATTGGGAATGAATGGAGGGGTGAAATGGGAGAGTTTTTTTTTTTTTTTTGATTGATGCTTCATAAGCTTGCTTTCTTGCATCATATGCCTCTACTAATGCTAATGCCAGATTTTTTGTTGTAGTTGTAGTCCAACTCTAACGACTTTACAATGTTCCTTTGAAACATTGGAGTTGTTTACTTTTGCCTATTACCAAAAGCCTCAGGTTTTCATTACCAGCTATATTTGCATCAACCAAGACTGTAATTCTCTCCCTACTATTTTAACCACCTAAACATTTATCACTTTTAAAAGTCAGTGTCTTGTTCGGCAAACGTTTAACAAATAGACGTTGAATATGTCATCAACACTGAATGTCTTTGGTCTCGTAATCCTCCATAATTTTTTTCAAAACTGTTTCTTTCCAATGGCTATAGTCTTCTTCAATTGCATTTCCACTTTGATCAGAAATAACTTTTTCGCATAAGCCATGGCACCCTTTAAATTTGTTCAGCCAACCAGAACTGGCTCGGAATGTTTTACGCCCCAGAAAAGATGCGTACTCCGCAGCCTTTTCGTTTATTAATGACCCTGATATCGGCACATTTTGGTCTTGAATCAACTTTATCCACTTAAAAGCTGCTTCATCTACATCTTCACACTGGCATAATTTCAACGCTGTCTCCAAAACAGGCCTGCGAGGTTGGGAAAATTCATGTTGAAAAAATTATACTTCACACCAACCAGAAATTGTTAGTTTTACTGCAAACTAAAATACATGAATTAGATAAAACTGGTAAAAACAGATGTATTTACAATAAATATGAAATGATGGTTAAAATATGACTAAAATGGAAGTTAAAATAATAATAAAATATAATAGTAATAAAAGCGCTAAAAACTGTAGCTTTCGGAGATGATAGACTCCTTTCTCAACAGTGTGCTCCTGTTGTACGACAACATCCTTAAATAGCAGGCTCAGGGCACTCGTCACATGGTTCCACAGGAATATGGTTGGAATTTCCCACCTGTGTACTGGAACCGGAAATGGCTCGGGAGTGCGCCAATAAAAACCGATCACCTCGTTCAAGAATGATGGTTTCAAAGAGGGGATGCATACGGATACCCCTATCCCTGTTGATGGTGTTACTACTAGCCGCCCTGATGAGCAGGCTCTCAAGCCATTTATGGTCCCAGAACCCATGAGCCCGGTTAGTGATGACTGCAACTTCAGGGGAGATCTGGTGCTGCTTCTCCCAAAAATGCTCCACCACAGCAGACTTCGCATAATTTGCCATTCTTAAAGCACTCGTGTGCTCACCCAGATGTTCTTTGAGTCGTCACCCTGTCTCACCAACATAACAAACCCCACAATCCGGGCACTTAATTTCATATACCACTCCTGCTGCTAACTTCTTTTGATATGGGGTCTTTAACTTGTGATATTACTGTGTGCAACCTCCGTCCCGGAAGCCGCACACAGCGTATCCGGCACCCACAGACTATACATGCGATGCGTTCAGTAAGGCCCGGATAGTAAGGAATATATGCAATGATTACAGGGGCGGGCGACTCACTATGCATGGACTCTACCTGTCTAATGAATTTATCCAAAATCCTATAACCACATTTCTTGAGGTCTGCTGTGACTCTAATAATTTCTCTCTCTTTATCCTAGGGGGTACTGCAGTGAGACACAACCCTATCTATTATGGCCTTAACTACACTGTTCTTGTGTTGGCTGGTTTGTGCCGAGCTATAATGGGTATATTGTCCCCGGCACATGGGTTTCCTGGAAACATTAGTCTTAAGCCTACAACTTTCTCTGATCACCAACACATCAAGAAACGGGAGGGATCCCTCTGCCTCCACCTCCGAGATAAATTGAATGAAAGGGGAGAAGCTGTTAAGCACATTAAGTATTTGATCTTCCTTGCTCTTTTGTATGATGGTAAAAGTATCATCCATGAATCTTTTCCATTTACGTTGGGAAATTCCAACCATATTCCTGTGGAACCATGTGACGAGTGCCGTGAGCCTGCTATTTAAGGATGTTGTCGTACAACAGAAGCACACTGTTGAGAAAGGAGTCTGTCATCTCCGAAAGCTACAGTTTTTAGCACTTTTATTACTATTAAGACTTCCATCCCTTGTTGTGGAAGTTGATAGTCTAAATAAATTTAAGGCTCAGCTGGAGAGGTATTTCGAACAAACGGAGGGGTGAAGTGGAAGGGTTTTTTTTTTTTTTTTTTTGGCTGATGCTGCATAAGCTTGCTTTCTTGCATCATATGCCTCTACTAATGCTAATGCTAATTATATTTTATTATTATTTTAACTTCCATTTTAGTCATATCTTAACCATCATTACATTTTATTTTAACCGACATTTCATATTTATTGTAAATACATCTGTTTTTGCCAGTTTTATCTAATTCATGTATTTTAGTTTGCAGTAAAACTTACAATTTCTGCTTGGTGTGAAGTATAATTTTTCATCACACGCTTCCAACTGGGTCCTGTTTCATCAAACAGTTTGAAAATCAAAACACGGTTTTTCAGAATGGTTAACACTGCTGGCAGTGTGTTAATCATTCTGACTACTACATTTTACTACTTCTTCTTTGCCTGGGTAAAGGCCTCTCCCAAAACCTTCCATATTTTTCTATCAGGTGCTGTGGTTGGTCAGTTTCTCCCTGCAGGGTTTTACAAAAGGGCACCACTAAATTGTAAAATGTTTTAGCTCTTAATTCGTGGAATTAATCTCTTTAGCTCTTGAAAGCCAAAGGGATTAATTTTTAATCCTTTTAGCTCTTAATTTGTGCTTTCTACAGCATCAGCTTTATTGCCTAAAGGCCAGAGGTGCGAACAATCGTACCCAGGTCTCTCGAAATCAGTTCATTATATGGAAACTATTTTCAATGTAATGACCAAGGGGAAATCAAAAAAGGTTTGCTACATAGAAAAATTTGCTATATATAAGTTCATTAAAGAGAGGCCCCATTGCATTTCTTTTCCAAGTCATCAGTTTGTGTGTATGTGTTTTAGATTTAGGGTAGTATATCATATGGAGAACTTGATACCTTTAAAATTTAAGCTAGTTAGTTACATCATAAATTTTTGCACCTGACAGACATTGGTTCTGTTCCATTTTTATTTGTTACAGAATGTATATCTGATTTCCCTTACACTCTAATCCCCCCCCCAAGTAAGACTACCATCCGCAGAACTAGAGGAGTCTGCACACTATAAGATCCATTCATGGGCTAGATTTGGGAGTGTCACTAGCACAAAATTAGACACGAGACTCTCTCTCTCTCTCTCTCTCTCTCTCTAGTCCTCAGTTTGATTTTTCTCTTGGGCATAAACGTTCTTCATCTTTCCTAACAGTACACCATTCTGGAGTGAGTAAAATGGAGGGGGGAGGAGGGGGGGAAAGGGTGGGGGAGAGAGAGAGAGAGAGAGAGAGAGAGAGAGAGAGAAAGAAAGAAAGAGAGAGAGAGAGAGAGAGAGAGAGAGAGAGAGAGAGAGAGAGAGAGAAAGAAAGAGATAGAGTCCTTACCTCTGGATGATAATTAATACATATTTGTGGACGACGTCTGTGAATGCTATGCTTCATTTGTAAACAACGAATTGTATCATTCTGTTTCACCTCCTCTGGTTCCAGATTAATGACTGTTGTTTCACAAGGACAGGCTGTGTATATGACTAACATTACTAAATTGGTATAAGGGACTTGCTGTACAATAAAATTCCTATGTAAAATGCAATAAAACAGTTTATGATTATAAATTTATTTTGTGCAAACAAAATAATAACTTTCAATTCCAAAGAGAGAAGTAAATCTTTAAATGTAGCTTAGTATGGCATCACATGGATTAAATATTAACAGTAAAATGCAACAATAACAACAAATACAAAAATAACAACAATGAGCTAATGCTTTAGATTGATTGAACTGAGACAACAAAGGTCAGACATTCACGTGAACACATCTACTGCATTGATGTATGTATAAGCATTCAGTGCGGTGCCGTAATGCATATAAGTGTTATGGCACAGTACCCAACATGCCATAATGCATGTAAGTGGTCATGTGTCAGATGACATAAAAAGAGCTGATTCAATGTATCGGCTTCAACATACTGTCCATTCCTGTTCCTTTTCGGTCCTGATGTCCCAGGCTATGAATCCATTATAACAATTCTTTAGGCTAATATTTTATAGGAAAACACATTTTACATGAAATTTTATCAGTAGATGCACAGTGAGGATGATGTTTCCATTTCATACACTAAAGAATTAAAATTCAGTAAGCATATAATCTTAAAAAAAAAAAGCAGTGTGTGCAGTACCCCGTATGCACAAAAGATGTTTTATTTTATGTGAAAACGTCCTTGAATTGGATATGGTTAAAGGGGTTTAGTATGAAAAGAATTCAAACACGTTTAGCATTTTAAAGCATTTATTATTTTTTTTTTGACAGTTTCATGATTTTGAGGTTGCAATACATGTTTAATAGGTAATTTACTTAAATGGGTTTGTGAGAGCTAAAACATGATACATACACTTAAGATTATAAACAGTGTAAATATCTTTGAAACGCAGCATCAATTATAGTTCCATGACTAGTAGTCGATACAGATCTAGAAGTATTTAACATTAGTCCAAATTTATTTTCTAAGAAATCAGTCGAAGGTTTGGATTGAGTATCTGCAAATTTAACATTGAAATTTCCATTGGTATTCGGTTGCATTTTTTGTGAGAAAACTGTTGTAGCAGTGCAGCTCCTTCAATAGCACAAGAAAGTAAAATGAAATGGATGGATTCAATGATGTGTTCGATCTTTTGGCTAGGTGAAATGTTTTTTTGTTTGTTATTTGGTTTTTAGGAGCATTAGCAACTAAGACCATATTGCTCCGGGATATGCGGTGGTCATTCCCTGACCTTTCTGCATTCACCGTATTTGGTGGTCACGGGCTCGAACCCCGGTCTAATCAAGAAGCGTGTGCTATGCACTGCTGCTCCTGCCCACCTGGCTACGGAGGCACCTAGGTGAAATGTAAATGAATACCGACAATATCGTTTGACCATCAGGAAGAAAGCATTCAGCTGCACAAATGTCTCCATCAGGTCTACAAATGTCTCCATCACGGATTTTCAACAGTTTATCGATAAATCACTTCCATATAGAAGTAACAACAGTATGATTTTCTCTCTTATGATAAACTGCTATACCACCAGCTTGTTGATCTTCAGTTTGAATTGAACAACACAATCAAAGTTAAGTATGCTTACTTCTTTGTTATTTAGCCATGTTTTGGAAAGTAGACGTAAACTGGATTGTTGTGTGACTGCATCAGTGAGATTGACACTGTGAGCATGTAAACTTTGACAATTTAATGTTAGAATGGAAAGATCTTATCGTTTACTGAGGTGCCTCCGTAGCCAGGTGGAAAGGAGCAGCAATGCGTAGCACATGCTTCTTGATTAGACCGGGGTTCGAGCCTGTCACCACTAAATACGGAGGATGTGGAAAGGTCAGGGAATGACCACCGCATATCCCGGAGCACTATGGCCTTAGTTGCTAATGCTCCTAAAAACCAAATAACTAACAAATAACTATAACTAACTTGTTTACTGATGAACTCATATAAAGTATCTTGCATGGTAAATAGAGGATTAATCCACAGTTGGTTGGTTGGTTGTGTTAGGGTTTAATGGCGCATGGACTACATTGGTCATAATATGCCAGTTCATAGGATATGATGTGTTTCAGAAGTGCTTACTTTGAATTTCTGTTGCTCCTTTTATCTAATTCTTACTTCATTCAGTTAGTCCGTTGCTTATGCTTACTTCCTTAGAGGAGATGATACAAATTAGTATCTTTAAGGAAGGTGAAAACATCTGTAAGATCATCTCTATCATTCAAGAGATCTGCTAGGGTAATAGTGTAATGTGTCCTATAAACATTTTTGAAAGCTTGTTTGCATTCATTTGCAAATTTAGGACAGTCTATTAATATATGTTTTACTTCTGGATACTATCACAAGTCTGGCATCGTGATGGTTCTTCTGCTCGAATGTGTAAGATGGGTATGCCTGATTCTTAGTCTGACCAGTACTGTTTCTTCTTTTCTTGACTTTCGTGTGCTAGAAACCCAGTTTTCAATTTTCCACTTTATTTGGTACAGTTTGTTTTCAGTTTGTAGATTCCAAGTTTCTTGCCATTGCATCAGGCAAGTACACCATATCACAGGTTTGTAATCAAAATAGCGGACTGAGATCTCTTCCCCTGTCTGCAATATGGCTTCTTTTGATGATCTGTCTGTTGCTTCATTTCCAGCAATCTCTGTATGTCCTGGGATCCAACAAACATGTATCTCCTGTTCATTTATGGTGCAGTGAGACAGTATTTGGTGTATATACCAGAGGATTGGGTGTTTGGGTGTACCTCTGCTCTGCATGGCTTGTATGAACTTAAGGAATTTGTGTATATTACACTTCTTTTGTAACGCATATTTTGTATATGAGCTAAGGCTATTTTTTGTGTGTACAATTCTGCTGTGTATACGCTGCACATTTTCGGTAGTTGTTCTGTTAATGTAATATCTGGGAAAACAGCTGCTGCTCCCACTAAAGTGTCTGTTTTCGAGCCATCTGTGTATATTGGAATATAGTCAGAAAATTGTAGTCTGTGCGCTGCATGTAACTGTTGAAAGATTGTTGCAGGTATTACATTTTTATTCCATTTCTGTAAGGAGAAATCACATATTGGGATATGTCAATCCCACAGTGGAGAGGTGTGAACTGGCACGTGCACTACCCTGTCTATATCAAAGTTACGTACTCCTAAGAATTCTTGCATTCTGATTCCCGGGGGTCGATTTGCTTGTTGATGATTCTGATAAATATTTTTGCAACGTGGATCAAAGAGCATCTCTCAAGTGGGGTGTCCGGGCACAGATTTTATTTTAAATGCGTAATCCATTGCCAGTTGTTATCGCCTAAATATTAGGGATGGTTCATTTACTTCGGCATAGAGACTATATATGGGAGAGATGCGATAGGCACCAGTGGCTGTATGCAGTGCATTGTGATGAACTGGGTCCAGCCATTTCAGAGCTGTTTTCCATGCTGAATTGTACACTGGGGCTCCATAATCCAACTTTGATGTAATTAATACTTTGTATAGGTTTAATAAGGAATATCTATCTGCTCCCCATGCTGTTGATGAGAGGATTTTAAGTATGTTAAGGTGTTTTGTACAGCTTTTTTTGTAGTTGCCGGATATGTTCCACAAATGTGAGTTTCTTATCTAAGATTAGCCCAAGAAATTTTTCTTTTAGCTAAGTTGGTATATTCTGGCCTAGTTTTAATTCAGGATCAGGATGGAGATTTCTTTTTTGGCAGAAATGTACACTGTTTTTTGTGTTGATAGTCAGAATCCATTATCTAGTGCCCACTTACTTATATTGTTGATTGCGCATTGTAACTGCCTCTCGATTGTTCTCACGTTCTGGGAATGACTAGAGATACTAAAGTTGTTGACATAAAGTGCATGTGACACTGAAGGAGGGAGTTGTTTGTGATTGAATTAATCTTTATGGAAAACAGAGTGGCATTTAAGACTGAGCCCTCTGGGATGCCTTCTTCCTGTTGGTAGATTTTGGAGAAAGATGTTTGCATTTTGACTTGGAAGGTTCTGTTCATAAGGAAATTCTGGATAAATATAGGAAGATTACCTCTGAGTCCAGCATGGTGCATGTCTCATAGGATCCCATATCTCCATGTAGTATCATATGCTTTTTTGATGTCAAAAAATACGGTTACCATATGCTGTAATCTTACGAATGCATTTCTGATGTTGGCTTCTATCCTAACAACGTGGTCTAGTGTAGGCTTGCGATGCCTAAAACCACATTGCATGTTTGTGTAGATGCTATTTTACTCTAAATACCCTCCAATCTCTTATTTATCATTTTTTCCAATAATTTTCCTAGACAACTGGTGAGAGCTATTGGTCGATAGTTGCATGGATTTGTTAAGTCTTTGTGAGGTTTAGGGAAGGCTAGTACTATTTCTGTAGTGGACCAAGTTGGAAAGTGGAAGGAAGTGTGGTTGCCCCTGTTGAGAAGCAAAAGGTTGTGGTTATCCAGTAGTTGTTCGATGATGCATCCTCCTCTATTATAGTCTGAACATCCCCACAGGGGATTGTGAACATTCATATCTCCGATAAAACAGAGGGTGGAGGTAGCTGTTGTAATAATGCATCTAAGTCTTCATAAGAGACATCCCTTGGTGGAATGTATACTGAACATATGGTTAATAGGGATCCAGCTGCTATACGAATTGCTACCACCTCTAATCGGCTAATTACATGCAATTTTTGTTGCTGGTATTCTGTCATTTACTAAAATAGCAACTCCTCCATGGTTTATACCATCAGTTATTCGGTCTCTTCTATGCAATGAATAGTTCCTGATACTGAGAGTATCTTGCTGTTTAAGGTATGTTTCCTTGAGACAGATACAGATTGGTGTGTACTACTTGATCAGATACTGGACTTCATCAAAATTAGTTTGTAATCCTCGACAGTTCCACTGAATAATTTTATCCATTATTTATATTTGCTCAGTCCCTCAAGCTGTTTTCGTTGGGTGGTTTTCTTTTGTTTTTTTGTGTCCTTAATCTATCTTTTTTGGGGAAGATGGGTTTTCTGGTATCCATATTTTCTTCTTCTTCGGCATGGATTTCCAATACTTCTTCGTCTAACTTTTCTGTTTTCTCAAATTCTATAAATTCGAAGTAGGTTTGTGATTACGTGTTTCTTCGTTACTCTTACACTGTTGCAAGATTGGAGAATCGGACGGGATTGAGATCGGAGTGTTTACAGTTTTCTGACATTCATCTTGTTTTGCTTGGAATAAGTGTTTGACTTGTGTGAGAAAGATTCATTTGGGGAAATTGAGATTTCAGTTTGACATTCAACTGATTTAAATCTAGTTGCTATTTGTGCGTTCATTGGTCTACTGGTTACAGTTGCTGAACCATTTTTCTTGCTTCTTGTATTTATTTTTCTTTTTTCCATCTTTTAGTTGTTCTCCTTTACAATTTGGACACTTTGGAGTTGGAGCTTGGCAGTCTTCGATCTGATGTTCTTTGGATCCACATTTGGCACACGTCGGTGTATTTCTACACAAAGTCTGCAAGTGTCCATATTTTTGACAGTTGAAACAGCGCAAGGGATTTGGGATATATGCTTTTACTTGGCAGTTAAAATATCCTGCTTTTACAGTTGGTGGTACTTTTGGTGTATTAAAAGTCAGTATTAGGGTTTTAGTTGGTATTATATTTCCATCTCTCTGAATAGAAATCCATCTTACATTCGTCACTCCATGATTTTGGTGTTTGTTGTTGATTTCCTCTTCAGTACTGTGTAAGAGATCCCATCTGGAGATTATTACCCGTGAAGAGTTTAAGGTGTTATGGGGGGTGACCACTACTGGCATACCTCCAAAGTTCGGTACATTCAGTAACTTTTCTGAATGTCTGGTACTGGACGTTTCAACTAACAAATCCCTAGATTGGAGTCACCTGACCGTTTTGGTGTTCAGGCTAGTCCTTCCAAGACTTTTTGAATGAAAAATGGGAATTTCTTTCCTAAAGTCTCCTCTCCAGTGGAGTGAATGATTAGGAATAAAGGTGTTGGTGATGGTTTGGAACTGTCCTTTGCCTTTTGGCAGTATTTTCTGGTTCTTCAGCAGGTTGATTTAGTGGGATCTTCTGTGAAGTCCCTTGGGAAGTAGTGACTTACTACTCATGTTTTGCTATTTTTAGCCCTGGGAGTGTAGCTTACTACTCCTAGGTTTCGGGCCCTGCCAATGAGGAGGCAAGAGCGGTGCCATCAAGTGATCAAGCAGCAGCTATAAATTAGTAGGGTTGGTGGTTAATTTGAGATAAGAGAAAAAAAAAAAAGGTGACTTTCCTTTCTGATAGTTTGCTATAACCTTTTAGCAAAACTACTTATGAAGTACTGAAAAATAAAGATCGCTATAAATATAATAAACTAAATATAATTGAGAAGCTCACTCTAGAATAACTTTAAATCATTTGATTACTTGGAAAATGCTTGGCACTCAGAGACGATTACTCCACAACCTGGTCATTTCAGCTTCAAGTGAAGAGTGGATGCAGTGTTTCTCAGTCCATGATAAAATTTGTTTTCTTCATTTGCAGCAATAACGTAAAGATTATTGATATTGGTAACTCAAGATAATGCAACATAAACTAGTTGTTGTTCATAATATTTCTCGTATTCATAAACTATGGAATCGAAAGGATAAGAGTAGAAAACTTGCTTCTTGCCCTAATGGTAGCCGAGCATTCTGGTCTCTTGCCAAAGCTATTGGCCGCAACTTTTGCCCATTTCTGCTCCCACCTCTGTCCAAACCAGATGGTTCCGTTGTCACTTCAGCCAAGGATAAAGCTGACCTGCTAGCATCCCATTTTTCTTCCAGCTCATGTATTAATGATCTTGGTAAAACACCTTCCATCATTCCCAACACGCTCCATTCAATGCCTCCTGTGGTCTTCCGTCAAAAAGGATATCAGAAGGATTTTGATGAATCTTGATGTTAAGAAAGCTCCAGGTCCTGATGGTATTTTCCACTTGCTCTCAAAACCTGTGCTCCTGAACTTACTCCTATTCTTTGCTGCCTTTTTTCACTTTCATATTCCAAAGGTGTTTTTCCTTCTGCTTGGAAATTTGCTCATATCCAGCCAGTTCTTAAAAAGGTTGACAAATCCCTCCCATCCAATTATCGTCCCATTGCAATTACTTCTACTCTTTCTTAAAGTAATGGAGAAATCAATTAACCGCCAACTCTTAAACTACCTAGAAACCTTCCATCTGATCAATGATCACCAGTATGGATTCCGTCATTGTCGATCCACTGGTGATATTCTGGCTTATGTTACCCATTTATGGACTAATTCAATGGAAAGGTTCAGTGAAATACAAGTAGTTGCTCTTGATATCTCAAAGGCTTTTGATCGTGTTAATGAATCTTGAGTTTTTAGTCTCATTATTTTCATGGCCTTATAAAGAAGATGATAAGGCATCACTCCATGCAGATCTAAATGGCAAAGTTCACTTGATGCCATCATAAACTGTGTAACTTTTAAATTATCCGTAAACTCTCAATACTGACCAAGGCAAATGCTACGAAAGAAAAATTTGAAATGTTCCACTTTGTGGAACATTTTGTTCAGCAGGAGCTATTCATAAGTTCATTGAGCAACTAAACTTTCTTCAATAGGTATAGCTTCACTAATTTCATCATGTGTAGGAGCATCCTCATGTTCCATGTCTTCATTGAAGAATGCTTTGTCAATCTCGATACTGTACAAATGATATAAAGGAATCGTAAGTAGATACTTTAACAAAACCCTTACATCTCATTTATGAACCAAGCCCATTAAACAACTCAATTTGTGTATTTTTTATGTTTGATTTGTATGAATGTTAATGCAATAATCGTCATCTATTCTCTGAGGCAAATAATTAGCCACTGAATTAACATTTACAGGAACATTTATAATTTGGCCCAAAATTCCATATTGGCTGAAACCATGTCTTAATCTTCTAATTTGCATGAATAGTATACGAGGAGAAAGAGAGTCACTCGGTTACTAATTCTGTTGCTCTTCGAAAATGTTGGAATGGAATCATTTTTGAGAGATGCTCAACAAGTATTACAAGCCTTCATAGTCGTTATGTCTGCAGTTGGAAATTCTAGGAGAAGTAACAGATAACTTCCTAGGGCGCACAATTTTTCGTTATTTTCATATCATAATTGATATCACAAACAGCTCCAAATGTAGTTTTCAGAAATTGTTGTTCAAATTCTTTACAGGAGTTATGGTCATGTTCAATGTTCTTGTAAATGATTTCACACTCAAATACTGTTGAAACCTGTGGGGGATCAAGAACAGGTGATTGAGCTGAAATATGATTTTGTTTCTTTTTGAATGATGCAATCGAAGCTGGTTGTTGCAGTATACTCTGTCTAACCAGTTCAGGAATCAATTGAAAATCCTCAGGTAATTCATTTGAACTCAAAAAGTCTTCTGAATCAAAATCTTCAGGAAGTTCTTGAATATATTTTCGTGATGTTAATGTTCCAGCTTCTCGACGAGAAGTCGATGTAGAAGATTTTGATCTTGAGAATCTGATTTTATTAAACTCTGCATTTTTTTTGTTCTCTATGTTTTTGAACTCGTTCTTTTATTGACATGGGAGGCTTCTTTGGTGGCTTTGAAGCTTTTATTTTTGCATACTTTTCTGGATTTTGCTCAGCTGGAGTTTTAGCCACCTTCATAATATGCTCATGGGTTGTTAACTGAAATTAGATTTGGTATTTTTATAATTCAATAGTTAGCGAAATCCATTTGTACACTAGTATGATGTCATAACCAAAAACTACTGCAAGAAGTGATTGTTGTTTGTTGATGTTGTTATTTGGTTTTTTAGGAGCAGTAGCAACTAAGGCCATATTGCTCCGGGGATATGTGGTGGTCATTCCCTGACCTTTCCGCATCCTCCGTATTTGGTGGTCATGGGCTCGAACCCCGGTCTAATCAAGAAGCGTGTGCTACACACTGCTGCTCCTGCCCACCTGGCTATGGAGGCACCGTTGTTTGTTGAAGTGATTGTTTTATTGTTGCATTCTTGAATCAAAATCGCTTAAATTTTTTAACTGGTTAATCGAAACTTACTTACTTACACTACTTTGAAGATTGATGATCAAAATCTTGAGAAGCAGATTTTATTAAAGCCTGCATTTTTTTCATTCTCTATGTTTTTTAACTCGTTCCTTTTCGACATGAGAGGCTTCTTCGGTGGCACTGAAGTTTTTATTCTTGCATAATATTACTGCCCGCTGCTTACTCTACCAAATCAACATTAGAGACTGAGTTGGCATCATTTAGGAAGTAACATCACTTCTGTATCTTAGTATGAACTTACTCTACTGAATCAACGTTAGTGACTGAGTTAGCATCGTTAGTGCCATTTAGGAAGTGACAACATTTGTGCCATTTAAAATCAAATAGCCACCTAATAGGAAGTGAGGTCAATTGCACATGATTTCCGTAAGAAAATTTTGTTACCAATCGGTTTTACTCTAGTGCCACCATGTTTTCACGTCAAAAATTTTTAAAACACCTTTCATCCATATATCAGAGGAGCATGGCTGATTTATGTGTTTGTGTTGTGATCTTGGTGGATAGCAGGTGCCTCTTCAATCACGACTGCAGTTTGTGGGTAACCAACTTTAGTTTCCTCCCTAATGGCACATGTTGTTTATAGTTCTTAGGTGACATAGCATGGCATGCTGACACTGGCTTCAGCTGGCCAGTACGGGAATGTCAAATTCTTCTGAGCATACATGTATTTTCAAGTTGGCAACCAGAATTCCCACATAGGACACCCTGGTCCTATGACTTTAATCCCCCCCCCCGATTATCAAACCTTGGCCATTGCCCACTCCATTCCCTTCTCCTATCCGAAATCTGTACTGGTGGGCCCTACCACTCTAAATACTTTTGCTGCTCTTAATGTCCCCCCCTCTGCAGGGGTACTTTTATTTCCTATTCTTCCAATTTCTGGTGGAAGCCTTCCTCTCATCCATCCTCTTTACCTCCAAGTACCCTACAAAGCTCAAACCGTTACCCCCCAAAACTACTTTCCAACACAAACTTCTTTCACTCTCTCTCTCTCTCTCTCTCTCTCTCTCTCTCTCTCTCTCTCTCTCTCTCTCTCTCTCTCTCTCTCTCTGTTATGGCTGTGCCTGGTAAGCTCAGATGAAGCCAGGGTTTGCCCAGCCAGAGAACTTGGTACTACCTGGCTCAGCCCCCCCCATGCCTGGATACAGTAATTAAGGATTAGTGTGTTCCACGGACTAAGAGGCAGCATGAACAACATAATCTACACTACACTACATTACAAAAACTGCATATCACTCACAATATCTGGCCTTTACGGGGTACTGTATTCAACACTGGCCTTTACAGAGTATTGTATTCAACACTGGCCTTTACAGAGTACTGTATTCAACATTGGCCTTTACAGAGCTGTATTAAACTGATCGCAGAGTTGTGGAAAACCAGCTGTGCCACTTGACCATAAACACTATGTATTAAGTTGGAGATAGCTGTTCAGTAATAGAATTAACTTAAAAAGTGTTAGGTTCTTGGTAAAAAGGTCAAGAAAGATCCTCACATAAACTTGGAATGAGTGGTTTAACAGATATTTTTAATATAAGGGCTAGATGATCCCAAGAATAGGATTATAGATATCTTTTAAAAATTCCAAATATCCTTGCCTTGTCACACACTTTTTCCATATATCAACAAAAATTCACATCAGGTGCTCATGCTTGAGGAAAGCGTCACAAATAGATGTTCCCATTCTTATTAAATGGTTGAGGGTTGACCTGTTCCTTTGGAAGCCACATTATTCAGGCTATCTATATGGAGAAGAATTCTTGACATGTGTGCAAGCACTGCTTTGACCCATATCAACAGATAAATGCATTTTTGTAATAAAGACATCAGATAAATCTCTATATTACTCTCCCCCCCCCAACTAGCAGGTTTCATGGACCCTTAAGGTATTCTCAATGATACTGGCAAATATCTTTGCACCTCCTTTGTTCACATGAACATGGTCTGTACAAAATAGATTCCTTCTACCTACAAGTGTAGCCCATGCTGATAAAATTACCTCCATAGCAAAAGCCTTGCAGATTGCCTTACATCTCAATCTGAGGGACTCTGCAATGCTATATGATGATATCTTACTCTCCTATCATGACTTGGGAGAATTGCAGAAACATAAACATTATGGCTCAACTCACGGCATTTTTTCTGCATGATTCTTCATTTATCCAACAAATCATCAGGTCATGTTCATTTAATATCATTAGTTGCCACATGAATAATAATGCTCTCTTTACTTTCTTAAAATCTGACAGATTGTCAGATTTGCCGGAAGAAACATCAATTGTTTCTTCTGGCAAACAGACCCCTGGTTCTGGTCCGCCTATCTTTATTACTAAAAATGTTGCCCATTGCCACGACAATAGAGTCTCCCACACTAAATCTCCTTCAACCAAAGCAGTATGCACTTGACTATTCTGTTCTAGGTCATGAATTTGTGGTGCCTCACTTGGCAGGTTAACAGATACTTGAGTCCCTGATTAGGTCCCAATTTCATTTGTCTCTAGGAGCAAGCACCCATTTATTAGCAACTCAAATTCTTCTTAGTCTCCCACACTAAATCTCCTTCAACCAAAGCAGTATGCACTTGACTATTCTGTTCTAGGTCATGAATTTGTGGTGCCTCACTTGGCAGGTTAACAGATACTTGAGTCCCTGATTAGGTCCCAATTTCATTTGTCTCTAGGAGCAAGCACCCATTTATTAGCAACTCAAATTCTTCTTGTATCAAGTTTTAATTTGAGATCAGTACGCTCCTTACATCAGGTGCAATGAACAGAATTGCGTGTTGAGTTTAGTTTGTCTACTAGACTCACCCGAGAATACATGCCTGAGGCTATACAATCAAGAAACTCGTGACTCGTGCCAGAAATACCCACAGGTATTTCTGGCACAATACCCATCTTGTAACATTATTTAGGTAAAATTTGAACATAAAAAAGATTACAAAATTTAAATTTACAATATATTACAGAATTTAAATTAACAAAGTATGACAGAAATTAAAACTTTATCCAGTACTCAAGTTAAGATTAAGCTACCGAAGTTACCAGGAAAGAACTTAACTTAGCAGAAATACTTTAGAAAAGTTAAGAATTAAATTTAGAGACTATTACTGAATTTCAATTCCCAAAATTACTGAAATAAGATATAATTTCTGTAATAAAATTACAGAAATTAAATTTAAACAAGTTTTAAACAAAAAATTTTACCTATTAGACACCTGACCTTAATCCCTTTTAGTTAATCTGTTGGAGTCAACTTAAAACATGTCTGCACTCTTTAACTGCCTATAGTATAATCTTGGTGTTACTCTTCTTTTACAGCTGTTGATTCTGTATATCTCAAATCCACTGTGCCATGAAATATTGTTCTCATATCCGGGATGGTGCACGTATGATCACTTTTAGATGCAGACTACCTAAAAGAGTTCAGTGAAGTTAATCAATGACCTGACCTGTCTATCACAAACTCTCTCCACTGTCTGTCACACAGATGTTCAATTTCTTCTGTATGCTTTTCTGTGACCTGACCTGTCTATCACAAACTCTCTCCACTGTCAGTCACACAGATGTTCAATTTCTGCTGCATGCTTTTTCTGTAAATATTTCAAGGAGCATTATTCTGCTCAATTAGCATAAAGATGATGATTTCAACTAGTCAACATCCATTCACTGTTCAACTCCAAACTCACAAACTGACAGTTCTTTTTTTGTCCCCTCTTTCTTTGGAACAACCATCACACAAATTTCCTGGAAGTTATAGTCTACAGAAATTTCAGTTGAATGTCAACAAGTATCTTCTATCTTCTCAACCTTCAAACTCATAAAAATTTATTAAAGTACTATTAGTTCTTATACTTTCTCTGTTTGGAGACACCACAAGGAAAAAAAAAAAGTAATAAAATAAAATAAAAATGCTAGTTTCCATCCTCTCCCCAAAAACTAATGTGCACTTTGCCTTCAAAGAGGATTTTTGGGATTTTAGTGCCTGTTAACTCCTTAATAATTCCTGTTGGTAACATAAGATCTCAGTGATGAGTAGCTGGATGATTACCCACCACCCCCAAACTTTCATCTATTGCAAGATATTTTATGATTTTCATGAGCTTTTAGGACATGCTTGTTTAATTGTATTTTTGTGGCTTTGTGAGGTATTTATTTACAGATGCCTAAACAAAATTTTACAGAAATCTCAAAAGAATTATGTTCAGATATTTTTGAAAATGTGTAACTTTTCTCATTTTTGCACATAAGCACATGAACACAGAGCTTATAAAAAAAAAAAAAAAAAAAGAGCTGCATACTTATCACAGCCAGAAGAATGGCACATAGACAACTTGCCCTTAAGCGGCTCTCCAAAATCTTTAAGTTGCATCTCATACAAATCCTGTTCTTTTTCACAGGGACGTGGTGCTGTTTTATTTGGGAGTGGAGAATCAAAATCATAATCATCTGAAAAAAAAAAACATCAGTTAATCTCAGTTAAATTTTAATCAAAATGCAAACATAAAAAGTGAGAGTTGGTATATATTACATAATTTGGTTTGATTGCAAAGTGAATTCTTTAACTACTCAATAATGAGAAAGAGTTGCCAAAGAAAACCTTTTGGCACTATGAAAAGTCTTTCTATACATTTCAGATGATTGGTCAATTAGGCAACAAACAACCTATGCAATGTTTATCTCTCATAGTTTTTACTATTCCTGAATGATAACTCCAGTCAAATAAACTTTCTCATGAATACTGAAAAATATCATAATTAACATATTGCATTCCCTGATTTTGAGTGGAGGATCAGGGGGAGGTGGGGGCACCCTGTATTTCTAAATTAGTGATGTGTACATCGTCTGATTTTGACCGAGGACCTCACTGTTAATTTAGGAATACTTTACATTTCTAAATTAACAATGCAAACAGCAGGAGTACATTTCTTAAAACATTTCTGCATTTATTAAGGGCCTTTATATAACAAGAAGTTTCATGACAAGAGCTGCCATTCAGGCAGGCATCGGTACTAATGAGTTGTTGTTGTATTTGGGTGTTTAGGTACAAGGGCCTAATCGGCCATATTGTGACTGATTTACTTATGTCTAATTTTACACATTGCGATCAGAGACAATTATACAAATTTATGTCTTTCAAATAGTTAAACAGTTCTTTGAAATTTGCAATCACTGCCAAAATATGTGAATAAGTATGTGAAGGGTTCCTGCAAGTTGAATAGGGAGCTAAATCTGGATTTTCAAATAGTTGAATGTTGGGGACATTCAATGAGAATATGCGTTAGAGGAGGATTCTCTCATATAAACAAATATAGATGAATTGGATCAGAAGGGTCGATGCAGTCTTTTCAGAATCTTTTCTTCTCGCCTGCTTTTCTTGAAACTAGATGCCCAACAGCTGTGGCTCTTTTTTAAATTTTTTTTTTTTTTTTTATCTGCAGCAGTTTATTGTTGATTTGAGTTTGCCAGAGCTGAGACCACTGTTTCCTACTTGTTTTTATAATGGATTTTTAGTCAGTGTAGGGCACTTCTGGTTGACAGGAAAGTCCACCATTGGAATATTTAGCTGTTGTTGTGGTGGTGTTTTCTGTGCAAGGGCAACTTAGGTCATATTGCACTTCCCAAATCAATTGAATTTACATATAAGAACTGCTTGTGCAGCAGTTAGAAATGGTCATAAATTTGAATTTGTTTTAAATAGAGAAAGAATTCAGAGAGATTTGCTTCTTTACTTATGATGCTATTAAGAGACAGAGGTTATTGCAGATCTGAATTGAAACTAAAAGATGCTCATTGGGTGTTGTAGAACAAGCTACATTCAAGGAGTATATGTTTTACTGTAAGTGGTTGCGAGCAATGCACATATTCATGAAGATAATTTCCTGTAGGTAGACAGAGATGTGTGAGGTGAGTGTGACCTATTCGGGTTATGGCCAAGTTTACTTCTGATTTTCTATTTTTACGAAGGCTAGAAGTCCATAATTGTGGTTCAGATTTTATTTGAAATAGCTTGTTATTTGTTTGCATTTTCCACAGAAGTATTCATTGTTCAATGCAAGTTCTCCATATACTGTGTCAGGATATGCGACTAGATCACTTGTCAAGGCTATATTGGAAGGATGCTTTGCAGCATCATCTGCACATTCATATCCTGCAATACTACTGTGGCTAGGGGACCAAGAGAAGATAACAGTTTTCTCTTGCTCCTGAAGATGCATCAGCTTATGTCTTATGAGTTTTAATAAAGGATTGTTAGGAGAGGAAGTGCCTTTAAAAGCTAAAACATATATTAAAACAATCAGTATATATTATGCTTTTATTAGCATTAATAGAGGCATATCTTGCAAGAAAGCAAGCTTATGCAGCATCAGCCAAAAAAATAATAAATAAAAAAACCACTCCCATTTCACCCCTCCGTTCATTACAAATACCTATACAACTTAGCCTTAAATATATTTAGGCTATCAACTTCCACAACAAAAGATGGAAGTCTGTTCCACCAATCAACTACCTGATTTTTTTTTTGGTAGTTGTTGGCGCATTGGCTTCTGTGGCCATAATGCACCTCCCAAGGTTTTTGCAATACTCTGATCCAAGCCCGAGGCGGGATTCGAACCCGCGACCTTTGGGTTGCCAGGCAGGCACTTTACCCACCTGGCTAGCCAGGTCGGCAACTACCTGATGGCTAAAGGCAAACTTCTGCACATCTACCCTACAACTGTCTTTCCTCAATTTGAATTTATGCCCTCTCAGGTAATTATTCTGAGCAAGAGGAAGAGTCCCATCAGCATTGAGCATGCTCAAACCATACAAGGCTTTATACACCTCAATCAGACCACCTCGCAGGCGTCTAGTCCCAGACACTGTAATCTGCAAAACTTAAGCCTTTCTTCTTTGTAAGAGCAAGCCTTTACGAAAGCAAAAACCCTTTCCTTTACCCCTGTGGGTAGATACCTCTTTGAGTAAATCCCTTCAGCACACTGTGATCACTGCCACCTAGTGGTTCCTTTATCTGCAGATTCTTAATGCGCATTGATAATCAGATCAAGAGTATTACTCCCTCTAGTTAGCATTAGCAAAGGCCCATGATGCAAGAAAGCAAGCTTATATAGCATCAGCCAAAAAAAAACAAAAAAAAAAACACCCTTATTTCACCCATCCACCAGCTCCAAATGTTTGTCAAGTCCTGCCTTGAATCTATTTAAGCTAGCAACTTCTACAATGACAGATGGAAGTTTGTTCCATTAATCAACCACCCGCTGGCTAAAGGCAAACTCTTGCACATCCATCCTACAACCGCCTTTCCTCAATTTGAATTTATGCCCTCTCAGGCGATTATTCTGTGCAAGAGGAAGAATCCCATCCGCATTGAGCATGCTCAAACCATTCAAGGCTTTATACACCTCAATCAGATAACCTCGCAAGTGCCTAGTCTCCAGACACTGTAACTTGCAAAACTTAAGCCTTTCTTCGTAAGAGCAACCCTTTGTTCCATTCACTAATCTTGTTGCCCTTCTCTGTACTGCAGAGTACAGAGAAGGGCAACAAGCAGTACTCATTCCAACAATTCTACATCCTTCTTAATATGAGGCCTCCAGACCTGTATACAGTACTCAAGGTATACCGTATACTGTATACAGACCCTGACCATTGCCTTATACAAGGGGATAATCACCTCCTTATCCCTGCTAGAAAAATTCTTGTATATCATTGACAAGACACCATGAGCTACTCTTGCAGACCATCTGCACTGCTCAGAAAACTTCTTATCTGTCTGCACAATTACTCCCAGGTCCTTTTCATTCTCTACCACTGTCAGTGCCGTACCACAGAGTTGATACGTTACTTTGGGATTACTGCTTCCCATATGTAGTACTTTACATTTGTTAATGTTAGTTGCCTCCCGAACATGCTGATGTAGAAAACAATCATCCAATAAATCCACAAAACGTACTAGGCTTTACATACCAACTAAGAAATATTGTTCAAGGTTTAGGCCTAAATGGATGTCAGACGAACTAATGAGACATATGGCAGAGAAAAAAAATGCATGGGATACATACAAATTAACACATGACACAGAAGCCTATGATAGATACAAGTTGATCTGTAACCAAGTTACAAAGGAGGTTAGGCAGGCGAAGGCAGATTACGAGATATCTTTGGCAAGGGATGCAAAGAAAAACAGCAAAGAGTTCTTTACTTATGTAAACTCTAGAAGGAAGGGGATGAATCAGATTGGTCCACTTGATATTGACGGGTCAACTGTTGATGATCCTGCTCAGGTAGCTAACAAACTAAATGAATATTTTGCATCGACATTCACACATGAGGAGTTATTCAGCGAGGGGATTGCCAGAGGTGTATTCAACTTTGGCAGTAAAGTAAGCTAGAGAATCTTACAATAACTGAGAGTAAAGTGGAGGAGAAATTGTTGAAGATAAACACAAGAAAGGCACCTGGGATGGATGGGATCTATCCAGTTATATTAAAGGAGGCAGCAAAGGAAGTAAGCAAACCCTTAGCCATAATTATGAGAGCTTCCTTGGACCCAGGGGAGGTACCCATGGACTGGAGATGTGCAAATGTGACCCCAATTCACAAAGGAGGATCAAAGGCTGACACAAGTAATTATAGACCTGTGAGTTTAACTTCTGTTCCCGGAAAATTAATGGAGGCACTGGTTAAAAAAGCATTGCAGGATCATTTAGACAAGACTTCAATTATAGCTCGGACACAGCATGGTTTTGTTAAGGGGAAGCCTTGCCTGACCAATTTGATTGGATATTATGATGCAGTCACAAAAGAACTGGATGCAGGGAATAGCTTTGATATTATATACTTGGATCTTAGAAAGGCTTTTGATACTGTTGCACATGGAAGACTGCTGCACAAATTGGAGCAGTGTGGCATTGGAGACAAATTGCTGCTATGGATAAAGGGGTGGTTGAGGGGGAGAAGACAGAGAGTGGTAGTCAATGGACACTGCTCATTGTGGACTAATGTTATTAGTGGAGTCCCTCGGGGTTCAGTATTGGGTCCTTTATTGTTTTCTGTATTTATAAATGATATTGATGATGGTATATCAAGCTTAATGTCCAAGTTTGCAGACGATACGAAGGTTGGCAGGGTTGTCAAGGACACTACTGACACTATGCTGCTGCAACAGGATCTGGAAAGGTTGAGCAGATGGGCTGAGAGGTGGCAAATGAAGTTTAACATTGAAAAATGTAAAGTACTACATATGGGAAACAGCAACCCCAGAGCAACGTATCAACTCTGTGGTACTACACTGACAGTGGTAGAGAATGAAAAGGACCTGGGGGGTGGTTGTGCAGGCAGATGTGAAGTTCTCTGAGCAGTGCAGACGGGCTGCAAGAGTAGCTCATGGTGTATTGTCAATGATATATAGGACTTTTTCTAGCAGGGATAAGGAGGTGATTATTCCCTTGTATAAGGCAATGGTCAGACCACACCTAGAGTAGTGTATACAGGCCTGGAGGCCTCATTTCAAGAAGGATGTAGAGCTGCTGGAACGAGTACAGAGAAGGGCAACAAGATTAGTGAATGGAACAAA
Organism: Mastigoproctus giganteus; assembly: GCF_048544385.1. Lineage (NCBI taxonomy): Eukaryota > Metazoa > Arthropoda > Arachnida > Uropygi > Thelyphonidae > Mastigoproctus > Mastigoproctus giganteus. The sequence continues at coordinate 173,574,795 of NC_143585.1, forward strand.
GGGGTGCTCTTACGAAGAAAGGCTTAAGTTTTGCAAATTACAGTGTCTGGAGACTAGGCACCAGCGAGGTGATCTGATAGAGGTGTATAAAGCCTTGAATGGTTTGGGCATGCTCAATGTTGATGGGATTCTTCCTCTTGCTCAGATTAATCACCTGAGAGGGCATAAATTCAAATTGAGGAAAGACAGATGTAGGATAGACGTGAGGAAATTTGCCTTTAGCCAGCCGGTGGTTGGTTGGTGGAACAGACTTCCATCCCTTGTCGTGGAAGTTGATAGCCTAAATAAGTTTAAGGCTCAGCTGGACAGGTATTTCGAATGAATAGAGGGGTGAAGTGGAAGTGGTTATTTTTTATTTATTTATTTATTTATTTTATTTTATTTTTTTATTGTATTTATTTATTTTTTTTTCGAACCCTTTCGAAAAGGAGCACAGTGCTTTTCGAAGACTGGAGTCATGGTCAATATCAGGATTTCCTGGTTTTGAACTTGAAGACTCTAAAAGTGGATAACTGTCTGTATTGATGATGATTTTCTTTTGACCCTGGTGGTTTATCTTTATCACTCAAGTTACCAGCTCCACCACAGGGAGATGGCTGCTTAGTGGCCAAGCATAGAAGTTAGTACTGTTATTCAGACTAATTTGAAGAAATGGGTACTTTCCTTCTTCTGGACTCTCTTTTTAGTGATTTCAAGAAGTTGAGCTTCTTATCCACCACCCCTTAAATGCTGATCTCCACATAATTCTCCAACACAGTAAAGAAAACTTAGTTAAAGTCAATCCTTCTAAAACAGAGTCCTGCTTTATTTCCTGTAAAATTTACTGTTCCTGTTCAATGACTATCAGATCTCTAGACAAGATCAAATATCTGTATTATGTATTATCCTGACTTCTACTTACTCTCTCTCTCTCTCTTGGAACACGATATCAGAAATATTGCTTCCTCTGCAACACAAAAACCAGATTTTCTTTTTTGCTGTCAGCATTACTCTCTTCTAAACAACCAAGTACAGTTTGATTGGTTAGTTATTTCATTTTTTGTAGCAAATCATGAGCTTAGGTCATAATATGCCAATTCATAGGTTTAAGTTTATGATTTTGGCACATTAGCAACCAGGCTACCATGCACCAAAACAAGTTTATGGAGGGTTAAAAATAAATACCAGAGTTAGAGTAACTCCATCAAAAGGGTTAAAAGAATAAATAAAAGAATAAAAGCAGGGTGTGCATTAAAAATCCATATTCAGTATTTTAAATACACATATACAAATTAACATGTAAAAATTTAAAAACAGCTGACACATAGATAACACATGATAAAATATGAATGAGTGTATATGTCTCAGTCAGATAATTAAAGCAATAGAATGGGTACTGTTAAAATTTGTACAGTCAATTAAAATTTGCTTAATAGATAAAATGGTGTCAGAGAACTCACACACAGGAGGATCATCATCCCTCAGAAAAAAAATTAATGTGTCAAATAACTGTGTCCTATGACGAGCCAAGCAAGAACAACTTCCTCTTTATGATCCCTATGCAGATTAGACTGCTATGGTTTAACTATAGGCTTTAGCTGATGTAATTTATTTTAAGTCTGTCCATTCCATGAATTCTGCCACTGGAAGTCAATCTTGTTGTGTATTATTTGCCTGTAGTCTGTATGGGGGACTGATAAGCCATGGTGATTGGTGTGAATTGTTGATTTGGCTAAAGTATTAGCCAAACCATTTCCCCTGGTTCCAATGTGGCTAGGAATCCAGCAGAAGCAGATATAAATTTATGTTCATAAAGAGAATTTATCTTCTGCTCAACCTGAGACAAGACTGGATGAGAATTGAATATGAAAGATAATGAAGCTAGTAATATGTTAAAAGAATCAGTTTATTATATACTCTGATTCTTTCATCTGACATTTCATTCTGACATCAGAACTGGCAAGTTCTCATGTTATCCAAGGATAACTCTATGGAAAGCAGCTCTGTAGTGCACATGCTGCATTGAAGGAGAATCTGCTCAGACATAGTAGTGTTTGGAAAGACAGCAGCAGATCCTACACATGATTCCAACATCAAACACACTCTATGTAAACCAGCAAGAAGTCATGTTCAGCTCGGTGAGCTGAATAGAGGTGTGGGTAGAAGGATAATGGATTATTTGACTTTAGCCAGTTCTTAAAGGGAAAAATCACACAATGGAATGTGAGCATTCCAGAATGGCAGGGCTGCTTTGATGATTGGGCAACTTTGATGTTAAGCTCTAAGTAGGTCTTGCACGCAAATACTAAAAGGACTGTTGCAATCTGAGAGGCACTGTATAAATTTTCTCAACGTGGCCAGGTATCCTATGAGGATGGCCTGGTATTTCATGGAGGGATTTTACTTTTAAAGCATACTTTAGAGACAACTGCTTATGTAAAAGTGATTGGTTCATTTGCTTCCATGTGTAGGCTCTGGACAGGAGATGTTAGGACTGATCCAGCAGCAATATGGAGAGCCTGATGATGGAGACAGTCCATCATCAGGCTTTCCAAAGTACACTATTTCTGACTAATGTGTATACCAGGGACCCATAATCTAGCTTAGATCATACAAGGAACAGTAGAGGCATAGTAAGGTATATTGGTCTGTACCCCAACATGTACAGGAGATGAAAAAACAGAGAATGTTTAAGCCTTTCGTACACTTTGTACAAGGGTGACGGATCTGTTCAAGAAAGGAAAGCTTTTTATCAAATATGAATCCTAGAAACTTTGTGTGTGACATTACCCAAATAGTATTTTGTCCAGGCCTCAATTCAGGTTCATGATGAAGACTATGCTTATGACAAAAATGTATGAAACAGTCTTTGGCAGCAAGAACCTGAATCCATTCATCAGTGCTCAGAAGTTAAGGCAATCAATGGCTTGTTGCAGTTGTTTTTCAATAATTCTCATATTGCACGAATGAGAAAAATTGCTAAGGTCATCAACATAGAGGGCACTATATACAGTTAGAGGAAATTGTCCTGTGATAGAATTTACTTTAATGGTGATCAGTACTTTCTCCTCATAGCAAAAGGGACTAGGAAAGGGTGGATTCTACACGAACTTTGAAAGACCAACTCACTAAAAAAGTTTTTAATAAAAAGAGATGTGACCTCTAAGATCGAGGCTATATAGGTGTTTTAAAATGCTAAATTGCCAAGTTGTATCATATACTTTTTCCATATCAAAAAACACCGATACCATATGTTTTAATTTTAGAAAGCAACCAGTGCATGTTTCCAGTCTAATTAAATGGTCCACAATGGACCTGTTTTTTCAGAAGTCTCACTAACTTGGTGGAGAGAAGGTCGTTTGATTCTAAATAGCATATAAGATACCATATAAGATGGGCACTGATCACTCTCTCCAGGATTTTGTACCAAGAACCAGTCAGAGCAATAAGTTGATAATTGGAAGGAATTTTAGGATCCTTTTCTGGCTTAGCAAAGGCAAGAACGATTGCCTTCCACCAAGAATCCAGAAACTGCTCTTCAATAAAGATTCTGTTATACAGAAAAAGCAGAGCAGAGCAGGTTATTTATAGATTTTTGAGAAAGGTGCTTAATCATTTCATAATGGATGTGATCAGAATAGCACCTGCCTTAGAAAGGGTTAGAGCTCTTTTCAGCTTATGTAGAGTGAATGGCTCATTGTATGGATAAAGGTAGTTTGATGTGAATGATGACAGGGTTTTGGTTTTCATTTTTATGGCACAAAAATGATTAGTTTATAATGTGCCACATAAAATTTATTATTTAAAGAGGATTGTAATCTTGGTAATTTTTAATAAGGTTACCTTGTCAAATGCTTACATATATACACCAGTAAATAAAAAGCTGTATAACAGTGAAAATAAACTATCTATTTTATATAAGTGTATACATTTTAATAGTTCATAAACAATTAAAAATTTCTCACACATGGCCATTGTCAGATAAAATCTGACTGAGTGTATATGGCTCAGTCAGATGATTAAAAGCAGTATAATGAGCATTTCAAAAATTGGTAGTACATTTGAATAAAAAAAGTGTCACATTGTTCACACATGGGAGAGGTCATCAGCCATCAGCAAAAAGAAATGTGTCAGATGAATATATCCTATGAAGAGTTAAGAAAGAACAAATTCCTCTTTATGACCTCTGTGCAGACTAGACTGCCAATGTTCGGTTACAGGCTTAATCGCATATAATTTTTTGCAGCCTGCCCATGCCAAGAATGTTGCCATTGAGAAACCCGTTTCTTTCATATTACTTGCCTGTTATCTGTACAGGAGACTAACAGGGCTTGAACCCCAGTCTAATCAAGAAGTGCATGCTACGCACTACTGCTCCTGCCCACCTGACTATGGAGGCGCCTAATATAATTTTACAAATTGGAGCAGAATGGTATTAAGGGTAAGTTGCTACAATGGATAAACGGTTGGTTGGATCTAGATAATTTGGGCAGATGGGCTAAGAAGTGGCAACTGAAGTTTAACCTTGACAAATACAAAGTACAACACATGGGTAGAAGTAACCCCAGGGAAACGTACCAACTGTGTGGTACTACACTTAAGGTGGTAGAAAATGAAAAAGACCTGGGAGTAATTGTGCAGTCAGATATGAAGTTTTCTGAGCAATGCAGACAGGCTTCTAGGGCAGGTCATGGGGTTTTGTCAATGATATATAGGAATTTTGCTAGCAGGGAAAAGGAGGTGATTGTCCCTCTGTATAAGGCAATGGTCAGGCAACGCCTTGAGTACTGCTTACAGGTATGGAGGCCTCATTTTAGGAAGGATGTAGATTTGCTTGAGCGTGTACAGAGAAGGGCAACAAGATTGGTGAGGTGAATGAAGGGATCCTCTTACCAAGGTAGGCTTAAGTTCTGCAAATTGCAGTGGCTGGAGACTAGGCACCTGTGCAGTGATCTGATTGAGGTGTACTCAACCCATTCAGGCTTTGAATGGATTGAGCACACTGAATTCTGATGGGATTCTTCCACTTGTTCAGATTACAAACACAAGGGGGCATAAATTCAAATTAAGAAAAGACAGATGTAGAATATATGTGCGGAAATTTGCCTTTAGCCAGCGGGTGGTTAATTGCTGGAACAAACTTCCATCTGTCGTTGTGGAAGTTGATAGGTTGAATAAATTTAAGGAGGAACTGGACAGGCATTTGGAGGGAATGGTGTGATTTTTTTTTTTTTTTTTTGGCTGATGCTGCATAAGCTCATACACTTGATTTTTTGCATCACATGCCACTACTACTACTAATATATTCCATCAGGTCCAGCTGCACTGTTGGGTGATCTATTTAATGCTGTTCAGTTCAAATAGGTTAAACAGTTGATTTTAGACAATATATTGGATAGTATGGAATTTTATTTTGTATCTTTCAGCTGAAGCTTTGATTTGAAAAAAGGAATTGCCATATGCTGAAGTGGCAGATGTTTGGTAGGAAGTCTCTGCAAGGGCATTAGCTATTTCTTCTTCAGAAGATATTTCCTGCCCATTTTTGGTTAGGATGGGAGAAGGAGGAGTTAGATATTTGCCATTTAATTGCCGAATCTTTTTCCAGATGAGTCGACTGCTAGTACACTTTGTAATAGTGGAGGCAAACTGTATCCATGATTCCTTTTTGGCTTTTCTTCTAATTTGTCTAGCTTTTGACTTGAGCCTTTTATATTGAATTAGGTTGTAGGTAGTTGGGAACTTCCGGAACAGGTTTCAAGCTTTATTTTTTTACTTTTTGGCATTGGTACAAGCTTCATTCCACCAGTGTTTAAGATTTCTGTTCACATGCAAAAATTTACATTTTTGCATGTGAACCTAAAATGTAAATTTCAGAGGCTTGAGGTATTGCTTCAGAGGCTATGGTTAGTATTCCTCAGTAATATACTCCGTGACTTCATCAATGGGGCGCCTCCGTAGCCAGGTAGGAAGGAGCAGCAGTGCGTAACACACGCTTCTTGATTAGACCGGGGTTCGAGCCCGTCACCACCAAATATGGAAGATGCGGAAAGGTCAGGAAATGACCACCGCATATCCCGGAGCAATATGGCCTTAGTTGCTAATGCTCCTAAAAAAACCAGATAACCAGATCATCAATGGATTGCAGTTTAATCAATTGGCTGTCAAAAGAAAGATGGGCTGAATATTTTTTCCAATCTGCTTTTTAAAATTTCCATTTTACCCGATGATCAGGGCATGGGGTTTGTAGTGTTTGAATTCTGCATACAAGTGGGAAGTGATCACTATTGTGTGGATCATTTAAAACTGCCCATTCTATATTGGGATACAATATGGGGAACAGATTGTTAAATCAATTGCTGATATAGATCCAGTGGGAAGGTGAGTATAAGTATTTTGACCAGTGTTTAGTAATTTTAGATTCAGTTGTTTCTAGTGTCATCTCTATCAAGTGTCCTCTATTGTCCATGTGGGCTGATCCTCACAATGGATGATGTGCATTGAAGTCACCAAAGATACAAAAAAGGTGGTGGTATTTGTTTTATGAGGTCTTCTAGGTCTTTGAACGTGTATATATTGTTAGGTGGAAGGTACAGTAGTTAGAATTTGTCCAACTGATACACATACTGCAACAGCTGCCAAGTGGATTTGAAGCGAAACATTTCTAGAAGGTATTTTAAAGTCAACTAAAATCACAATGCCTTCATGTGCAGATAATGAAGAATTTCTATCTTTTCTGTAAAATGTAAAATTTTTGATTGATGGTGTTACTTGTGGAGTTAGATGTAACTCATATATATCGGGACTATATCGGGAGTTAGATGTAACTCCCGATATAGTCCTGGCTACAGGACTATATCGGGAGATTAAATCACTTCCATTGTACAATGTGCTGCATTATCTGAGTTTGAAAAGGGAAGGTGAGTCAGTCTGTTTCTTGTGAGTGGTTTGGTTTTGACAGTCATATTTTGATAGAATCTATTCTAAGAGCAAAAAGAGTGGCACTCAGTGAATGGATTAAAGCTCTATAAAGATGCAGTAAAATACTGATCAGCTCCTCCTGACATGGATGAGACCGATCGAAGTATATTCATATGCTTTGTGCAAGCAGTTTTTAAATGAATGATGTGAGCTTGGAAATTTAGTCCAAGAAATCTAACAGTATTAACTATTAACAAGTGGGATTGGTATATTGTTTATTTGTAGTTCAGGATCAGGATGGAGACCCTGTCATTTGTAAAAGTGAGTGGCAGTACATTTCTTTTCTGTCAGTCAATAACTACTCTGTAAAGACCAGGATAATATTTTTCTTATGACAAGTGGGAGCTGCCATTCGATGGTACATACTTTGAGACTGACAGGAAATATTAAGGTCATCTGCATACATAAATTTCAACAGTTTTTGGATATCCTGTGTCATATTGCTAAAGTGTGCAAAAAGTGGTGAACTAACTATAGATCCCTGTGGGACTCCTTATTCCTGAATGTGAGATGCAGACTATATGTTTTTATATCAGACCTGAAAAGAATGCAATTGTAGGAAATTTTGATTTATTTCAGGCAAATGGCCACTAAGCCCCAGTTGTAAAAGATCCATAATAATACCATGATGCCAGATAGCATCAAATGTTTTTTCAAGATTTAAATTGACCATATACTAGATGATGTTTCATGACAAAGGATATGAGATTTGGCTTTAATAAGCACATGTAGGGTTGATCTGTTTTTCCGAAAGCCATATTGATGATCTGACAGTAGATTCTGTCACTCCAGGATCCAAGTGAGCCTTGTATGTACCATCCTTTCAAAAGTTTTACCCAGACAGCTCATGAGAGATATTGGCCTATAATTTCGAACCAGAGAAGGATCTTTGCCTAGTTTTGTATGGCAATTATGAAAGAATGGTGCCAGGAAGAAGGATAGGCATTTTCAGAGAATATCCAATTGTAAGAAATCAACAGGGTACTCAAATCCTCTTCAAGTAAATGCTCCAGGATAATGTACTTCAGCTCTGTTGGAAGCTCTGGGCTTGCAGCTCTGTTGGAAGATCTATGTAGTGATTCTTGAAGTTCTATAATGTAAAGGGTTGGTTATCCGGGAAGGACCAGTGCATGAAGAAGTTGATTTTATATGATTCTGCACCTACTTTGATGTTCTGGAAGGAGGACACATAGGACGCAGAAGCAGAGAATGCAGCAAATGATTCTGCTAGTACTTCTTCAGCTGTAGATAGGCCTTTCCCTTTCCAGTAAAGTATTGGAGAGGGCAGTCAAATGAATTTGCATTTAATGCCTGTATTCTTTTCCAGCTGAGCCATGTGTCAGTGTGTGTTGTGATGGTTGAGGGAAAAGCAATCCATAAATCACGTTTTTCTTTCTGTCTAATTTGTCTCGCTTTAGCTTTAAGTCATTTATGAGAAATTAAGTTACCAGTTGTAGGACACTTGCAGAAATTATTCTCATCATGGTTTTCTCCTGTTTGGAACAAAAGCAATCTATATTCCACTAGTGATTTCGGTGAATGGGATATGGCTTGGAGTTTGGAATAAAAGAATCAGCTGCAGTCAGAATCTGATTGGTGATGTAAGTAGCTACATCATCATCAATAGGTTATTTCTGAACATAAAGCCTGTCCAGACTATTTGGGTGGAATAGCCATCCCAGTTAGTCCTGTTTGTAATGAGCAAATAATCAGAAAATGATCGCTATAACAGGAATTGGTTAACACTGACCATGTCATGATTGGAAAGATGGAGGGTGAATAAACTGAGAAGTCATTTACAGAAGTAGATCCTGTAGGTGGGTAGATATAGGTAGGAGATCCAGAGTTTAGTAATTTAAGATCATTATTGTTCAAGAATTCTTCAATCAATTTGCTTCTTACATTCAATGTAGTGGAACCCCACAATGGATAGTGGCCATTAAAATCATAGAAAAGGCAAATTCGCATCGGAAGTTGTGTAAGGCGGTTGTCCAGATCTGAATGATGAAATGGCACAGATGGTAGAATGTAAATAGAAACAAGGGTAATTGTATTACCAACTGCAGTATGAGTTGCTACAGCTTCTAGGGTGGTCTATAATCGGATGAGCTTTAATGGGATGTTAGAGTTAATAAAAATAGCTACTCCTCCACGTGCTGGTGATTGTGAGCTCCTATCTCATCTGTACATGATACAATTTGAAAATTTTGGTGAAACTTGGGGTGACAAGAATGTTTCCTGTTGGCATGCACCTATGGGACCCAACTGAGCTAGTAAATCCCTTAAAGTCATTGGAATGACTGTTTAGACCTCTGCAGTTCCATTGTATGATGTTATGCATTATTTAGGTTTGGCTGAGGACGATTCATCTGACTGCTTTTTGCGTATATGGTAATTTTTTTGGTCTTTTTTGGGAAGATGGGGCGTCCAGTATCCATAGTGTCATTTGCATGAAGTTCTAGTATGGGTTCCTCATAATCTGAGTATACATCTACTTCAATGATGTTGGTTGGCGATTCGGTTTTTTTGCTGTCTTTAGTTTTTTCTAATTTTTCACTGTCATGTGATGTGGTTAGAGTATCAGTTGGGATACTAATTGGAGTGTTAATTGCTTCACTGATTTTAGTTTTAGGAGTATCTTTTATGGAGGCTGATAAGGTTGCTTTAACACAGTTCGGTGGCCTCCGTAGCTGAGTGGTCAGGGGCAGAAGTGCAGTAGCACACGCTCTTTGAGTAGACCGGGGTTCAAGCCCCTGACTACTGAATACGGTCGATCTGCCAACCTGCACTGGACCAGCGTGGCAGATTATGGTCCATTTCACCCAGCATGAATTGTTGAAGAGGCGTCCATCCTGCAGTGGGTTGATAATGGCTGCACTTTACCTTTACCTTTTAACACAGTTCGCCAGAGAGGTGTTTAGTGGTACTGACATATCTGTTTGGACTGTAGTTGAAAGAGAGCTTCAGTGTGTGTTGTACAGGATAGACAAGGCATGGTCAAACATAATTTGTCTGTGTGCCTCAGGATATGTGACTTTATGTTCTATGTTGTATTTTTGAATTTTCTTTCAAGTTTTCCACATATCACATGATTTAGAAAAGGCAGGGTGGCTTCTTTTGCAATTGGACACATAGGAATTGTGGCTGAGCAATCTGCTTGTGTGTGATCCTTTGATCCACACCGACTGATGGCATCACCACTGCATGCCTGCTGAGAGTGGCCATATTTCTGGCATTTAAGACAATGAAGAGGGTTCAGGTACGGCAGAATTCAGCACTTTAAATAGCCAGCTTTTAATGTGGATGGCAAATCAGGAGTGCTAAAATTTAAAATGATGGATCGAGTTGGAATGAGATTTCTATTTTTTTTTCATCATTATTTGTTTTGCACTGATTACTTTCTGATTACTAATTTCCTGAATTGATTCTGCCTCAGAAACTGTAAGTAGGTCCCATCTGCAATGACACATTTCTATGAATTTAAGGTATTGTGGGGAGTAACAGATACAGGCAACCCCCACCAAATTTGTTGTCTTTAATAGTCATTCAGAACGTTTGGAGGAATGTCTGTTTCAAGAAGGAGGTCTCTGGATTGTAGTCTCTTCACCATTTTTGGTGATCCTCCAATAGATTCCACAGATTTTTGGATCATAAATGGTGATAACGTGCCCAGAGGCTGAGTAGACAGAGAGTATATTACCAGAAAGTTAGGTAGGTTAGGATACTCTGCTTCTCTTCGAAGTCTTTTAGGTTGGTTAGTGTCATTTTGATTGGATATTTCTCTCCTTGAGCTTGATGGCTCTAAAAGTGGAAAATTATTTAAGTCTATAGTTACTCCTTTTAGTCCCGGGAGAGTGAGTTTCTTCTCCCAAGTTACTGGCCCCACCATGTGGGGGCCAGAGCAGTGACCAAGTGGTTGTAGAAGTTAAGGTTTGTTAGTAATTAATACATACATACACATACTAAATAAAGAAAGGTAGAGTCCCTTTCTGGGCTCTTACTCTAATATTTTAAGCACGGAACCACTTGAAGTGAACAAAAGAGAAAACGTTACTAGAAAAGAACTGAAACTTTATCGCTTGGAAAGAGCACTCTATATGTCTCAGAGAAAATCACTTATCACTATCACTTGGCACTTGAGGCCAATTCCGTTGCAGACCAGTTCTAGCAATGGCCTGTTTCTATATTTAATTGTCATTTTTCTTATTTTATTCCAGGCTATATATGCATTTGTTGTCTTGTTTATTGTAGATATGAATTGGAATCATGTTGTTCTTCGACTCTGTTTCCTAGTGAATCATGCTATAGTTCGCATTCTTTTATACGGAATCATTTTGTCGGTGGTGGGTAACTACGGAATCAGTTCTATGCCCTATTTTGTTGTTTTATTGTTTCAGTACAATCAGTTTTCCACCAAGTCCTTGGATGGTTTGGGAAATGTGATGAAGTCTTTGGGATTGTGAGCTTCTCTGTATTTTGTATGATTTCTGTGACGGGCTCGTGTAACATCTAATGGTTCATGCTCAATGATATTAGTATTGAAAACTGTATTCCTTCTAAATGTGTCCCAGTTAGCTTTATCTATCTTCCAGCGTGGGGAGTCCTGCTGGAATGACTTGGATAGTCATGCACCACTGTGGAGATTATTGGTAATGATCACTACCAAGAGTCTGTACTCTCTTCTACATCATCAGTTTGACCAGAGGAATATCCAGTCTCCATATCATCTTCTGCATGAAGATCAAGGTTGTTATTGTTGTTATTTTGGGGGTTTGATGGTGCACAGTATGGTTATAATGCACCTATTCATTTATAATATAGGGAAATGAGAAATTTTTGTAAAATCAGAAATGATTAAAAAATCCAGTTTGCTTGAGGTATTTGAAAAATTTGTAAATATTTGCCTTGTCACCAATGACATCTCTAAAGTTATTGGTTTATCAAGGTTTACCAGTGATAGCAGGGTTGAAGTTCTGTCTTGTCTATAGTAAGGGCAGTCAATGAGAATGTAGTAGTAGTAGTAGTAGTAGTGGCATGTGATGCAAGAAAGCAAATGTATGAGCTTATGCAGCATCAGCCAAAAAAAAAAAAAAAAAATCACACCATTTCCTCCAAATGCCTGTCCAGTTCCTCCTTAAATTTATTCAAGCTATCAACTTCCACAATGACAGATGGAAGTTTGTTCCAGCAATTAACCACCCGCTGGCTAAAGGCAAATTTCCACACATCTATTCTACATCTGTCTTTTCTTAATTTGAATTTATGCCCCCTTAGGTTCGTAATCTGAACAAGTGGAAGGATCCCATCAGAATTCAGCGTGCTCAATCCATTCAAGGCCTTATATACCTCAATCAGATCACCGCGCAGGTGCCTAGTCTCCAGCCACTGCAATTTGCAGAACTTAGAACTCTCTTGGTAAGAGGATCCCTTCATTCCCCTCACCAATCTTGTTGCCCTTCTCTGTACCCGCTCAAGTAAATCTACATCCTTCCTAAAATGAGGTCTCCAGACCTGTACGCAGTACTCAAGGCGTGGCCTGACCATTGCCTTATACAGAGGGATAATCACCTCCTTTTCCCTGCTAGCAAAATTCCTATATATCATTGACAAAACCCCATGACCTGCCCTGGCAGCCTGTCTGCATTGCTCAGAGAACTTCATATCTGACTGCACAATTACTCCCAGGTCTTTTTCATTTTCTACCACCTTAAGTGTAGTACCACACAGTTGGTACGTTTCTCTGGGGTTATTTCTACCCGTATGCAGTACTTTGCATTTGTCAAGGTTAAACTTCAGTTGCCACTTCTTAGCCCTCTGCCCAAATTATCTAGATCCTGTTGCAGTAGCACACTGCCATTACTGTCATTAACAACCCTGCCAACCTTTGTATCATCTGCAAACTTCGACACTAAGCCTGATATACCTTCATCAATATCATTGATAAATATACAAAACAACAGTGGACCCAACACCGAACCCTGTGGGACTCCACTAATAACATTAGTCCAAGAAGAGCAGCACCCACTGATTACCACCCTCTGTCTTCTCCCACTTAACCATCCTTTTATCCATTGTAGCAACTTACCCTTAATACCATTCTGCTCCAATTTGTACAATAGTCTTCCATGCGCAACAGTGTCAAAAGCTTTCCTGAAATCCAAATATATGATATCAAAATTATTTTTTGCATCCAGTTCCTTTGTAACCACATCATAATATCCTATCAAATTTGTCAGACAAGACTTTCCCTTAACAAACCAATGCTGTGTCTGAATTATTGCTGCAGTCTTGTCTAGATGATCCTGCAATGCATCTTTAACCAGCGACTCCATTATTTTACCCGGAACAGAAGTTAAACTAACTGGTCTGTAATTACCCATGTCACCCTTCAATCCCCCTTTGTGAATTGGGGATACATTTGCACATCTCCAGTCCGTGGGGACCTCCCCTGAGTCCAAGGATGCTCTCATAATTATGGCTAAGGGTTTACTTACTTCCTTTGCTGCCTCCTTTAATATAAAGGAAGTAAGTAAACTTCCTTTATATTAATATAAATGTGTTTAACAGTCAGATTTATATAACAATGCGGACACTGTGGTGGATTGTATCCTGTGAGTAAATAAAGGTGGGTCAGATGAGTATGACCTATTCTTGACCTTGAAAGGACTACTTCTTCTCGTCTTAACATTGAGACATTGGAGCACCAAATTTTCGGATCCTGTTTAAACTGAAAGAGTTTTTATTAGTTTGAGAGTGCCAGATTGTTGTCCATTCTGACAGGCATGCAGCATGAATGATTTGTGCATAGTCTGATGCTGGAACAGGGATATTCATTAAATCTAAGGTGGTTGGATTTTTTGCAGCTTTGTCAGCAAGTTCATTGCCCAAAATACCAGAATGTGCTGGAATCCAACAGAAGGTGGGTGACTAGTTGGTAGCATTTTTCAATCTGTAGTAACAAGTTTCTAATTTCATCAAGAACAGGAACTTTATCTGAAGAATTACATAATGCTAAGATTCAGCTGAGGGAATCAGTGTAAATAACAGATTTTAAAGAACAGTCAGAACAAAGACTTTCTAAAGCTAATTTAATTGCATATAATTTGGCTGAGAAGGTGCTGAATTCAGATGGAGGGGATGCTGAAATAGTGGTATTCAGAAACACTGTGGCTGCTCCAACATTTTAATTAAATTTAGAGCCATCTGTGTATATTGGAGAAAAATCAATATATCTTTGATTGTGAACAGCATGAAGTTGTCTGACATTTGAAGCTTGCAAAATAACCTTTCCCCATTGACAGAGGTAAGTGTCACCAGTTGGTATAGGAGGGGGAACCCATGGTGGTGATGGTTGAGTACAAGTTGCTACCTGTTGTGCGGAATGGATGGAAGCATTCCAAACCTACATCAGTTCAAGAAGGCGAAGACCAGCTGGTTTTATTATGCTAGGTTTATTTCTGTAAAGGTTTTCTAAAATGGTATGACTGAATGGGATGCGAGGCACAACTTTGTATCTTGACAGCCTACTTTAGCAATAGTGATTTCCTACGTAAAGATAGTGGGGGCTCATGAGCATCGATGTAAAGGCTATGTGCTGGCGATGTTCTGAATGCACCATGTTCAGTCCTCAATGCAGTGTGTTGAACTGGATTAAGCCAGCATAATGTACTCATTCTGGCAGAATCATAGATGGGAGCTCCATAATCAATGGAATCTGATTAATGCCCAGTATAATCAAAGTAGGGTGGTATGATCTGCACCCCACGTCAGGGCAGATAGTGCTCTAAGTATGTTTATCTTTTCTAGATAAACAGGCATTATGTACTTTTTTAATATGATCTAAGAAATTTAACTTGTTGTCCATAATTAATCCTAGAAATCTGATCTTGTTAGTGACTAGGATGGAGATATTAGAGATTTGAAGTTCAGGATCTGGATGAAACTTGCGCTTTCTACAAAAATGGGATAGCAACTGTTTCCTGCTGTGAAAGTCAATAGCCATCTAAGTAAAATACAGCTGGCCCATTGCTGTATTTTACTTAGTGATATCTGCATCTGTCATTCGATAGATCTCATGTTTTGGGAATGACAGGTGATGGAAAGGTCATCTGCATAAAGGTAAGTCTTTACAATATTTAGAAATTGTTTAAACTATTTAAAGAAAGCCAAAAACATTATTTGTATATCATTATGTTCTATGTTTGTGGTGCTTTTGACCACAATGTAACATATGGGATAGAGGGTCTTTTAAAAATTATTTAAGATCAACAAGTGATGCCCCCAGTAGGCCGAGGCCCCTGGCATCTGCAGGGTGCACCCATGCATTAAAATGGCCCAGCTGATAACGTAAATTTTTGCTTACTAAAAAAAGTAATAAATACATAGAATTGTATTTTTATATTTCTACAATATAGTAGATACTGTTGGGATTCTGGGCTGTCAGGATTTTTGACTGTTGGGATTTTTGTCTATCGGGATTTTGGGCAAGACTCCTGTATAAGCTTGCTTTCTTGCATCATATGCCTCTCCTAATGCTCATGCTAAATTCAATAACCTTTCTGAATTTCAAGTACTGGACATTTCAACCAACAGATCTTCAGTTTCAAGTTGCCTAACAGTTTTTAGTGTTCAGGCTAGTCCTTCCAAGACTTTTTTGGTAAAAAATGGTCTGGTTAGTTTTCCTTTTTTTTGGAGCAAAAAATACTGAGGCTATAATGTGCAATGACCATTTCATAATTGAGATAAAAAGGATTTTGGTTAACTTTTTTGAAAAGTTACCATATCAAGATATATACTCAAATGTAAAAATAGAATAAATTATGGTATATTCAGATAAAAAATATATGCATATAATTATATATGTGTAGATATTTGAACACATTTCACATATGTACATTGTCTGATAAAATCTGACTGTGTGATTATGGTCCAGTTAGATGAGTAAAAGTGGTAAAATATATATTGGTAACATGGGTAAAATTCATGCAAGCAATTAAAATATGTTTTATAGCTAAAAGGTAAACTGCAGCCAATATCAATCCACTGCAGGCTGGAAGCCTCCTCAACAATTGAGGGAAATGGACCATAATCTGCCACGCTTTTCCAGTGTGGGTTGGCAGATTGACATATTTAGCTTGATGTTGTTGTTGTTGTTATTTGGTTTTTAGGAGCATTAGCAACTAAGGCCATATTGCTCCAGTGATATGTAGTGGTCATTCCTTGACCTTTCTGCATTCTCTGTGTTTGGTGGTCACGGGCTTGAACTTCGGTCTAATCAAGAAGCGTGTGCTATGCACTGCTGCTCCTGCCCACCTGGCTATGGAGGCACCCATTTAGCTTGAACCTCAGTCTATTTAAAGACCATTTGGTACTGCACTCCCACTTGGCTATGGAGGCCGTTCTTCTCAAGTGCCTTTTGTAGTAGTTGAGTGGTCAGGAGCAGGAGTGTAGTAGCACAAGTGCTTTGAGTAGACTGAGGTTCAAACCCCTGACTGCTAAATACGGTTGATCTGGCAACCCGCACTGGACAAGCATGGCAGATTATGGTCTATTTCCCTCATTATGAATTGTTGAGGAGGCTTTCATCCTGCAGTGGATTGATAATGGCTGCAGTTTACCTTTTTATAGATAGGACGGTCATCTGTCCTCAGCAGGAACAATTACATTAGATGGCTGTATTCTATGTGGAGTAGAGCAAGAACAACTTCCTCACTGTGATTCATACATAGACAAGACTGCCACGTTCAAATTAGAGGCCTTATTTGGCAATTTTTTTTATTAGCATTAGCAAAGGCACATAATGCAAGAAAGAAAGCTTATATAGAATCAGCAAAAAAACAAACACCCTTATTTCACTCATCCACTAGCTCCAAATATTTGTTTAGTTTTGCCTTGAATCTATTTAAGCTATCAACTTCTACAACGACAGATCAACATTTCTTCCAGCAATCAACCACCCACTAGCTAAAGGCAAACTTCCGCACATCCATCCTACAACCGTCCTTCCTCAATTCGAATTTATGCCCTCTCAGCAAGAGGAAGAATCCCATCAGCTTGAATGCTCAAACCATTCAAGGATTTATACACCTGAATCAGATCACCTTGCAGGTGCCTAGTCTCAAGACACTGTAATTTGAAAAACTTCATAAGAGCAACCCTTTGTTCCATTCACTAATCTTGTTGTCCTTCCCTATACTCGTTTCAACAGCTCTACATCCTTCTTAAAATGAGGCCACCAGACCTGTATACAGTACTCAAGGTGTGGCCTGACCATTGCCTTATACAAGGGCATATTTAACGAAATCGTTTCATTTGATGGAGTTGATAGCAGCTTGAAAATGAATAGCAAAACAGCATTAAAACGTTTCCCACGCCGACTTGAGAAATTTTCCCACGCTCAGTGAAATTTTCTTGCATGCTAACTTAAGGCAGTACAGTGACTTGTTACGTAGTTCCGAGATCAACATTTTAATAAATTATCAAATATATTGCTTGTAATATTTGCGTTATATGCATTTATCCAACGACTAATCATCACTCGGTACAGTATTAGACATTGTGCGTAACAGACAGTTTACTCGAACATTGTATCATAATTAATGCAACCAACGCAGTTACATTTTCGAAGAGTTAATAATGGCGGATAAGAATGAAAAAGAAACAACATCTGGATGCAGTACAAAGACTATAAATGTAAGAAAAGACTGAATTTGAAAATTAAATTAGACGTTTTGAACCGAATCGATTCCGGTCAACGACAAGCAAATGTATGCCATAATTTAGGACTTGGAAGTTTAACTGTAAGAGCAATTATAAAAAAATAAAGAATTAATTTTAGCAGCGGAAAGATAGCTGTTCCACTGCAAGCAACTAGGGTTAGGTCAGCTATTAGGATTGAAATGGAACGACTTTAACAAATTTTATTAAAAATAATATCCAATGCAGAATTCAGTTAAGTTAAATATTATAAAAAAAAGAGAGAGAGAGAGAGAGAGAGAGAGAGAGAGAGAGAGAGAGAGAAAGAGATTAGCCAATACGATGATCTGAAGAAAACTCACCTAAAAAAAAAAAAATGTGGAACCATTTAAAACTGGTAAGGGCTGGTTGAATAGATTTAAAATCCAGGGAGAAGCCGCAAGTGTAGATCAAGGAGCGGAAACTTTCAAAAAAGAACTTGTTAAAATTATTGAAGAGGGGTATTATATGTTATACTTCTCAACAAGTTTTTAACATAGATGAAGCAGCACTTTTATGGAAATTAATGCCTAAAATAAGTTTCATATTGAAAGAAGAAAAAACATGCCAGGTTTCAAAGTGGCGAAGGATTGGTTGACTTTATTGTTAGGTGGTAATGCTGCAGGGGATTTAAAATTAATACTCCTTTTAGTTTATTTGGAAGAGGGCCAAAGTTCAACTCAAAATCGACACATTTTTCATGATTAAATTCATCAATTAAATTCATGATTTTAATTGGAATTTAAGTTTAATTTTGATATGTAAGTAGTTACCACATAATTATATATGTATGTAATGTAGAATATTTTATATGTACAAATATTTGAAATTAAATATTTTAACCGACATTTTGTGCATCTTTTCACTATCGTTTATTATTGATTAGGAAATATCCTATGCCACAGACCGCAACTCACAAATACATATTTTACCTTATGGGAATACGGCACTCGCTTAGTGCAGATTCACTTACCGCTCTGTTTTTCCAGAATGAATTATCAGCGTTAAGCGGGGGTCACCTGTACTTGGATTTCAGAAAAGCTTTTGATTCTGTTGCATGTGGAAGACTGATGTACAAATTGGAGAGGTATGGCATTAAGGGTAAGTTGCTACAATGGATAAAGGGATGGTTGAGTGGACGATGACAGAGATTGGTAATCAATGGACACTGCTCTTCATGGCCAAATGTTATTAGTGGAGTTCCCCAGGGTTCGGTGCTGGTCTCAATGTTGTTTTGTGTATTCATGAATGATATTGATGAAGGTATATCAGTATTAATGTCCATGTTTGCAGATGATACAAAATTGGACAGGGTTGTTAACGACAGTAAGGACAATATGCTACTCCAACTGGTCTAGTTAAGTTGGGCAAATGGGCGGAGAAGTGGCAACTGAAGTTTAACATTTGTCAATGTTAACCCAAGAGAAATGTAACCAACTCTGTCATACTATCCTCAGGGAAGTACAAAGTGAAAAAGACCTGGGGGTAATTGTGCAGTCAAATATGAAGTTTGCTGAGCAGTTCAGACAAGCTTCCAGGGCAGGTCATGGAGTTTTGTCAATGATATATAGGAATTTTGCTAGCAGGGACAGGGAGATGATTATCCCATTGTATAAAAGGCAATGGTTAGGCCACACACCTAGAGTACTGTGTACAGTCTGGAGGCCTCATTTTAGAGAGAATATAGAGTTGCTAGAACGAGTACAAAGGAGGGCAACAAGATTGGTGAGGGGAACAAAGGGGTGCTCTTACCAAGAAAGGCTTAAGTTCTGCAAATTGCAGCACCTGGAGAGTAGGCACCTGCAAATTGCAGCACCTGGAGAGTAGGCACCTGCAAATTGCAGCACCTGGAGAGTAGGCACCTGCAAGCTGAATGGCACCTCTGTAGCCAGGTGGGCAGGAGCAGCAGTGCGTAGCACATTCTTGATTAGACCGGGGTTCGAGCTCGTGACCACCAAATATGGAGGATGCAGAAAGGTCAGGGAATGACCATTGCATATCCCCGGAGCAATATGGCCTTAGTTGCTAATGCTACTAAAAAACAAATAACAACAACAGCAAGCTGAATGCTGATGGGATTCTTCCTCTTGCTTAGATTAAATACCTGAGGGTGCATAGATTCAAATCGAGGAAAGACAGTTGTAGAATAGACGTGCGAAAATTTGCCTTTAGCCAGTGGATGGTTGATTGGTGGAAGAGACTTCCATCTTTTGTTGTGGAAGTTGATAGTCTAAATAAATTTAAAGCTGGGCTGGACAGGGATTTGGAATGAAAGAAAGGGTGAAATGGGAGGGTTTTTTTTTTTTTGGCTGATCCTGCATAAGTTTGCTTTCTTGCATTGTATGCTTATGCTAATGTTAATTTCTGGATTTTTTTCTCATATTTCCAATGTTCACAAGGCTGGGTGTTTGCCTTTACAATCCGTACAAAGCCAAGACTGGGCATTACAGTTAGCTTGGGTATGACCTTTTGATCCACAGTTTGGACATACCGAGTCACCTCGACAGACTGTTTGTGAGGGCCCAAATTTCTGACACTTTAACATCTTATTGGGTTCGGAATATATGGGCTAAATGCAAAAATGCAAATACCCTTCTTTCACTGACGAAGGTAGGTTGGGTGAGCTGACTGTTAGTATGATTCTCCAAGTCGAAATGAGCTTGGCATCTTTTTCCATCATAATTCTTTTGGCCTATGTGACTTTCTGATCCTGCAGTTCCTGAACAATTACTTCTTCTGAGACATTCATTAGGTCCCATTCTGAAATTACGCCTTTGAATGTATTAAGTGTGGCATGTAGGGGACACCTTACCTAGAACTGCACTAAATGAGTTGAATCTGAGTAGAGACCCAGAGTGTTTAGAGCTTGTGGTTTCGACAAGCAGGTTACCAGATTTTAGTCATCTCATCATTTTCAAGGAAACAGCTACGTTCTCAAGACATCTTTGTATGCAAAATGGTGACAGATTGCCTAAGGGCTGGTTTGTTAGTGAATGTAGAATGAGAAAACTTGGGTGTTCAATTCGAGGGGCATCAGTCCTCAGTCTTTTGGTATTGGATGAGTCACTATGATTTGGATTTGCATTCTTAATTGGTGGAAAATTGTCACATTCCATGATTTGCTCCTTTTGGACCTGGGGGTTTGCTTTATCACCCATGTTTCTGCCCCCGCCATGGGGAGGCAGGAGCAGTGCCACTAGGTGACCAAGCAGCTGAGGTATTTAGTTAGTACTGTTAGAAATAAAAACAGAAAGGTGGCCTTCCTTTTTGGGCCTTTTCTTAACTTCTTGTAAGGCAAAAGTGCTACAGTAATTTATAAATAAAGAAAACGGTAGCTAGAACAAAATATAATCTATTCAAAGGCTCTTTGGATATAAAGCTTTTTGGAATGCACAGAAATCGCCTGGTCACGGAATGCTTGGTACTCGGGACCAAGAAACTTTTGTCTCTGATTTGTATGGTGACACCAAATCATTTCAGAATAAGTTATTAGTTAAATCCCATGTTGAGCAAGATAATTTAGTTCACTTTGAATGTTTTACTGAGCTAAAACAGAAACACCAAAGAATTGTTGCCTCTTGTTATTACAATTACTTTTTTTTTTGGCAAGTTTGAAAGTAGATTTGCTGGTATAAGGTTTGAGAATCCATTTACTTCTATTGCTGAAAACTATAATCCCAGTTTGCAACTTGAAATTATTGATCTTCAAATCAAAACATGGTTCAAAAATAAGTATATCAACTGCAAAATTAAACTACTTGAATTTATCTGAAGATTTTCTGCTGATAAAATAAAATACCATGAAAATGGCAACTTTGTTTGGATCAGCACACGTTTGCAAGGAACCATATTCAAACATCTGCAGGTCATATTCAAATCTAATTTTGAATGTGGCCCCTATACGGGAAAAGGACTCCCACAAATGGTACCCTGATTCATAGCAATCACAGATCTCGTTACCGCAACCAGAACCACAGACATGGAACACCAATATGCCGATCCCTGTGCTCATCAGTCCTAGACACACCCCGCTGAATCGAGTAGTGCCATGTCAAAGACCACCTGTCCGTATCAAAGTACCTAGAGTACCTGCCTGCACCATCTTTTATCAGAATGTGCGTAGTCTTAGGAACAAGCTTGACACTATGGAGCAAATTCTGCTCCCCGGATATTTTGACCTGCTCGCCATCACCGAAACCTGGCTCAATGACGATGAAGAATTCCTAGCAGCAGCTGACCCAGCTGATTATGGGGTCGTATTCACATCTCAGATTGCACGCAAGGGTGGAGGCGTCACAATATTTTACCAGAAATCCTCCTTCAAGCTATTGGATAATAAATCCAGTAACTCCCCTAACTATGAAGCAATCCTCGTTACGTTAAGATACAACTTCGTGACGTTTGACATCTGTGTGGTGTACATACCTCCAACGCCTTCCCAGCAAATCATCCTTGAAGTTTCCAACTGGATAATCAATCAGCTGCATCCCACAGCTTCTCACTTAGTTTGTGAAGGCGCCTCCGTAGCCAGGTGGGAAGGAGCAGCAGTGCGTAGCACACGCTTCTTGATTAAACCGGGGTTCGAACCCGTCACCACCAAATATGGAGGATGCGGAAAAGGTCTGGGAATGACCCCCGCATATCCCGGAGCAAAATGGCCTTAGTTGCTAATGCTCCTAAAAACCAAATCACAAACACAAACAAACAAACTTAGTTTGTGGTGATTTCAATTTACCTCCTCAGCTAACTAATCTGAAAAAAGATCTTCTGGCATTGAGATGTGCTGATCTACAACTTATTAATGAAGCTCCAACCAGGGGGGATAACCTCTTAGATCTAGTTCTAGCCTCTATCCCTTGCACCCTTGATTACATTGCAGAAACGTCATTTGACTCTTATCATGTCCCAAAACATGTGACTGCATATCTGCCAGCCCCCAAATTAGAAGCCAGAAGGACAACAAAAAAGGTTGACATCACTAGTCCCAACTTACTTGATGTAGATAAGTGCATCAGAGCTGCCTCTCTCATTCCCTGGGTGACCTTAGAGACTTGTGACCCAGAGCTAGCTGTGAACATTCTCACAAACTGGATCAACACGGTTGCCAAATATGCTGCCTCTGAAAAAATCACAATCAGTCCATATACATGACTTTGGTGGAATTCAGAACTCAAAATGAGTTTCCAGCTGAAGCAACAGCTCCATCGCACATGGAAACAGTCGCAAAATGTCAATGATCACATCGTTTATTCAAGGGCACGGGATCAATTTAATTGCCTGAAATTGGAGGCAATCAAATTATACGTTAACCGAGATCTGGCTAAAGGAAAAATTCTATACAAGAAAGTGAATCTTCACTTTCCTTTCCAACTTGATCCTGAATTGTGGCTCGATTTTGTCACAAGATTTAATCGTAATCCTAGGCCAAACTCAGATTTGGCTCTACTAACAGAGCCAACCCAGCAAGAAGTGTTGAACACCATTCAGATCACAAAACAACAGCTGATCGTCACCATCAATTCTCTACCTGCCTCGTCAACCACTGGTGATGATGGAGTTCCCCAATTCATGCTCAAATGCCTAAGTCCGTACATTATTCAGCCACTTTTAATTATCTTCAACCAGTTGCTCTCGAACCAGATTTTCCCACAGCAATGGGAAAACTATCTCATCAAACCTTTAGCCAAAGTTCAGTCGGCGTTGAAACCTAAACACTTCCACCCCATCTCCAACTCCTCCAGCCTGCTGAAGCTCCTGGAGAAGACCTTACTCCCCATCCTCACACTAAGCAGATCTTGCCCAGTAATCCAGCCCAAATTCACTATTCCCTTCCAAACAGATCAACGATCACAAATCTGCTAGCCACCACGAATATATCTTGTCAGCATTCGAGAAAAGGCACGAACTAGCTGTTACTTACTTAGACATTGAGGCTGCATTTGATGCCGTCCAAGTAAACCAACTACTCACTCTCCTGGAATGCCACTTCCAGATCACAGGGAACATATTATGCTTTCTCTCCTATCTTCTGAATAACAGAGTTCTAAAGCTTCATACAGGAGATCACACCCTTACTAGATCCGTCACCGCAGGAGTCCCACAAATAGGGGTCCTTTCCGTCCTTCTGTTCTCATCTATTATCTTCCCACTGGTTGCACATTCTCGGATCACCGTACCATCACCTACCGGATACAGAGAACCACAGCAAGAATCGCAACAGAAAGGACGATGCTAAACAGATTTGCAATCTCCAAAGCCAATTGGGAACTCTACCGAGAACAGCTTATTAGTAGAGCCCAACATGATAGAATTGGGCAAACCAGACAGTATGGCCAAGAAATAAGAGAGGACCCAGACGAACTGCAACAAATAATAACAAACATCATAACCAAGGCAGCTGAAGTTGCCATAAAAAGAAAAACGCTTTCGAGCAAGACCATGCCCTGGTGGACCCCAGAGCTGCAACGACAAAGGAGATTAGTCCAACAAAAAAGGAAGGAATATCAGAGAGCACGGAGGTCGTGGCCACCCGCTGAGGTCACTTACCTGCGCCGCCAATATACAGTACTGAGAAATACTTATACCGAGAGTATAAAGAAAAGTAAAAAGTCCTCCTGGGAACGACTGGTCTCAACTAAAGGTAATGAGAATCCCTGGGGAGTGGTCTACAAGATCACAACAAATAAACTCCCCAGGGGGGAAATAACCACAGCAACTATAACGCCGCAACGCACCCTCACCACAACATGGGACGACTCGGTGGCCAACATTTTGAACACCATTATAAAAGACCCACCGAATATACTCACGGAAGACCAACAAGCTATCATACAGGCAAACGAGACCTATAACACCCAACAAATGGAGCCGCCAATTACCATGGATGAGCTGCAGGAAGCTGCAACACAAATGCGCAACAAGAAATGCCCTGGCCCTGACCTCTTGGACCCAGAACTCGTTAAGAGGGCGGTGGAGCACATACCGGAACCCCTGCTGCACCTATTCAACTGCTGCCTCAGAGTGGGCCATTTCCCAACTAGCTGGAAAACAGCACATCTCAAGCTCATCCTGAAAAACCCAACTAAACCACCTGAACAACCAAACTCTTACCGTCCTATAGCGCTGCTATCAACACTAAGTAAACTCCTGGAGAGAATACTACATCGAAGAATACTCAGCCACTACAAAGAAGCTGACCTAGAGTCACCCAGACAATATGGGTTCAAACCCGGACTCTCCACGATTGAAGCAATTCGGAACCTCCTAGAAAGCGCAGCACAATGTAATGAAAAGTACTTCCTGGTAATTGCGGTCGACTTCGCTGGGGCGTTCGACACCCTCTGGTGGCCGAGCGTCCTGGGCAGACTCCGCAAGGCAAAAATCCCCATGAATTTATATAATTGCATTAGATCCTACCTCTCAGATAGAAAAATCAGGGTAATGGCACCGTTCCGGAGCCTGACAAGATCGGTCCGCAGGGGCTGCCCGCAGGGATCTGTCCTGGGGCCGCTCCTGTGGAACATTGTTTTTGATGAATTCCTGGCACTCGACTTGGGTGATGTCAACGCACAAGCTTTCGCGGATGATCTCGTCCTAACGGTGGCAGCGAGCTCTAGATCACAGTTAGAAGCCCGTGCAAACCATGCACTGCAAGTGCTCCAGGACTGGGCAAACCTGCATACACTGGAGATTTCCCCGACCAAAACGAACTCAATTCTACTGAGAGGAACACTCAACATCAGACGGCCGCCCCAGATAAAAGTAAGGGGAAGCACAATCAAACTGGCAAAACAGATGAAATACCTAGGCATTATCCTAGATTCCAACCTGTCCTTTAAACAACACCTCTTATATCTGAAGGAGAAGCTGAGAAAATACGCAGCACTAGTAGTCAGAGTAACACGCAGAGACTGGGGACTAAACAAAAGAACATTATCCCTCTACTATAAAGCAATTTTCGTCCCAGCAATTACTTATGGAGCCCCAATATGGTACGTCAAAGCAAGAACTGCAGTAAATAAAAGAATCCTCGATACAATACAGCGAAAAATACTCCTCACCATCACCAGGGCGTGTAACACGGTGAGTACCTGTGCGTTGCAGGTCCTGGCGGGAACTCTCCCTCTGGACCTGGAGGTGGCGAGATGTGGGTTGATGTACTACCTGGCAAAGGGAACACCGACCATGTTTGACACTTTTACACTGGACCCTACAAACAACCACCGAATGGAAAAACAGAAAATCATGGAACACCTGAAAGAAACTTGGCAGAGGAGATGGCAAGAGACGACCAAGGGTGAAGTCACACGGAAATTTATACCCTACGTAGACAAGACCTACGTAGACAAGACCATTTATACCCTACGTAGACAAGACCAAGATATATTTATACCCTACGTCCAAAAGCCCCCAAATGGTTCTACCCAGGACTGAACACCACCTTCCTCCTGACGGGCCATGGGCCCTTTAACGCAAAACTGAATTCATTCGGACTGACCGAGGACCCAACTTGCACCTGTGGCAATATGGAGACGTGGCAACATATCATGCACAAATGTGAATGCTATGAGGAACAAAGATCAGTACTCATCACCAGTATAAAATTTGTACCAAAAGACAATGAGCATCACCTCCTGGATTCGGAAGACGAGTACACCGCGTTCAGCCGCTACGCCCAGGACATCTTTAACAGAAGGAGAACAGAAATCGCTATCCGCAACAATATGGAAACATCTGAATAGAAGAACTCCATTGAAACTAACCAAGGAGGAGACTACAGCATGAACATACCGCATGACTACAACCGATCAGAAGAAATTACCAACAAAGATAACTCTCCATTCATGACCTGGTGCAAATGGCCAGGACTGATGCTCTCAACGAATATGACTACCTGAATTGACATCAAAGCAGTACTACAAACTGACCAGAGTCATCACTCCTCTTCCTGATCCCATAAGATGAACACGAGACAAGTGAGACTGAACCAAGACTGTGACCCACCTGAAGCAACACTGAACTGAACATCCAAAAACCATGACTGTGACTGCAGCTACGCTGTTGCCTCGCCTTTTGGCGATCTGGGTTGGACACCTAGTCTGGCCCACTTTCTCTCCATATCCTGGCGGTGGGAGGGGCCGGGACCGTCCCCTCCCCCGTCTCCCCCGTTTACTTCTCCTGGTGCGGCATGGGCATGCCACACTGATATCTGGGGTCGTCTACCCTATTGGCCTCATACTTCTGTCTTTCCCCTCCAGTCTTCAGTCTTTCCCCCACTCTCTCTCTCTATACATCACAGTGTACGCCCCACACGACAAAAAACTTAAACTTCCAAATTATAACAGCCAAATCGTGCATCAATTCCGAAACTTAACCTCATTAGCGAACCACCCCCTAAAATCGCGTTATTATTATTATTTTTATTTATTATTACTATTTTTTTTTTTTTTTTTTTTTTTTTTTTAGGCCCTAGCCACTGAAATCTCAGGAAATTAGGTGGCAGGGCCTGCCAGAGTAAATAATTATGCTGGGTGTACCTGGTCTGCCTCCACGGGGCTGAGTGTGGGCAACGTTGGGCCCCAGCAGGGGTCTAGCGGCTAAATGGCCAGAGGAACAACGATACACAACACAATACTTCCAAATCCCATACACTTTTAAATCTCTGGCCTTAACAGTGATCTGTTACACCCACAAAGAAAACCACGCGGAGATGGGGGAAACCCCTGGTGCCGTTTGACACGAACACACTTTACACTTCACTTTACACTAAGCAGATCTTGCCCAGTAATCCAGCCCAAATTCACTATTCCCTTCCAAACAGATCAACGATCACAAATCTGCTAGCCACCACGAATATATCTTGTCAGCATTCGAGAAAAGGCACGAACTAGCTGTTACTTACTTAGACATTGAGGCTGCATTTGATGCCGTCCAAGTAAACCAACTACTCACTCTCCTGGAATGCCACTTCCAGATCACAGGGAACATATTATGCTTTCTCTCCTATCTTCTGAATAACAGAGTTCTAAAGCTTCATACAGGAGATCACACCCTTACTAGATCCGTCACCGCAGGAGTCCCACAAATAGGGGTCCTTTCCGTCCTTCTGTTCTCATCTATTATCTTCCCACTGGTTGCACATTCTCGATGTCTACTGAGCTATGCAGATGATATCAAGATACTTACTTCCATCATCCCTGGTCAAGACCTTGATCTGGTAAAAACGGAAATTAACAACACTCTCACTGCAGTCACATCTTACCTCTGCCAGTTCGGGCTCAAGATCAATCCTGCTAAGTCTGAATTCATGGTGTATTCATTGAAGCAAACTCCTTCTCCCCAGGCCTTCGGTCGGCAACACCCTCATCCCAACTGTATCCAGCCATCGTGATCTGGGCATTGTATTCGACTCCAAACTTCGATTCAACTCCCACATAGACATGATCCTCGCACATGCTTCAAGACTCCGGTGGATAGCAAAACAGCATCTCCTTCATATCAGAGATAAAAAGACAACCTTGAGGTACATAAGAACGATTATCTTTCCACCTTTACTCTATGCAGCTGAAATTTGGGCGTCAGCGGCACCGTCAATAAAGAAACCACTCTTTGCCACAGAATTCTGGCTCCTAAAGTGGGCCAACAGGAAGCACAACCTTCCAGCTGTGATTTGTACCATGCAGCTTGCCAACTCTCTCGGGATTCCACGGCTTCCCACCTTAGTCGAAGACCAACGCCTCCTAGCAACAGTCAAGATGATAACAGGCATAATTGCAAAACCTTCATTCTGGGATACCTGTGGCTGGAGGATTCCCCCTGCTGCCCTTAGGGCCAATCCCGAGCTCTACTCGCATTCAGCGCGAGTCCATCTCTCGGACAGGTTCCTCCCTCAGCAGATGTTCAAGCAAACCCAGGCACTTGACGCCGACCTGAACAAATTCGCTGTTGACCGGACTTACAGGAAAAAAATGATGTCTAGTAGGACTAATCAGCAATGACATGTGTACCTTGCATCTGTTCCTGTCTGATTGAGCTGGTGCTCTTATCTCGATGTTAAGCCAGCTCAATCAGACCTAACTCTCGTAAGGAGTTCTCTCCTTTGTATCAAAATATGTTTTCATTTGTAAAATTACCTGTTTTTGTAAATTAATTGTTCGATTTTCCCGGAAGTTTCGGAAGGCTGTAAAATTGTAAACCCCTGGCTTTTTGGCCGTGAAAGGCATTAAAGATCATCTCTCTCTCTCTCTCTAAAAGATTGGACACCCTGCTGTAAAGCATAAAAGATTAATTTACTGTTTTATCAAATTTGATGCAGTTAAGAAATGAACATTAAGTTTATTCCTTTGTTAGCTTTTATTCATTTTAAAAATTATGTATGTTTTAAAAATTACTTTCCAATGAACACACCAACCTACCTGATGCCTTTACCCATTCCTTTGACCAAAAACTATAAAGACTGTAGTGCACTAAAAATCTATGATAAAAATTTGCACTTTAAAAAAAACAATAAGAGTAAGAACAAAGGAGATAAAAATGTAATAAATATAGTATATATTAATAAACAGAATAAATAAAGCATATACTAGAAGATGCTAGAAAGTGAATTTTTTTTGCATCTTTCAAGAGAAAAAAAAATTAATCAATCCTATTTTTCATCTTTCTTCTTCCTGTCCAGCATTACGATCTCTCTCTCTCTCTCTCTCTCTCTCTCTCTCTCTCTATCTTTACAGGGATCTGCCTCTGTCTCTCCTTCCCTGGGGTTTGTAGTTTAGGATATCTTTTGGATAGCATCAATCCCCAATTCTCTCAGGATGTCTTGATTTTTTCCTGTCAAGTCTGGTATAGCCTGCAGTTCTGCACATGAAATGCATTTCTGCACCCTTCAACCTTCTCCTATCCCCTTTGCTCATTGTCCATACCTCATAGCCATATGTTAGGATAGGTCTGGTGAGGGTGTTATGTATCCGTGTCCTTGTTTTCTTAGGCTCCTGATTAGATTTCAAAATATGGTTTATTGTTTTGTTATTTGGTTTCTAGGAGTTTCTAACTAGCAACTAAGGAAACCGGGGATATGTGGTGGTCATTCCCTGACTTTCCGCATTTTCTGTATTTGGTGGTCACAGGCTCGAACCCTGGTCTAATCAAAAAGTGTGTGCTATGCACTGCTGCTCCTGCCCACCTGGCTACGGAGGCGCCTTTTATAGTTTTAGTAATTCCTATGTAATTATTTATTATTTGCTTGATATCTTTTTATTTTACACATGACAGGTAGTACCCTAGGTATTTTAAAGTGTTAACTTGTTCCATTATATAATTGTTTTTTTTATTATTTTTTTTTATGTAAACCCCAAACACGAGAGGTATTAGAACCTATAGTACTTAGTACCGTGCTTGGGTTGGAGGTTGAGAAGACGAAAGAAGATATTTGTTGACATTAGACTTGAACTTGTTGTTGATGTAGTTGGGGTTTAAAGTGCAATGGCTACTTAGGCCATATTGCACTTATAGAGGTGGTGCATACTGCCTGTGTTTGATTAGAACTTCTGTAGAACTTCGTATTTTCAGGAAATACGTATGAAGGAAGGTTGTTCCAGAAAACGGCAGTTGAATGAATAAACGAGGAAGATGAAAAGTTGGTTCTGTGAGTTTGAAAATGGACAGTAAATGGATGTTGGCTGGTGGCGGCACGTGTTTGGACCGTTTTGAAAGAGAGAGCAGGAATTATAGAAGCCAATTCAGAAGAACAGTGCCCATGGAAGTATCTGTAGGAGAGGCATGCAGCGGAAACAGTACGTCTATGAGACAGCGAGTTGAGAGACTCTGTTAGAGATGAATCATTAATTAACCTAACTGCCCTCTTCTGAATGGAATCAAGAAGCCTGAGAGAGGTTTTGGGGGCACCACCCCAGATGTGGGAATAATATTCCATGGCAGGGTGGACTTGCGATTTATACAGAGTGAGCAGCTGTTTGTAAGAAAAGTAACGCCGAGAGCGAAAGAGAAAACCAAGTTTTTTAGATGCGGAGGAAGCAATATTTGTAATGTGCTTGTGCTAAGAGAGAGATTAGAAGTCAGGGTAATCCCCAAAAGAGATACATCATTTTTCCTAGAAATCGGAATGTCACTAAAGATAAGCATAGGAGCAGAAGAATCCTTTTTGTGAGATATAAGACAAGACTGAGTTTTTGAAGGGTTGAAATGAACTAAGTTGTCTTTGCCCCACTGGAGAATTACCTGAAGATCGGCATTTAAGGAATTGGTAGCAGATTTTCGAGAAGTTGAAGCTGATTGAGCAGGACATTCTCAAAATGGAAAGTGGAATGCAATGTACTATCATTGGCAAAACTATGGATAGGAATTCCAGTCAATGGAAGAAGGTCATTAATATACAAGAGGAAAAGAGTGGGGGAAAGAACTGAACCTTGGGGGCCACCGGCATTAGTGGAGAAGTTAGAAGACAGAGTGCCATCTACCATCACCCACAGTCAGCGATCAGAGAAATAACTGGATAACCAATTACTAAAAACAGTTGGCAAACCATAAGATGGAAGCTTGTTTAGAAGACCTTTATGCCAAACACGATCGAAAGCCTTTCAGATGTCAAGAGCAACTACTTGTGTTTCCCTGAACCTTTCCATTGAATTAGTCCATAAATGGGTAACATAAGCAAGAATATCACCAGTGGATCGACACTGACGGAATCTATACTGGCGATCATTGGAAGGTTTCTAGGTAGTTTAAGAGTTGGCGGTTAATTGATTTCTCCATTACTTTAGAAAGAGTAGAAGTAATTGCAATGGGACAATAATTGGATGGGAGGGATTTGTCACCTTTTTTAGGAACTGGCTGGATATGAGCAAATTTCCAAGCAGAAGGAAAAACACCTTTGGAATAAGAAAGTGAAAAAAGGCGGCAAAGAATAGGAGTAATTTCAGGAGCACAGGTTTTGGGAACAAGTGGAGACATACCATCGGGACCTGTAGCTTTCTTAGCATCAAGATTCGTCAAAATCCTTCTGACATCCTTTTGACGGAGCATGTTGGGAATGGTGGGAGGTGTTTTACCAAGATCATTAATACATGAGTTGGAAGAAAAATGGGATGCTACCAGGTCAGCTTTATCCTTGGCTGAAGTGGCAACAGAACCATCTGGTTTCGACAGAGGTGGGAGCAGAGATGGGCAAAAGTTGCGGCCAATAGCTTTGGCAAGAGACCAGAATGCTCGGCTACCATTAGGGCAAGAAGCAAGTTTTCTACTCTTAGCCTGTTCAAACTCTAGTTTGGACTGATTAATAACTGCTTTACAATTGTTGTGAGCTTTGGTGTAGGCAGAAAATGAAACTGAAGAATTAGAAACAAGCCAATTACGATATGCAACATTCTTCTCTTGAACAGCCTTAGCACATTTATTGGAAAACCAAGATTTAGTTAAAGGACAAGATTTTAAAGTGGAGTGTAGGATAAATGATTCCATTCCTGCAAGAATAATTTCACTTACACGATCTGAGCAAACGTTGACATCAGAAGTTTTGAAACAGTACTCTGACCAAGGAAAAGAAGAAAAGAAGTCTCGCAGGTCATCCCATTTTGCATTCTTGTAATGCTAAACAAGACGAGGTTGGGAATAGCCATGAGATAAAGGTTCCATTGGAGAAGAGACAATCACCAAATTGTGATCTGAAGTGCAGGACCTCTGACTTCGACCGTGTACTTAGAAGGGTTGTTTGTGAGAAAAAGATCAAGCATGTTGGCTGTATGATTAGGATTGTCCGGTATTCTTGTAGGTAAATGAACAATCTGTGCTAAGTCATTAGTAATTGCAAAAGCGTCAGCATCTCGACCAGCTGGGTCGGTGTGACTAGAAAACGGAAGCCAGCTGGAGTTGTGAACATTAAAATCACCAAGGAAAATTACCTCACTGTTAGGAAAGTTGGACTGGAAAAAGTCAAGTTGCAAAGAGAGGAAGTCAAAAAGCTCCAAGAGATTAGTGGAATTGGGAGAACAGTAGAGACAACAGATGAATTTGACGCAATGAGGTAGAGAGATTTTAAGCCAGAGAAGATCAAAGAGAGGAGATTCCAAAATGCCAAGTCTCTGACAGGAAATATCAGAGTGGACATATGCACAAGTACAACCTTTGAGGGGAAAGGAATCATACAGCGAATAATTTGGGCATCTGAGATGAGCAGTAGTTGAATCAACCAATAACTGAGATTCTGTCAGAAAAAGTACATGGGGTTTGACAGACTGCAAGTGGAAATGGACATCGTTGAGATTAGAATTGAGACCACGTATATTTGTGAAATGGATTAGGAAGTGCTTGGGAGGTTTAGATCTTTTCGCAGATAAGCTTGCTCTATTAGTTTGACAATTCATGGTGTAATTAATAGTAAGAAAAAGTGGGTGGGACATGCTGTATGAAGTAATGAAATTTTTGGATATGGCGTACATAGGGTAAGAATATACCCAGATCCTTGACATAACGTGGCCTCGACAATGCTCCCCGCATACACACTACTTGGACTCCCTCCAGTCATTATCTGGCAGAGTAGAGGTAACAAGATTATACACTAGCTGATCCGGAAGCCTCCTAGAGAGTTACCAATAGGATCGGTCCAGTGTACTAACTAGCATCCGGCCTGCAAACACCGTTTTAGAGCTGTACCCTCGATATGTAAGGAGTATTGGATCTCGCCACAATGTTCATCATAACCTCAAAAGTCATCGATCATACTGCATGATGGAAGCGATAGAGAATGGTTGACCGGAACTTAGTTCTAGAGACTAAACATGGGTTCCACCACTTCAAGCCTCCAATAAGCAAAGTGGTGGTATTGCACCGGTTGATGAGAGTCATCTACCACCTAGTACTGCCTGGTAACATAGAGGGGCGGCGTTCCTCCATGTGGTGTGGGCGCCGCACCTCGACCCC
The DNA here is from genome assembly GCF_048544385.1 of Mastigoproctus giganteus. Classification (NCBI taxonomy): domain Eukaryota; kingdom Metazoa; phylum Arthropoda; class Arachnida; order Uropygi; family Thelyphonidae; genus Mastigoproctus; species Mastigoproctus giganteus. The sequence continues at coordinate 173,608,416 of NC_143585.1, forward strand.
TGCTTACGTTGGTTCACACCTGGGTGGTCACTCACCATGTACTTGTGCATGGAGGTTATACCCAGGATCAATGGAGATCTTGCTTTTTATTGGATCTCTTCCTTTAAATGCCATCACTTTGTCTTTGAAGATGAAATTTCATCTTCAAAAAAGAATTGGTGGCTTGGTGGCTTGATGGCTTTCTGCAATGAGTTCTCATTGTCTTTTATTAGAACCTAGTCATCAGCAAAAAGCAGTGTGCCCATTCTTGCTTTTGCTAATTTCGATGCCCGTCTTGGAGATTTTACTCCATTCTCTTATAATATGATTTATATATATGTCGAATAGAAGCAGGGAGAGTCCACATTACTGTCGCACCCTGTATTTATTGTCTCCAATTCAGTTGTTCGTGATTCAATCTTAATTTTTATTCAATTATTTTTATAGATATTGAGGATGGCCTCGATCAACTGGTTTGGTATATTGTCTTCTTTTAAGATTTCAAATAATTTTGTTCATTTGACCTTGTCAAAGGCTTTTTTGTAATCTATGAATTATAGATTAATTTCCAAATTAAACTCTCTTGTTTTTTCTATCAGGAGCTTGAGGGTGAAGTAAGCATCAGCGCATGATCGTGCCCTTCTGAACCCATTCTGTTCTTCTCCAAGGATGTTTTCATAGTATTTACTAAGTTTCAGGTTTAAGAGGCTTGAGTTTATTTTATATCCTGAGTTTAGGAGCCTGATTCCTCACTACTTATTGCCGTCGTTTATATTGGCTTTTTTGAAAATTGGCACTACAAGAGCATATTGCCAACTATCTGGTGGTGGGTCGCCCATAAAAATCATATTCATCACTTCAAACAGCTTAATTTCAAATTTTTTCCTAAGTATTTGATGAGGTCTATGTTAATTCCATTGTGACCTGGATATTTTTGGTTTCTACTGTTTTTAAGCACTTTTTCCAGTTCTTTGTTAGTGAAGGCTTCTATTATATTATTGTTAGATGTTGTTTTAGACAGGAAAGGATCAACTATGGTGCATAGGTTTTTATAATAGTTGAACCAATCTTCTAATGGTATTGACTTCCAATTTTGACTGTTTCCTTGTGGTTATTGTTCGTTTGTTTTATTACTTGTACAGAGAAGGGCAACTGGATGCAAAAAATAATTTTGATATCATATACTTGGATTTCAGGAAAGCTTTTGACACTTTTGTGCATGGAAGACTATTGTACAAATTAGAGCAGAATGGTATTAGGGGTAAGTTGCTACAATGGATAAAAGGATGGTTAAGTGGGAGAAGACAGAGGATGGTAATCAAAGGATGCTGCTCTTCGTGGACTAATGTTATTAGTGGAGTCCCACAGGGTTCAGTGTTGGTTCCACTGTTGTTTTGTATATTTATCAATGATATTGATGAAAGTATATCAGGCTTAGTGTCGAAGTTTGCAGATGATACAAATGTTGGCAGGGTTGTTAATGACAGTAATGGCAGTGTGCTACTGCGACAGGATCTAGATAATTTGGGCAGATGGGCTAAGAAGTGGCAACTGAAGTTTAACCTTGACAAATCCAAAGTATTGTATAAGGGTAGAAGTAACCCCAGGGAAACGTACCAACTGTGTGGTACTATATTTAAGGTGGTAGAAAATGAAAAAGACCTGGGAGTTATGTTGCAGTCAGATATGAAGTTTTCTGAGCAATGAAGACAGGCTGCCAAGGCAGGTCATGGGGTTTTGTCAATGATATATAGGAATTTTGCTATCAGGGAAAAGGAGGTTGTTGTCCCTCTGTATAAGGCAATGGTCAGGCCACGCCTTGAGTACTGCGTACAGGTCTGGAGGCCTCATTTTAGGAAGGATGTCGATTTGCTTGAGCATGTACAGAGAAGGGCAACAAGATTGGTGAGGGGAATGAAGGGATCCTCTTACCAAAATAGGCTTAAGATCTGCAAATTGCAGTGGCTGGAGACTAGGCACCTGTGTGGTGATCTGATTGAGGTGTATAAGGCCTTGAATGGGTTGAGCACACTGAATTTGTAGAGCGGATATCATCTTTTAAGGGCACAAAAGGTGATATAGTTGTACACGTTGGCACTAATGATATTAAGAGTAGGAGACCGGCAGAATTACTTAACAAGTACAGGTCGCTGTTGAAAAAAAGCCGTGAATTAAGGTTGAATTTGAAAGTGTCTGCAATTCTGCCCAGACACGATAGGAGGGAGTTGTTGTTATTTGGTTTTTAGGAGCATTAGCAACTAAGGCCATATTGCTCCGGAATATGCGGTGGTCATTCCCTGACCTTTCCGCATCCTCTGTATTTGGTGGTGACGGTCTCGAACGCCGGTCTAATCAAGAAGCGTGTGCTACGCACTGCTGCTCCTTCCCACCTGGCTACGGAGGTGCCTGATAGGAGGGAGTATATGATGAGAGCCCTGTCGATCAATTCGGCCCTGGAAAGATTGTGCAGGGCTCAAGGGGTAGAATTTTTTTTTTCAGCCTGGTCTGTACTTGTTAACAGGAGAGACTGCTTCTACAGGGAGGGGATACACTTAAATAGAAAGGGTGCAAGAATGTTTGCTGATGCTATTGAGGCAGTGTTAGGTGGGTCGGAAAACTACTAGATTGGGGGAATACAAGTACTAATAGATTAACAGTAGCCACTGGCAGAGGTGAAAGTGATTCTTGCACTGCATCTATTGGAATGAGCAGCAGCCTGGAAAATAAGATGCAGGATATTTCAGAGACTGCTGGGAATCATGGAGGTACAAGTGAACACATGGGTTGTGTTAGGGTGGCTAAGAGGAAGAGCAGGTGCATGTATACTTGCGTGTACACCAATGCTAGGAGTTTTGTAAATAAATTTGATGAATTTGAGTTATTACTCAAAACATCAAAGGCAGATATTGTTGGGATTTCAGAGATGTGGTGTCACACAGATATAAGGAATGCAGAACTGGAATTTGGGGAGTACAATGTCTACAGAAAGGATAGACAGGATAGGAAGGGAGGAGGGGTTATGCTATTAGTTAAGAAACACATAAAATTCAAGGAAGTGAAGCCAGTCGACATCGCTGGACAGTGCAGTGTCGAGTCAGTTTGGTGTGACATAAGCATTGGGAGATCAAAATTGAGAGTAGGAGTGGGCTATAGGCCAAATGTCTCTGATGAGTATAATAAGAAACTGTACAGAGAAATAGAGTGGGCCAGTAAATCAGAGAGTCTTATAATGGGGGATTTTAATTTCCCAGATATTGACTGGAATTTGGGGGCTGGTCACTCACACACTAGCAAGGCTTTTGTGGATTTATTGGATGATTGTTTTCTACATCAGCATGTTCGGAAGGCAACTAGAGGGAGTAATACTCTTGATTTGATTATCAGTAGTGATTCTTCATGCATTAAGAATCTGCAGATAAATGAACCACTAGGTGGCAGTGATCACAGTGTTCTGAAGTGGGAGTTACTCAAAGAGGTAACTACCATTAGGGATAAAGGGAAGGGGTATTGCTTTCGTAAAGGTGACTACGATGGACTGAGACAGTTTTTAAATTCTATACAGTGGGATCAACTGATGATGTTACCAACAGCAAATTCAAAATGGGAAGCATTCAAAGAACTTATCTTGCAAGCTACTAGGCTTTACATACCAACTAAGAAATACTGTTCAAGGTTTAGGCTTAAATGGATGTCAGATGAACTAATGAGGCATATGGCAGAGAAGAAAAATGCATGGGATACATACAAATTAACACGTGACACAGAAGCCTATGATAGATACAAGTTGATCAGTAACCAAGTTACAAAGGAGGTTAGGCAACTGAAGGCAGATTACGGGAGATCCTTGGCAAGGGATGCAAAGAAAAACAGCAAAGAGTTCTTTACTTATGTTAACTCTAGAAGGAAGGGGATGAATCAGATTGGTCCACTTGATATCGATGGGTCAACTGTTGATGACCCTGCTCAGGTAGCTAACAAACTAAATGAATATTTTGCATCGACATTCACACATGAGGAGTTATTCAGCGAGGGGAATGCCAGAGGTATATTCAACTCTAGCAGTAAGCTAGAGAATCTTGTAATAACTGAGAGTAAAGTGGAGGAGAAATTGTTGAAGATGAACACATGAAAGGAACCTGGGGTGGATGGGATCTATCCAGTTATATTAAAGGAGGCAGCAAAGGAAGTAAGCAAACCCTTAGCCATAATTATGAGAGCTTCCTTGGACTCAGAGGAGGTACCCATGGACTGGAGATGTGCAAATGTGACTCCAATTCATAAGGGAGGATCAAAGGCTGACACAAGTAATTATAGACCTGCGAGTTTAACTTCTGTTCCCGGAAAATTAATGGAGGCACTGGTTAAAGAAGCACTGCAGGATCATTTAGACAAGACTTCAGTTATAGCTCGGACACAGCATGGTTTTGTTAAGGGGAAGTCTTGCCTGACCAATTTGATTGGATACTATGATGCAGTCACAAAAGAACTGGATGCAGGGAATAATTTTGATATTATATACTTGGATCTTAGAAAGGCTTTTGATACTGTTGCACATGGAAGACTGCTGCACAAATTGGAGCAGTGTGGCATTGGAGGCAAATTGCTGCTATGGATAAAGGGGTGGTCGAGGGGGAGAAGACAGAGAGTGGTAATCAATGGACACTGCTCATCGTGGGCTAATGTTATTAGTGGAGTCCCTCAGGGTTCAGTATTGGGTCCTTTATTGTTCTCTGTATTTATAAATGATATTGATGATGGTATATCAAGCTTAATGTCCAAGTTTGCAGACGATACAAAGGTTGGCAGGGTTGTCAAGGACACTACTGACACTATGATGCTGCAACAGGATCTGGAAAGGTTGAGCAGATGGGCTGAGAGGTGGGAAATGAAGTTTAACATTGACAAATGTAAAGTACTACATATGGGAAACAGCAACCCCAGAGCAACGTATCAACTCTGTGGTACTACACTGACAGTGGTAGAGAATGAAAGGGACCTGGGTGTGGTTGTGCAGGCATATATGAAGTTCTCTGAGCAGTGCAGACGGGCTGCAAGAGTAGCTCATGGTGTATTGTCAATGATATATAGGAATTTTTCTAGCAGGGATAACGAGGTGATTATTCCCTTGTATAAGGCAATGGTTAGGCCACACCTAGAGTACTGTATACAGGCCTGGAGGCCTCATTTCAAGAAGGATGTAGAGCTGCTGGAACTAGTACAGAGAAGAGCAACAAGATTAGTGAATGGAACAATGGGGTGCTCTTACGAAGAAAGGCTTAAGTTTTGCGAATTACAGTGTCTGGAGACTAGGCATCAGCGAGGAGATCTGATAGAGGTGTACAAAGCCTTGAATGGTTTGAGCATGCTCAATGCTGGTGGGATTCTTCCTCTTGCTCAGAATAATCACCTGAGAGGGCATAAGTTCAAATTGAGGAAAGACAGATGTAGGACAGATGTGCGGAAATTTGCCTTTAGCCAGCGGGTGATTGGTTGGTGGAACAGACTTCCATCCCTTGTCGTGAAAGTTGATAGCCTAAATAAGTTTAAGGCTCAGCTGGACAGGTATTTCGAACGAACAGAGGGGTGAAGTGGAAGTGGTTATTTTTTATTTATTTTTTTTTGGCTGATGCTGCATAAGCTTGCTTTCTTGCATCAAATGCCTCTACTAATGCTAATGCTAATTCTAATGGGATCCTTCCACTTGTTCAGATTATGAACCTAAGGGGGCATAAATTCAAATTAAGAAAAGACAGATGTAGAATAGATGTGTGGAAATTTGCCTTTAGCCAGCGGGTGGTTAATTGCTGGAGCAAACTTCCATCTGTCGTTGTGGAAGTTGATAGGTTGAATAAATTTAAGGAGGGAATGGCGTGATTTTTTTTTTTTTGGCTGACGCTGCATAAGCTCATACACTTGCTTTCTTGCATCACATGCCACTACTACTACTACAAGATTGATGAGGGGAATGAAAGGATCCTCTTACCAAGAGAAGCTTAAATTCTGCAAATTGCAGCGGCTGGAGACTAGGCACCTGCGAGGTAATCTGATTGAGCTGTATAAGGCCTTGAATGGGTTGAGCATGCTGAATTCTGATGGGATTCTTCCACTTGCTCAGATTACAAACCTAAGGGGGGCATAAATTTAAATTGAGGAAAGACAATTTTAGAATAGATGTCTGGAAATTCGCCTTTAGCCAGCAGGTGGTGAATTGCTGGAACAAATTCCATCTGTCGTTGTGGAAGTCGACAGCTTAAATAAATTCAAAGAGGAACTGGACAAACATCTGGATGGGATGGTCACGTGAAATTTTTTTTGGCTGATGCTACATAAGCTCATATGCTTGCTTTCTTGCATCACATGCCTCTATTACTATTATTTTGTATAGTATGTGGCTTATTAATGTCTTTTTCTAGGTTGGTGACAAAATTGTTCCATTGATCTCAATGTGTTTTTCATGTTTCTCTTTTGGCTGTGGCACTTTTTTTGTTTATATTCCACTTCCCTTCTAGTTTTTTTGTGGTTATCCATTTTTTATATGCATTTCTTTTCTCCTGAATTATAGTGCTGATTCCCACATTCCACTGTCGCAACCCCTGTTTTCTCCACCATCAATTTTTCACACCCAATATTGCCTCTGCTGATTCTTCCAACGTTTTGGCAAGGTGGCTCCAGTTATCTTCTATATTTACTACTGCAAGATAATTTGTTAATTTCTTATCTATTTCTTGTTGGTATTTCTTATGAATTTCAGGATCATTTAGGGAACTTACTTTATATATATACATTCTTGAGATGGTTGTTCCTTTTTTTCATATTAACAAAAAATGACTATCCAATTCTGCCCGTTGTGCTGTACCAAAATGCTGTTTCAGCCAATGTTATCTATTATATTGGCGGTGACCACCCAGGTGTGAACCAGCGTAATCAGGGGTGGAGTTGTGGCATCCCAGTGGTAATGTCTCCCCCATGTTACTGGGGAATACTAGGTTGTAGACGATTCATAAACTGGTTCAATTACCACCATTTTGTTTATTGGAGGCTTTAAATGGTGAAACCCATATTTGGTCTCCTCCACAGCAAAGCTTTCCCCCCCGTGGTATGACTGATATCATGGCAAGATCCAATCTTCCTTATGTTTTGAGGGTACAACTCTAAAACGGTGTTTGCCAGCCAGCCACTCGACTGCCCACCAGTAATTCTCATGGAGCATCCAGATAGCTAGTCTATAATCTCACTCCCTCTACTTTGCTAGATAATGACTGGATTTGGTTTGGTTTGGGTTTTTTGGGGCATCAGCAACCAAGGCTATAATGTGCCAAAACCAGGTTATAAAAAAATATAAAAGTTAAGAATTCAGTGACCTAACGAAATTAGTTCACTTTGTTCAAAGGTATAACAATAAGCATATGTAAAAGGGTATAAAACGGTGAGTTTTAAATATGACTAAAAGGTTTAACGATCTTAAATAACTAAAAAACGCTGACACATGGTCATTGTCAGATATAATCTGAGTGTACAGGGCTCATTCAGATCACTCAAAGCAGTAAAATATAAAAGACGTTAATGTCTATGTCATGCACACACTCTGATAATTGGATAAAACATGTTGGATAGTTAAAAAAAGGTGTTACAATTCTCACACATAGGAGGTCATCATACTCAAGCATTCCCTCAACAGGAATGCAAGAGTATGATGAATGTGTCCAACGGGGTGGCGAGCTAGATCAGCTTCCTCACATACTCGATTGTCAGAATTGCATTATAAGCTTTATCTAATATAACTTGTTTGTAACCTGCCCAAAAAGTTTTTATACTTTAAGTATATATTGATAGTTTCGGGATGAACTGTGACCCTATGTGGATTATATAGAAAAAATAATGAATGTGTTTTGTGTGGGAAAAGAATTGTGATAGGCATTGACTCTAATACAAACTCAGTAACATGGGGGGGGGGGAGAGTATGGAGTTAAATGCTAGAGGAGAACAATTGGAGGAAGTTTTAATAGCTATGAGATTGAATATAGTAAATGAGTGAGTTAGGCCAGCCTTCTACCTTTCATAATATGCAAGGGGAGTCAAACATTGATTTGACAATAGTATCTAATGAGTTAGTGGGGAGAATTAAGAATTGGAGGGTTAAAGAAGATTGATCTACAAGTGATCATAGATGTATTTGCTATGAAATTCAAGACATTAAAATAGAAAGAAGGGATTAATTTGAGGAGGGGTTTGCAGTGAATTCTGTATGCTGGCAAAAATTTTAGGATATTGTAAATAGGAGGTTATGTGAAGAAAGGAATGGATAAGATTGCAGCCTGGCTGAAAGAAATTGTGAGATTTTGAGTAAAATAATTTATGACAGTTGCTGTGGGTCTATGAGGTAGAGAGTTAGGTTGCATTGGGTTGTACCGTGGTGGAATACAGGTCTGACGGATATGAGGAGGAGGGTGAACAGGTCAAGGAGGAATTACCAAAGAGCAAGAAGGAGAGAAATATTAGAGGAGGAAGAATTTTTGAAAAAATACCCATATTATAGAAGGGAGTATACTGTTAAAATACAATATGAAAAAAGAGAATCATGGAAGAGATATATTAAGGAGGAAATGAACAAGGATGTATGGGAGTTGCCATACAAAATATTGTTTTAAAAATTGAAGGTGGAACAGGTATTCCATACTATGCAAGTGGGAGATCAGTATTGTTTGTTTGTTTGTTATTTGGTTTTTAGGAACATTAGCAACTAAGGCCATATTGCTCCAGGGATATGCGGTGGTCATTCCGTATCCTCCGTATCTGGTGGGCACGGGCTTGAACCCTGGTCTAATCAAGAAGCATGTGCTACGCACTGCTGCTCCTGCCCACCTGGCTACGGAGGCACCTGGGAGATCAGTACACTATTTATTGGGAGTCCTCTGTGAGGTGTTTGCTCTCCTCTTTGTTTCCAAGGGGCCACTTAAATATTGAAAATAGAGAACAAAGAAGAATTAGGAGTTTGAATTATTGGTTATGATGGAGAACAGGAAGAGGAAGTTTGAGCAGGAAGATTTGCAAAAAGCTTTGGAGAAGATGAAACTAAAGAAAGCTCCTGGAAATGATGGTTTATTACCTCAGGTAGTTAAGAATTTTTGGAAGGAAATGGGCAAATGAACTTTTGGTATTATTTGATAAATGTTTAAAGGAAAAGCCAAAGAGATGGAAGGAAGCCCATATAAAGATATTGTTGAAAAATCAAAATAAGGCAGTAACTAGGGCTTACAATACCGAGATTCCGGGATCACGGTAATTTTTTTCCATTATTCAAATTTCTGTATTGATACAAAAATACCGGTTTTTTGGTACTAATTTAAAAAATAATTATCCATGATTTATTCACATAAAGGTTATAAAATCAACAACAATAAACCATTAATACCACTGAATTTGCAAATGAGAGAGAGATTGTTATACACAGTACAAATGTGTATAATAATAACTTGCAATGGAAACCTCAAAACTTCACAAACATGACAAAATCTTACAAATATATTTCTCTTAGTAAGTATGTGTGTGTGGAAGTAAAGCACTTAGGGAATAACGAAAATATCATTACGGAAATATTTCCATTAGTGGCAGTAGGCCTGGTAGTGCAGTTAAGGAATATGGTATTAAGGAATATAATGGTATGGCAGGTGTGGAAGGGTTAAAATTAAAATCTTCTAAACAATAGTTTAATCTCTCTATTACACGGCTTGAGGATGCAACACTTAGTGCATTTTGGGAAAGGGTGTCGGTATGGAGCAGTTCAAAGGCATTGTGAACAGGTGATCTTGAGGTAAAAGATGAAAGCATTTCGTTGCGTGGGAAAAATATTCTGTTTTTCCCACCAAAGGAAGAAGAGTGAGTTTAAAGAATAACACCATGATTGGGTCGGGTTTAAATTAGATAGGGGGAGATATGTAAATGCGTGCAAATCCCTCTGGGGTTTGCACATAAGCTTGCATATAAAAAAAGTAGTACGGGGGGGGGGGGGGTTGTAACGCAATCAGTTCAATAAATAAATAAGGTGCTTGCATCAAAAGAGGATTGGTTGGTTGGTTATTGGACGTTTAATGGCGCATCAGCAACTAAGGCTATCATGCGCCAAGCATCAAAAGAGGAGTTTGTGGTTGTTGTTTGGAGGGGTTACAGACTTCCAGGGGTAGTTCTGGGTTCGGTTCAGGTCCAGTTCTGGGAGTGTCCAGCTATATAGTAAAGGGTTCCATGGGGTACATTTTTGTGCTAGAAGTTAATCCTGAAGTTAAATAACAAACGAGTCAGATAGTGCCCTGGCTTCCACTACTGCTGTGGTAATTTCCTTCAGTATTAACAGAGAACTATTCTTGAAATCCTGAAATTAGACAGTACTGGAAGAGCTATACAGCAGAGATGCAGAGTTCAACTAAGAAGAGAGAGAGAGAGAGATCACCACACTCCGTGGAAGGAACCTGCACAAAGGAATTCCACCATGAAAGAAAAGGAAAGTAAGTCCTCTGAACTGTGTTGTTTTGGAAATGGTACTTAGATAAAGCAGGAGATTATTTTAGAGTAAGGTTGAAGTTGAAGAAACATGAAAAATAAGGAAATATTTAGTATTGAGTTGGTTTATTGGTTGAAGTTTTAAAGAAAATTGATATTGCTAAATTAAGAGAGAGAGAGAGATTACATGGAATTGTTAGCATTAAGTTAGCGACTTATGGATAGCTGTTGTGAAGAGATTGATATTGGTGATTAAGAAAAATATGAGGAAGTGATTAAGATTGAATTGGTTTCGTGTTTGAAGTTGTAGAGAGAGTTTACATTGTTAATAGAGAGAAATTTTATGGAAATTATAGTGTATATTAACAGATTAAATGAGAAAAATGAATAGATTAGATGTAAATGAACACCAGTTATGTAAAGCTTCTTTGTCTGTGTTGAAAAGAGAATGGGAAGAACATACAGAACATACTGTAAGTAGATTTGTATGATAAATGACTTTTGTTTTATATTTGTGTCATTGCTCTTGAGAAACTAAGAACTCACATATAATATACACTGGTGTTCAAAGAAAGTGCATCACACCTTAAAGTTGTAATTGTCATCCGAATAATGTATATACATGGCAATATTTCTTATGGGTTGCATCAAATAAGATTGACATGCGTAGGTGATGACATAATATTGCATCAGCTGTTACTTTCAGCTATATAAGCATGCTCTGCAAGAGTTGCAGTCATTCCTTGCTTGTGTCAGGATGGAAGTTGCATGCAGTTGATGGCACAAAGAAAAAATGCTATTGTTGCTTTACATGAGGAAGGATGTTCTTCTCGTCATATTGATTATTGAGTGCTTTGTAATCAGTCGACAGTGAGTAGATTTCTTTCCAAACTCAAGAATACTGGTTCTGCTGATAGGAAAAAAGGGACCAGATGCAAATGAGTCCCTATGCCAAAACAGGACCGCATTTTGAAGTGCTTATGCCTTAAAAACCATAAAGCTTCTTTGTCTGTGCTGAAAAGAGAATGGGAAGAACATACAGATGTGGTAGCAAATGCAGTAACAGTCAGAAGACACCTCTTCAAAAATGGACCCATAGCATGTCGTCCTAAGAAGCCCCTCCTCACACAAAAAATGAAAAAGGCCCAATTAATTTGGTGTAAGGAGCATGTCAAATGGACCCACAAGCGGTTGAAGTCAGTTATTTTCTCGGATGAGAAGAAATTCAACCTGTTCTGATGGGAGACAAACAATTCGCCGTAGACATGGTGAAGAATACCATCCAGACTGTATGGTATCAATAGTGAAATTCCCTACCAAGCAAATGATATGCGGGTGCATTTCGTATCACAGAATAGGCCACCTGCAGTTTATAAAAGGTTCCGTAAATGCCAATGGATACCTGGCTATATTGGAAGGCAAATTGCTGCTAACCATTAGAGCCCATTCCAACCTGCCAAGTAACCGCATCTTTCATGATGATTCTGCTCCTTGTCATTGGGCGAAAAGTGTAAGTAGGCACTTCTGTAGTTACTTTAGCATCATTTCTGCATTACAGGTTCGACAGTAATGTGTTTACATTTGTTACAGGTGAAAAAACGGTTGGAAGAACAGTCCATTACAACTCTTGGCCAGGAAACAGTGCAGACCCGAATCCTATAGAACAGTTGGCATCGTGTGGAATCTGCAGTTGCCAGAAAGAAACCAAAGGCCCTTCATGAACTTGAGGAAGCCGTAATTCATGTTTGGAACCACGAACTATCAGTTGATTATCTTGAGAAATTGATCTTGTCAATGCCTTGATGGTGTGCTGCTGTCATCAGGGCCAGAGGCAGATCAACTAAATATTAGTTTGCATCTGGTGAACTTTTCATTTTGTTTTCCATTTAAAATGATAAACTGAAGCAAATTGAGGGCTTCTGATAACATTTCAGCTTTAATTGTCATGTTTACCAAAACTGTTGCAAAAGGTTGCAAATGCTCAATTTGGAATATTTTGAGAGCACCTGACAAATATTACTTAGCTTTGCCTTAACTATTAATAAATATATTTTGTTTATATTTCTATTTGTGATGCTAGTCATTAATGTAACATAACATCGCGAAAAAGGGTTAGAAATGTGAAATTCCTAGGTGATGCACTTTCTTTGAACACCAGCGTATATACAATATATAATATATATACTGGTGTGTGTATGTGGGGGGGGGGGGGGGATTACCCTCAGCTGCTGGAAATTCTCATTTTTTAATGCAGTCAGGTAGCTTGTGGGGCTTAGTGCTTGAAGCGAGCTGCTGTACGAAAATCATAACAATGGCCATTGCTGGTGATACTATGGTATAGGGAAATAAAAATTAATAAATAAATAAATAATCCCCCACAACTCAGATTTGGTTTCCTCACTGAGCTTAACCATCAGTCCCTTTCTTTCGTTAACCCCTTCCCAGAACATTTTCCCCCCAGAAAATGTGCCTTAATGGATCGACTTTTTTTATTTTACAGATTAAAAGTATGCATCATGCGAATACTCATTGTATAGTTTTTTGTGTCATTTCTTAATTTTTTCGTAGAAAATACATGGGAGTAATTAACCCATTTGGACTATCCCGAGTTATCTCGGGATAGCCCAAATGGGTTAATTACGCCAAAAAGGGTGCAAATTATACAGATTTTTTTAATAAATTAGCGCTTGAGCTAAAAGAAAGGGACAGAAAAAGTCTTCATTGCTCATCATATAAATAAATTTAAAAAATCAAGTGGAACGCACAAGCAGTAACCTCCCGCCACAAGCAATCGCGAACTAACTACATTCTGACATATGGCCGCCACAAGTGGACAAGCGAGGTATGCATTGTTTACGGGCGGAAGTTCAAGAGGGTGTCGAAATATTTTTCAATATTGTTTTTGTTAATTATTTTTGTGGGTTGAGTATTCTGCATTTAGGATGGCAAATTATATTTTGCTTACTGGCGGCACAGGAACGTGCAATACTGTTCTGACATTGCTGTACAATATAAGTAAAATGAAAGCCAGTCGTTTGCTGCCAGGCGTAAGAAAATCCTGAGAAAACTCGGGATTTACCTACCTAAAGCAAAATTAGCCAGTAAATACCAGACAAAATACGTTTCAGTCCTAAATTTGGAGGTATTATTGTATCCTGAGATATTTCGTGTATGTTCCAAATAACTTTTAAACCTAAAAATGAAATCTCTGGATAATCCGTGATTAATATGGATATAGTGCCATAACAAGTCAAAAAGAAAATATATATATATTTTTTTTTGATAAAAAAGGGAGGAGGGGTTAAACTGCAACTTATCTACGACTATTTCAGTACAAAGCACCAACCAGCACAGAATCCAAAAGGATGTTTTCTGTCATTAACTAAATATGCACCAAAATAAGATCTAGTTTAAAGATAACACTATTGAGTTTCTTAAGAGCTCACTTTATTTGGATAGGTAGTGTGGATGCTTATTTTTTTGTTTTTAGAATAACTGTATGTTTAATAATTTTTGCTAGAATATTTATTATTGTAATAAAAGTTTGATTTAAAATGTGAATTCAAGTAATTACAGCACTTGTTTTTTCCTTACTTTATTGCACCTTCAAGTGTAATGTCAACAAATATCTTCTTTCGTCTTTTCAACCTCCAACCCAAGCACGGTACTAAGTACTATAGGTTCTAATACCTCTCATGTTCGGGGTTTTCATAAAAAAAAAAAAAAAAAATCAAAATTTATTGTTAAAAATGTTTTTTTTGGAATACCGGTATTCCAGTTTCATAAATTAAAAATACCGAAATACTGGTATTACGATTTTGACTGGTATTGTGAGCCCTAGTAGTAATGGATCCAGGCTCATACCGTCCAGTGGCTTTATTTCCAGTAATGGCAAAGTTATTGGAGAGATTGTTAATGAATCGATTGGAGGAATATTATGGAAAAAGTGGAATGAGTAGTTCTAGGCAGTATGGCTTTAAAAGGGGCAAATCCACTGAAGATGCCATTGATAAAATGGTGACATATGTTCAAGAGGCTCCACAGAAGTATGTACTTGGTATATATATTGACTATAATGGGGCATTTGACAGAATGTGGTGGCAGAGTTTTTTTAGCAAGGTTGAGAAAAATGAAATGTTCTGGGTAGTAGTATGGTGTGTTAAAGTCGTATTTTAATCAGAGGAGTGTAACAGTAGTTACAAGATATGGTAAAGTCTCACAAGAAGTGGATAGAGGAATCCCGCAAGGGTCAATCAAGTACATGTGGATGAGAAAATGTCCTTTTTCTACTCTACTAATCTTCCTAAAATAAGGAAGATTAGTAGAGTAGAATGGGGAGATGAAAGGGAAATCATTGGATCTCCTATATAGGTGTATCTTTGTGCCCAGGTGCATTATAGCCTTAGATGCTAATGCACCATAAAATCCTAAAACAACCAACCAATCTTTGTGCCCATTGTGACTTATGCATGTGGGGCATGGGGGGGCATAGGGTGACATAGTCACGTAAAAAGGAGCCTAATTTCTGCTCAGAGATTTGGCCTTTTGGCTGTGATGCAGTCATGTAGAACAGTTTCAAACAATACATCACAAGTAGTATCAGAAAAAGAACCAATTGATTTAGTTGTGATCAAACGAGTAATGGAGTATGCAATCAAAAAAAATAAGAGGATAGAAATATTGGGGATTAATTTTTCCTCAATACAAGATTAAATCTTGTATTAAGGAAAATAAGGTATATGGGAAGCAGGAGTTAAAGAGAGAGAGAGAAAATTACTGCAATAAGAAATAGATTGTATTTGATTAGAAAGGCGGAACTGTTCTAACAAGGGCTGGATCTTCTTGACAAGCCATTTGTCCATGACTAAATTTTTAGCACTTGTAGCATCTTATAGGATTCGGAATAAAGGGTCGTACTTGGCAGTTCAGATAGCTGGCTTTTACACTAGATGGTAAGATGGGTGTATTCAGAGCAATCGTACTCGGAGAAATCCCTCCGAGTACCATGTCCACAACAACCTTCAGTCACGTTCCGGGGGTATCCACATCTTATAAGGTCAGCCATGACCCACTTGATTTCTTCCTCCCTATCCTGAAAGGAAGAGCAGTGCGACCAAGCCCTGCTCATTAAAGCCCTAACCACACTCTTCTTATGACTTCCAGTCTGGGCAGAAACAAAATGAGTATACTGGGCCCAACACATCTCCTTCCTAAACACTCTTGTTTTTAATTGTTGGCCCACCCTGTAAATCCAAACATCCAAAAATGGCAGAGCGCCCACCCGGCTCAACCTCAGAGGTAAACTTTATAAAGGGGGAACCACTATTAAGCCAATTGAGAACCTCTGGCACATGTCCCCTACGTAGTATGGCAAACATTGTCCACATACCTGTTCCACGGCTGCAGGGGTAGTGGACCAGAGGAACTCAACATCCTATCCTCAAATTCTTCCATTGCTAAATTAGCAATGACTGCGCTAATTGGTGAACCCATAGCCACACCCCGGATCTGCTGATGCATCACACCTGCAAATACCACAGTGGTGCTGGACAAACACAAGCTAACACCTTCATATATGTCCTGTACACTCAAAGTATTATCACTCTCCAAGGCCATTCGAACACAGTTCAAAGCATTATCCACTGGAATGCACGTGAATGAAGACACCACATCAAATGATATCAAAATTTCTTCTTCTTCAATGTTCTGATCCTGGGCAAACTGTGTTTTGGGCCAGACTGGCTGGCTGGATAGTGAGTTTTAGTCAGAAATTTATACGGTTTGCCCGGGATCAGAACATTGAAGAAGAAATTTTTATATCATTTGATGTGGTGTCTTTATTCAAGTGCATTCCAGTGGATCATGCTTTGAGCTATGTTCGAATGGCCTTGGAGGGCGATAATACTTTTAGAGGTAGGACGAATTTGAGTGTACTGGACATATGTGAAGGTGTTAGCTTGTCTTTGTCCAGCACCACTGTGGTATTTGCAGGTGTGATGCATCAGCAGATCCGGGGTGTGGCTATGGGTTCACCTATTAGCACAGTCATTGCTAATTTAGCAATGGAAGAATTTGAGGATAGGATGTTGAGTTCCTCTGGTCCACTACCCCTGCAGCCGTGGAACAGGTATGTGGACAATGTTTGCCATACTACGTAGGGGACATGTGCCAGAGGTTCTCAATTGGCTTAATAGTGGTTCCCCCTTTATAAAGTTTACCTCTGAGGTTGAGCCGGGTGGGCGCTCTGCCATTTTTGGATGTTTGGATTTACAGGGTGGGCCAACAATTAAAAACAAGAATGTTTAGGAAGGAGATGTGTCGGGCCCAGTATACTCATTTTGGTTCTGCCCAGACTGGAGGTCATAAGAAGAGTGTGGTTAGGGCTTTAATGAGCAGGGCTTGGTTGTACTGCTCTTCCTTGGAGGACAGGGAGGAAGAAATCAAGTGGGTCATGGCCGACCTACATGTCATGGTCATGGTATGAGATGTGGATACCCCCCGGAACGTGACTGAAGGTTGTTGTGGACATGGTACTCGGAGGGAGTACCTGGCTCCACCACATACATTCCGTACTATCCGGGTGTGTCCCAGCCAATAGCCCGCATTTTACGGTCTTACCAACTACGTTGTGTGCAGCTTCCAATTCGGAAGCTGTGCACGGTGATGGTGGTGGTTAAAGACCCTGTTGTGGGAGTTGACAACAGTGGGGTTGTCTATAAAATTTAGTGCCGGATTGTAGGGGATGTTACGTAGGTGAGACTAAGTGCAGATTATATGATAGACTGGGGAAGCATAGTAGGGCGCTTAGGTTGGCTAATGTCTTGGGGTCAGCTGTGGCAGAACATGCCTGGGAAACCGGACATGGTATAACAGCCAAAGGAGCTGTAATTACAGATAAGGTAAAGGGTTTCTGGAACTGGAATTGGCTGGAGAGCCTAAGGATTTGTTCCTTGGATGATCTCAGCCTGAATAGGGTTATAGGATTAATGTAATGTTTGAGACCGTTATTCTGGATATGGATGAACGTTTTAAGGTTGTACAGCCCTGTGCCACTTCCGGTGCTTACATATGGGAAATGGAGTATGTGCAGGACCATAGTACATCTTGGGTCTGCTGGGAAGGCTTAGCACTTTATAATGAATTGTTGATGCAGCACTACTTAGGTTGAGGAAGGCAGCAGATGCTGCCGAAAGCTTCAGTTTTACAGTAGTATGGGTTTAACATTTTTAATGCATGGTATTTTCAAAGTAGCCGTGTGGGAATGCAGTAACACACGCTCTTTGAATAGACCAGGGTTCAAGCCCCTGACTGCTGAATATGATCGATCTGCCAACCCGCACTGGACCAGCGTGGCAGATTATGGCCCATTTCCCTCAGCATGAATTGTTGAGTAGGCTTCCATCCTGCAGTGGGTTGATAATGGCTGCACTTTACCTTTTTTTTATTTTCAAAATTTTATATGATTTGATTTGATAGGAATTCATATGTATATTTTAAATTATCTATATTTTACAGTAGAGTTTACTTATTTATTTTATTTTATTTGTAATTTTATTTTCCTTATGTTCATAAAGTTATAATTGGTCAGAGTTGGTGTCATCAATTATGAATAGATTTCCTGATCACAAAGGCCTTTTTGGTGTTCTGTCCCCTTCATTCCATGATAGGCACAGGAGTCGTCTGGTATTTGCCCCTTATTTTTCTGATTATTTTCCAAATTTTATATGTAGAGGTTTCTTGATTGATGGTTAAAGTAAAACGGATCCAAGCTGCCTTTTTATTACAGCTTCTAACATACCTTGCTCTTGGTCTGACAAGCCAGAACAAGAGCAAGGTGTGTTATATTAAGTAAGAATGGCTGTAGTCAGGGCCACTGTGATCCTATGTGCTGCCAGTAAGCAAAATAAAATTTGCCGCTCCAAAACATTTGGATTAAAAAAAATAAAATAAGGCATAAATAATTATTATTAATTTATTGAAAAAGAAAAGAATTATAATGTACACTGAGTGATCACTGAATTATTACCACCCCTATGAAAGCTGAATGCTACCCAGTGACCATGTGAGGTACGAGAGTGCAGAGTTATTTGACATATGTAGCATAGATAAGGTGTCAGTGGTTCAGTAGGTAGTAAAATTCAAAGGGTGTGATAGGTAAAAGGATTTATCGAACTTTGATAAAGAACAGATTATGGGAGTTTGGTGAGCTGCTGCTCGATTTCCCAAATGGCTGAACTGGTGGGGTGTTCGAGAACTGCCATAGTTAAAGTGTACCAGGACTGGCATCAAAATGGTCAAACAACGACTTGACAGCAAAACTGCAAAGGTCAGTGAAAGGTTGATGTTAGAGATGAGTGCCAGGGCCAATGACTCATACGGGCAAACAGGCGCAGCACTGTTCAAGAGTTGACTACCCAATACAACATGGGCCAACCCGGAACAATATCTGCCATGACCATGTGCTGCACGCTCACACATATGGGCTATACCAGCAGACAACCCCTATGGTATCCTCTCCTAACCAAGGTTCATTGGCATAAAACACTCGCCTGGTGCAAAGAGCAAGCAAGTTGGACATTAGAAGACTGGAAGAAGGTGTACTGGTCGGATGAGACACGTTATTTACTCTATACTGTGGATGGTCGTGTATGGATTTGGTGTCAACAAACATAAGGCTCTTGATCCATCATGCATTGTATCAAAAGTGCAGGCTAGTGGAGGTGGTTGTATGGTGTGGGGCATGTTTCACTGGCAGGAACTTGAACCCCTGGTGCATGTGGAACAACGTATCAGTGGTCTCAGCTATTATCAACTGCTTGCCGACTGTGCCCACCCTGCTATGTTACCCTTTTTTCCTGAACGGTGATGGTGTCTTCCAAGATGACAATGTGCTGAGCCATTGGGCACTTGTTGTGCAAGAATGGTTTGAGGAACACAGTTCTGACTTCCAGCATATCGATTGGCCTCCAAACTCCACCGATATCAATCCCATAGAGACTTGTGGGACACTATGGAAAGGCATATCAGCATCTGGATACACCAATCACATTCATACCTGCATTACATACAGCTTGGTTGGCCATACCTCCTGAACGCTGCCGACATCTTGTTGAATCAATGCCACATTAGATAGCTGCTTTACTGAGGGCAAAAGGAGGACCTACGAAGTATTAGGTAGGTGGTCATAATTCAGTGATCACTCAGTGTATCTCGCATATAATATAATGAAACAACAAACAAAAATAACAAAATCATTCTGAAATTCTGGAAATGAACTTTAAATTCTAAATCACAGTAATGTACCCACAATAATAAAATAAAAAAAAAAATTATGTTAAAAAAAATTAACTTTAGAATTTTTCTTTCTTTAAAATGTGCAAATTTGTTAATTTTTTCATTCATGTTTATTTGTTCCAAAATATCATTTTCTATTGAAATTAGAGATTCGTTGTTGAGATATTGTCAATTGTAAATCATTTTTGATTAATTTTAATTTTGAAAAACTCAGCTCACCTGAGGCCACTGAAACTGGTAAAGTAAGAAAAATTCTTAAAGCAACTGCTACATTTGGAAATGTATCTGCAAAATCGTTTTCAAAAATATATTTTGAATTTGAAAAGGAGCAATATTGCCTTTAAAATAAATCGGAGGTACTCTAAATTCTTCAGATAATGCTAAACCATCAATATCGGACCCGTTACGATCAATGTCACTTAACTTAATATGAAAATCTTTGCAATGATTTAATAAATCGTCATCTGACCATTTTTGTTTAAATTCAGAAATATTATAAAACATTTTAAATATTTCTCCGTGTTCTTTCATATTTGTAAACCTTTCAAGTTAACGAGAAAATTGTTGTGTCCAAAATTTGAAAGAAAAAATTAATTTTGAAATTTTATTGTTGTGGATTGTGAATAGCTTCTTCTCTACTTTCATAATAGAAATGACATTTTTTTAAATATTTTCCTTGACAGTTCTTCTGGAAACGACGCTTCAATGCCAATGATATTAGCCATATTTTTTAGACATTTTTTGGGCTACTTCCATTGTTCTATTTTCTTTAAACTATTCCATGATATTTTGTAGACATTCAAGAGCTTCTTGTATATCAGAATCCATTTTTTTTTTCAGCATTTTACTTACCGGATCAATTTTATTTAAAATATAATGGCAAATTATAATTGAACAAATAAATCTATAAGACGTTATTTTTAAGGCTATTGATTTAACGATTCCTTGAATCCACATCTCTATTTTCATCTTCAGTGATAACACCAAAATCATAGCAAAACAGCCGACCGGGCTAGCCGAGTGGGTAAAGTACCTGCCCGGCAACCCAAAGGTCGCGGGTTCGATTCCCGCCTCGGGCTTGGATCAAAGTACTGCAAAAACCTTGGGAGGTGCAATATGGCCACAGAAGCCGATGCGCCAACAACTACCAAATCAAAAAAAAAAAAAAAAAAAATAGCAAAACATATAGCTTCTCTGGTCATTTTTAGTATTTTATCTATAATATTTTGCGAAATTATTCTGATAATTTCATTTTGTATTTGATCACCCAAATAACACAAGGTATTTTTCGATTAAGATTTCTGAATACAGCAAATATGTTCTGCAATAACTGAATCAAATTTAGAAATTGTTTCAGAAAGTTTTATAAAGTTACCATTTTCATTTTCATATAAATCTTTTGAAGATCCCCTGAATGCTATACATTGCCTTGCTAAAAATAGTATCATATATATTATTCTGGCTGAACTCCAGAACATGGGTATCTCCATTGTGGGTGTGGTCGAAGAATGGAGTGATTATCTGGTCGAGTTCTGCGATTGGCTGATTATTGGGAATGCGTAATTTATCTCTCAAATTGTTTCTTTTTTCGCAGTAATTGTATGTGTTGTTAGTACTAGGTCTCTTTATACTAGCAGGGGTGTGGGGGCAGTTGGGTCCGGACAAAATCCCCATAGGACAAAACCAACTTGGATGAACCCCCCCCCCCCAAATTAAACTGCAAAGTAGGACAAAATCCTCTCGGACAAATAATAACACAAAATGTTGTCAGAGAAGTGTTCTTTAAGTGCTTATAGAACTACAAATACTGTAATAAGAATAAAAATTATGGTTTAAACACTTCGTATTATTACTTGTCCAAGGGGGTTTTGTCCTACTTTGCACTTTAATTGAAAGAGTTTTGTCCTGATAGAGTTGTCCTACACATGGGGGTAGCAGCGCCCAGAACAAAAAAAAAAAAAGCATTTCTGTTGATGTGCATGAGCAATTCTCATTGTTGATGCACGTGATTGCTTAGTAATAGTAATGTACAGGGGGAGGAAGAATCAGTGGTTGTATGTAGTGTTCATTTTTGTTAGCTGTTTTAAAAAAAAATTGGTTTCTTGTACGTCATTTCAGCTCCGACATATTGTGATGTCACGTGACCCCCCATAACATGCTGGCGAGAAGAAGAGGGGGGAAGCAGTGAGTGGGAGGTGCCTTTACGTCCTATCACTGCCTTCTTCCTCTCTTTCTGGCCGAAGTACGGGGTTATGTCCCAGGTCTGGATATAACCCTGTGAAATATAAATACTATTTATTTGCCTGCCATTGAATATTGATAAATTAACCAATGAGATGTCCAGCGCGACTTCTGGGATGTGGGACAGGCGGTTGGATAGGTTTTATGAGTACCCTAAGTTGCAGACTGGTAATCCCTTTGGCTCTTAATTCGTGCTTAGTAGCAGCACTAATTTCCTGAAGGCCACAGGTGCAAAAAATGCGTTCCCAGTAAAGTCTCTCGTAATCTGTTTGTTATATATATTCTTTGTAATACGAAAACTATTTTAAATGTGATTACCAAGGAGAATTCAAAAAATATTGCTAAATAGAAAATTTTGCAATAAAAAAGTTTGTTAAACAGTGGTCCGACTTGGATAAGACAAACTTTTTTTGGTGCCCTCCTGAACTGCCACCCGTAACTGACACTTACCTCGCCTACCCACTTGCGGTGGCCCTGGCTGTAGTTGGACTGCTGCAAAAAAGTATTCCATGCTTTATTTTGCTCTTTTTCAGCCATACAGTATTCACCACTCTACCAGAATTTTGGGTGTATCGGCAATTTTGAAGAGGATTTCAGTATGGTTTTTTTCAGCTGCACGTAATATTGTTTTTGTGACATAGCCAACCACTTCATCAGTTGGGGATTCTTGGATTATATCTGGGTTAAATTTAGCTAGTTTTTTATAAGTATGCCAATCTGCTTTATCAGTCAGCCATTTTAGTAGGTTGATGAGGGCTTGTTCATTAAATCAACTAGTATGGGAAAATGATCACTATGCATAGGATTGTTGTTTATCCACTTTAGAGTAGTATACAGGGTTGCTGAACAGATGGACAAGTCGATTGCAGTATTACTTCCAGAAGGAAGGTGAACATATGTTGGTGACCCATCATTTAGTAGGAGAAGGTTATTGTCATCTAAACATTGTTCAGTTAATTTTACTCTTTGATCTATGTGGTTATTACCCCCATAGTGTGTGATGTCCATTTAAATCTCCCAGTATGAGGAAAGGTGTGGGGAGCCAGGCAATGAGACTAGATTGTTTTGTTGAATAGTATCACTTGGTGGAATGTATAAGGAGCAGATTGTAATGTGAATGTCATCAGATACATGGACAGCTACTGCCTCAAGTGGAGAATTCAGTGAGACATGATTGGTAGGAATGTGTTGGTTTACTAAAATGGCTACACCACCACCACCATGTGAGTATTTTGGTGGGGTCTGTCTTTTCTAAAGATATTATACTGAGAAAGTTTTAGTGTATCTTGAGGTTTTAATATGTCTCTTGAAAGCAGAGACATATTGACATATATTGAGGTAAGATCATATAAATTATCAATACTGGCATGGAAACCATGACAATACTACTGAATTATTGTGTTCATTATTTGTTTCTTGTTGGGCTTTCAGAACGTTTTCATGTTGCTGAAGTTCTCTGATTTTCACTCTTGTTTTTATCTTTTTTTGGAAATTAAGCAGTGTCCATGTCTTCTTCAACAAATATTTCTAGGGCACCATCATCTGCAGATTTTTCATTAATATCCATTTCCTCTTGATGTCTGGAAGTTTTTCTTTGTTTTTCTTTGCATTCTTGGTGGGGGGGGTAGTTTTTCGTGTGGTATGGATATTGGTGTATTGACTGCTTGAGTTTGGGTTGTACCATACAGGGTTTTGATGTAATTTGAGAAAGACTCTTTTGGGGACTGATAATTCAGTTTGCACTGCTGTTGTTGTTGTACATAGGTCTGTTTGGAAGGGTTGGTGGTGAGATGATTCGCTTTGGTCTTGATAGGAAACATGGTTTGTTTTGTATTTCTGAATAAGTTTTTCATTTTTCCAGCATTCACATGTTCTAGCATAGGCAGGGTGGTCTTTTTTACAGTTTGGGCATATTGTTTGAGGGTCATTACAGGCTTCACAGTCATGTTCTACTCAACTGCACTTTGCACAAGTAGGGGTTACCCAGCAAGCTGTCTGGGAATGTCCGTAATTCTGATGTCAGAAACACCGTAGGGGGTTTAGAATATATGGTTTGACATTGCATACCAGGTATCCAGCCTTAATGGATGTTGGACGATGAAGTGTGTTAAATGTTAAGATGAGATTTTGAATAGGGGTCAGATTGCCATCTTTTCTGGTGGAGCTTCTCTTGACTTGAATTACTCCTTCTAGCATTTCCTCTTCAGCTACATGTAGTAAGTCCCAGTCTGAGATCGCTCCTTTAGAGGTGTTCAGTGATCTGTGGAGCTTGACAGTCACTGGTAAACCTGCAAAGAGATTAATGCTCAAAAGTCGCTCAGAATGTTTGGCATTAGAGGTCGCAATAAGAATATCTCATGACATCAGTCTTTTTATGGACTTTGGAGATCCAGATCTACTTTCTAATTTCTTTTGGACCCTGAATGGTGAGAGTTTGCCAATTGCATTTTCACCAGTTGAGTGAATGATCAAGAAAGTTGGAATAGGTTGTGTCTCTGTCTCAGTTTTCTGGCGTCTGGAAGTTCCTGGAAGGGAACCTTTAAATGTCTGGGAGTGCATCTGGCAGCCCAGATAAGTCAGAGTTTGATTTACTCATGACATACTTTTTCGGCCCTGGGAGACTATCTTTTTCTCCCAGATTACCAGTCTCGCCACATGGAGGCAAGGGCAGTGCCACCTAGTGATCGAAATGAAGAGATGGTTAGTATGAATTAAAAATAAAAAAGAGGGTTAAAGAAAGGTACTTTCCTTTTTAGGTTATATTATTTGAATAGTTCTATTTAATTTTAATTCTCAAGAGTTAATGGACTTGTGAAACTCAGGAGAAACATATTTACAGTAAAGCATACTACCAGATAATTACTATGAAAAAGCGCTGTGGTCACTAACATCGCTTGACAGTTGGGGCTGGTGGGGGGAAGAGGCAGTGTTGCAAAGGAGGCCAAGGGGTTAGAAAAGTTAGTTAGTAAATAAAGTAATATATGTAATAAAAAATGAAAGGTGAATTCCCTTTCTCTGTTCTTACTTGCAACTTTCCAAGTGTAGAACTGGTTTATAAATGAACTGCTGATAGAGAACGATAAAACTTAAAATTAACTTTTATTGCTGAGAAAGATCACTGTATAAATCACACTTTGAATGCTTGAACTCGAATTTGCTTGGCGCCTGGGGCCTTTGAATGCAGTAAAGACCAAGACAGTTGTGAAGATATTTGAAAAGTGGGGCATCAGTAATACCTCAGACAGTACAGAAGATATATTCTGTTTCATGACAGTTTTCAATCATGAGGATGAGGAGTGTGATGTTCATGATGAGTATGACAGCAGTGATGGATTTCTGGGTTAAGTGAACAAAAACTTGCTTTTTTTTTTCTTTTACTGCTCTATTTTCTTATTATTCTTTAAAGATGAATAAGAATAATATTTTTGTGCATGAATTTTGATATGATAAAATATTTTGAGTTCATTTTAGATATTATAAAAAAAAAGACACATACCGTATTTTCCCATGTATAAGACGCACCTTTTTTCGAAAAATTTGGGGTCTAAAAACTGGATGCATCTTATACAGTGGTTGTAGATTTTTTTACTTGCATTTCCGCTTTTTTGCGCTCATTGTTTCGCACTTGTTACCGGTATATTATGTTACAGTTTGTCACGTTCTGCCCAGAAATGGCTCAGAAAAGATTTTCGTACAGTGCTGAATTCAAGTTAAAAATGATCCAGTTTGCAAAAGTGAATGGAAATCGTGCTGCTGCTGAACATAAGTTTGGTCCTCCTCCAACTGAGAAAACAATCTGAGACTGGCTACGGGAAGAAGAAACCCTACTGAAAAGGCCACAGCAGAAGAAAGCCATGAGAGGCAAGTCAGCAAAATGGCCTGATTTTGAGAGGGAATTGAAGAGCAAAGGGCAATTTGAATTCCTGTGTCCACAAAGATGGTTCAGCATGAGGCAAAAGAAGAATTGCTGATGAAAAAGAAGTTACTGATTTCAAAGGAGGACACAACTGGTGCTTCAGATAAACGGAATGGACTAAGTATGCGTACACGCACCAGACTTGCCCAAAAGATGACTGAAAGCTATGAACAGAAGGTCCTGAATTTCATCGTTTTGCCATTCAATATCGGAAGGCACATCATTAGCATTAGCATTAGTAGAGGCATTTGATGCAAGAAAGCAAGCTTATGCAGCATCAGCCAAAAAAAAAAACATAAATAAAATAAAAAAAAATAAATAAATAAAAAATAACCACTTACACTTCACACCTCTGTTCGTTCGAAATACCTGTCCAGCTGAGCCTTAAACTTATTTAGGCTATCAACTTCCACGACAAGGGATGGAAGTCTATTCCACCAACCAACCACCCGCTGGCTAAAGGCAAATTTCCTCACTTCTATCCTACATCTGTCTTTCCTCAATTTGAATTTATGCCCTCTAAGGTGATTATTCTGAGCAAGAGGAAGAATTTTTTTTTTTTTTTTTTTTTATGAGAACCCCAAACACGAGAGGTATTATAACCTATAGTACTTAGTACCGTGCTTGGGTTGGAGGTTGAGAAGGCGAAAGAAGATATTTGTTGATATTGGACTTGAACTTCTGTAGATTGTAATTTTCAGGAAATACGTATGAAGGAAGGTTGTTCCAGAAAACGGCAGTTGAATGAATAAATGAGGAAGATGAAAAGTTGGTTCTGTGGGTTTGAAGTTGGACAGTAAATGGATGTTGGCTGGTGGCGGCACGTGTTCGGACTGTTTTGAAAGAGAGAGCGGGAATTATAGAAGCCAATTCAGAAGAACAGTGCCCATGGAAGTATCTGTAGAAGAGGCATGCAGCAGAAACGGTGCGTCTATGAGAAAGCGAGTGGAGAGAGTCTGTTAGAGATGAATCATTAATTAACCTAACTACCCTCTTCTGAATGGAATCAAGAAGCCTGAGAGAGGTTTTGGGGGCACCACCCCAGATGTGGGAACAATATTCCATGGCAGGGCGGATTTGCGATTTATACAGAGTGAGCAGCTGTTTGGGAGAAAAGTAACGCCGAGAGCGAAAGAGAAAACCAAGTTTTTTAGATGCAGAGGAAGCAATATTTGTAATGTGCTTGTGTCAAGAGAGATTAGAAGTCAGGGTAATCCCCAAAAGAGATATATCATTTTGCCTAGAAATCGGAGTGTCACTAAAGATAAGCATAGGAGCAGAAGAATCCTTTTTGCGAGATATAAGACAAGATTGAGTTTTAGAAGGGTTGAAATCAACAAAGTTGTCTTTGCCCAACTGGAGAATTACCTGAAGATCAGCATTTAAGGAATTGGCAGCAGATTTTCGAGAACTTGAAGCTGATTGAGCTGGACAAGGTTTCTCAAAATGGAAAGTTGAATGCAATGTGCCATCATTGGCAAAACTATGGATAGGATTTCCAGTCAATGGAAGAAGGTCATTGATATACAAGAGGAAAATAGTGGGGGAAAGAACTGAACCTTGGGGAACACCGGCATTAGTGGAGAAGTTAGAAGACAGAGAGCCATCTACCATCACCCTCAGTGAGAAAACTGGATCAGAGAGAAAACTGGATAACCAATTACTAAAACCGGTTGGCAAACCATAAGATGGAATCTTGTTTAGAAGACCTTTATGCCAAACACGATCAAAAGCCTTTGAGATGTCAAGAGCAACTACTTGTGTTTCACCGAACCTTTCCATTGAATTAGTCCATAAATGGGTAACATAAGCCAGAATATCACCAGTGGATCGACACTGACGGAATCCATACTGGCGATCGTTGACCAGATGGAAGGTTTCTAGGTAGTTTAAGAGTTGGCGGTTAATTGATTTCTCCATTACTTTAGAAAGAGTAGAAGTAATTGCAATGGGACGATAATTGGATGGGAGGGATTTGTCACCCTTTTTAGGAACTGGCTGGATATGAGCAAATTTCCAAGCAGAAGGAAAAACACCTTTGGAATAAGAAAGTGAAAAAAGGCGGCAAAGAATAGGAGTAAGTTCAGGAGCACAGGTTTTAAGAACAAGTGGAGAAATACCATCAGGACCTGGAGCTTTCTTAGCATCAAGATTCATCAAAATCCTTCTGATATCCTTTTGACGGAAGACCACAGGAGGTATTGAATGGAGCGTGTTAGGAATGGTGGGAGGTGTTTTACCAAGATCATTAATACATGAGCTCGAAGAAAAATGGGATGCTAGCAGGTCAGCTTTATCCTTGGCTGAAGTGACAACAGAACCATCTGGTTTGGACAGAGGTGGGAGCAGAGATGGGCAAAAGTTGCGGCCAATAGCTTTGGCAAGAGACCAGAATGCTCGGCTACCATTAGGGCAAGAAGCAAGTTTTCTACTCTTAGCCTGTTCAAACTCTAGTTTGGACTGATTAATAACTGCTTTACAATTGTTGCGAGCTTTGGTGTAGGCAGAAAATAAAACTGAAGAATTAGAAACAAGCCAATTACGATATGCAACATTCTTCTCTTGGACAGCCTTAGCACATTTATTGGAAAACCATAAAGGATTCCATTCCTGCAAGAATAATTTCACTGACACGATCTGAGCAAACGTTGACATCAGAAGTTTTGAAACAGTAATCAGACCAAGGAAAACAAGAAAAGAAGTCTCGCAGGCCATCCCATTTTGCATTCTTGTAATGCCAAACAATACGAGGTTGGGAATAGCCATGAGATAAAGGTTCCATTGGAGAAGAGACAATCACCAAGTTGTGATCTGAAGTGCCTAAAGGACATCTCACTTCAACCTTGTACTTAGAAGGGTTGTTTGTGAGAAAAAGATCAAGCGTATTGGCTGTATGATTAGGATTGTCCGGTATTCTTGTAGGTAAATGAACAATCTGTGCTAGGTCATTAGTAATTGCAAAAGCCTCAGCATCTCGACCTGCTGGGTCAGTGTGACTAGAAAACGGAAGCCAGCTGGAGTTGTGAACATTAAAATCACCAAGGAACATTACCTCACTGTTAGGAAAGTTGGACTGGAGAAAGTCAAGTTGCAAAGAGAGGAAGTCAAAGAGCTCCAAGTGATTAGTGGAGTTGGGAGAACGGTAGAGACAACAGATGAATTTTACACAATGAGGTAGAGAGATTTTAAGCCAGAGAAGATCAAAGAGAGGAGATTCCAAATTGCCAAGTCTCTGACAGGGAATATCAGAACGGACATATGCACAAGTACCACCTTTGAGGCGAAAGGAATCATACAGCAAATAATTTGGACATCTGAGATGAGCAGTAGTTGAATCAACTGATAACTGAGATTCAGTAAGAAAAAATACATGGGGTTTGAAAGACTGCAAGTGGAAATGGACATCGTTGAGATTAGAATTGAGACTACGTATATTTGTGAAATGAATTAGGAAGTACTTGGGAGGTTTAGATCTTTTCGCAGATAAGCTTGCTCTATTATTTTGACAATTCATGGTGTATTCAATAGTAAGAAAAAGTGGGTGGGACATGCTGTATGAAGTAATGAAATTTTTGGATATGGCATACATGTGGTAAGAATATACCCAGATCCTTGACATAACGTGGCCTCGACAATGCTCCCCGCATACACACTACTCGGACTCCCTCCAGTCACTATCTGGAAGAGTAGAGGTAGCAAGATTATACACTAGCTGATCCGGAAGCTTCCTAGAGAGTTACCAATAGGTTCAGTCCGGTGTACTAACTAGCGGCCGGCCTGCGAACACCGTTTTAGAGCTGTACCCTCGAAATGTAAGGAATATTGGATCTCGCCACGACATTATTATTATTATTATTATTATTAGCTATATGGTGCAAGGAAGCCTGAGGCTTATGCAGCACCAGCCAAAAAAAAAAAATTCCTAAGTTACCCTGAGAGAGAGACAGAGAGAGAGAGAAGAGAAAAGTAGAAGGGAATCACCAAGAAAGAGAAGAATGATGATATCCAGCTCAGGACCCTGGGTGTGCCAAGCCCATACTCACCAGATGTGAGCCCCTGGGGTCATAACCTCAAAAATCATCAATCATACTGCATGATGGAAGAGATAGGGAAGGGTTGGCCGGAACTTAGTTCTAGAGACTAAACATGGGTTCCACCACTTCAAGCCTCCAATAAGCAAAGTGGTGGTATTTCACCGGTTGATGAGAGTCATCTACCACCTAGTACTGCCTGGTAACATAGAGGGGCGGCATTCCTCCATGTAGCGTGGGCGCCACACCTCGACCCCTGCTTACGTTGGTTCACACCTGGGTGGTCACCCACCATGTACTTGTGCATGAAGGTTATACCCAGGATTACTAACAGTCCCACCATCGTGAAGGTACAAGCAGAGGATTTGGTTGTCATAGACCGTCCATACTTCACCGAAATTGGGTCCACTTTGACTTGAGTGTCACCCGAATATCAGTTCCATCAGCGTTTTAGACTCCCAGGTAGCAAGAACAGCTTGTCTGGCATATCAGAGAGAATGTCTGTGACAACCTCAAGGACCAAAGAATCCCATCAGCATTGAGCATGCTCAAACCATTCAAGGCTTTATACACCTCTATCAGATCACCTCGCCGGTGCCTAGTCTCCAGACACTGTAATTTGCAAAACTTAAGCCTTTCTTCGTAAGAGCATCCCTTTGTTCTATTCACTAATCTTGTTGCCCTTCTCTGCACTCGTTCCAGCATCTCTACATCCTTCTTGAAATGAGGCCTCCAGACCTGTATACAGTACTCTAGGTGTAGCCTGACCATTGCCTTATACAAGGGAATAATCACCTCCTTATCCCTGCTAGAAAAATTCCTATATATCATCGACAATACACCATGAGCTACTCTTGCAGCCCATCTGCACTGCTCAGAAAACTTCATATCTGCCTGCACAACCACCTCCAGGTCCCTTTCATTCTCTACCACTGTCAGTGTAGTACCACAGAGTTGATACGTTGCTCTGGGGTTGCTGTTTCTCATATGTAGTACTTTACATTTGTCAATGTTAAACTTCATTTGCCACCTTTCAGTCCATCTGCTCAACCTTTCCAGATCCTGTTGCAGTAGCATAGTGTCAGTAGTGTCCTTGACAACCTTGCCAACTTTCGTATCGTCTGCAAACTTGGACATTAAGCCTGATATACCATCATCAATATCATTTATAAATACAGAAAACAATAATGGACCCAATACTGAACCCTGAGGGACTCCACTAATAACATTAGTCCACGATGAGCAGTGTCCATTGATTACCACTTTCTGTCTTCTCTCCCTCAACCACCCCTTTATCCATAGGAGCAATTTGCCTCCAATGCCACACTGCTCCAATTTGTGCAGCAGTCTTCCATGTGCAACAGTATCAAAAGCCTTTCTAAGATCCAAGTATATAATATCAAATTATTCCCTGCATCCAGTTCTTTTGTGACTGCATCATAGTATCCAATCAAATTGGTCAGGCAAGACCAATTTGATTGGATACTATGATGAACAGAAGTTAAACTAACAGGTCTAGAATTACTTGTGTCGCCCTTTGATCCTGCTTTGTGAATTGGGGTCATCTCCAGTCCATGGGTACTTCCCATGAGTCCAAGGAAGCTCTCATAATTATGGCTAAGGGTTTGCTGCTTCCTTTAATATAACTGGATAGATCCCATCCACCCCAGGTTCCTTACTTGTATTTATCTTCAACAATTTCTCCTCCACTTTACTCTCAGTTATTACAAGATTCTCTAGCTTACTGCCAGAGTTGAATACACCTCTGGCATTCCCCTTGCTGAATAACTCCTCATGTGTGAATGTCGATGCAAAATATTCATTCAGTTTGTTAGCTACCTGAGCAGGATCATCAACTGTTGACCCATCGATATCAAATGGACCAATCTGATTCATCCCTTTCCTTCTAGAGTTTACATAAGTAAAGAACTCTTTGCTGTTTTTCTTTGCATCCCTTGCCAAAGATATTCTCGTAATCTGCCTTCACCTGCCTAATCTCCTTTGTAACTTGGTTACAGATCAACTTGTATCTATCATAGGCTTCTGTGTCACGTGTTAATTTGTATGTATCCCATGCATTTTTCTTCTTTGCCATATGTCTCATTAGTTCATCTGACATCCACTTAGGCCTAAACCTTGAACAATATTTCTTAGTTGGTATGTAAAGCCTAGTAGCTTCCAAGATAAGTTCTTTGAATGCTTCCCATTTTGAATTTGCTGTTGGTAACATCATCAGTTGGTCCCACTGTATAGAATTTAAATACAGTCTCAGTCCATCGCGGTCGCCTTTATGAAAGCAATAACCCTTCCCTTTACCCCAAATGGTAGTTACCTCTTTGAGTAAATCCCAGTTCAGCACACTGTGATCACTGCCACCTAGTGGTTCATTTATCTGCAGATTCTTAATGCATGAAGAATCACTACTGATAATCAAATCAAGAGTATTACTCCCTCTAGTTGCCTCCTGAACATGCTGATGTAGAAAACAATCATTCAATAAATCCACAAAAGCCTTGCTAGTGTGTGAGTGACCAGCCCCCAAATTCCAGTCAATATCTGGGAAATTAAAATCCCCCATTATAAGACTCTCTGATTTACTGGCCCACTCTATTTCCCCGTACAGTTTCTTATTATACTCATCAGAGTCATTAGGCCTATAGCACACTCCTACTCTCAATTTTGATCTCCCAATGCTTATGTCACACCAAAGTGACTCGACACTGCACTGTCCAGCGATGTCGACTGGCTTCACTACCTTGGATTTTATGTGTTTCTTAACTAATAGCATAACCCCTCCTCCCTTCCTATCCTGTCTATCCTTTCTGTAGACATTGTACTCCACTCTAGTTTGGACTGATTAATAACTGCTTTACAGTTGTTGCGAGCTTTGGTGTAGGCAGAAAATGAAACTGAAGAATTAGAAAAAAGCGAATTACGATATGCAACATTCTTCTCTTGAACAGCCTTAGTACATTTATTGGAAAACCAAGGTTTAGATAATGAACGAGAATGTCCTTTAAGTCATCTGCGAGGATGATCACTTCTGTCCACAGACAGAAGTGATCATCCTCGCAGGTGACTTTAACGCCCACATTGGCGTGGACAGAT
The DNA here is from genome assembly GCF_048544385.1 of Mastigoproctus giganteus. Lineage (NCBI taxonomy): Eukaryota > Metazoa > Arthropoda > Arachnida > Uropygi > Thelyphonidae > Mastigoproctus > Mastigoproctus giganteus. The sequence continues at coordinate 173,641,479 of NC_143585.1, forward strand.
CTGGTGGTGCCTCCGTAGCCAGGTGGGAAGGAGCAGCAGCAGTGCGTAGCACACGCTTCTTGATTAGACTGGGGTTCGAGCCCATCACCACCAAATACGGAGGATGCGGAAAGGTCAGGGAATGACCACCGCATATCCCGGAGCAATATGGCCTTAGTTGCTAATGCTTCTAAAAACCAAACAACAAACAGATCTGTTTGGGAAACAACAATGGGCAAGTTTGGTCATGGGAAAATCAACGACAATGGACTACATCTGTTGTCCTTTGCTGCATCTAACAGTAAAGATGATCATCGGAAACAGCCATTTCCAGCACCCTCAAAAACATCAACTTACATGGCGAAATCCAACTGGCAAGGATTCAGCAATCCTGGACTACATTTTGATCAATGCCCAATTTTGCTAATCACTCATGGACGTCCGTGCCATGAGGGGACCTGATCACTACCTCATCCAGGCGAAGGTGCAGCTCAAACTACGACATGCAAAAAGGTCATCTCGGTCAGCCAAGCTGGACTGGAGGCAACTAATGAATGCTGGCAACAAACATCGATATCAGATCGCTCTATCCAACCACTTTGAGACACTAGCCGCATCCGAGGATATAAATGAAGAAGAAAAGCAGATCTCTGATGCCATCCTGGAATGTGCCAAGCCCCTATGTCCACCTGCCCGATGCCGAACGTACCCATGGATATCAGACGAGTGCCTCGACCTCGTGGACAAATGGAAACAGGCAAAATTGGTCGACTTCGAACGGTACTGGCAGTTAAACTGAGAAGTCCGACAGAGGATGAAAGTGGAGAGAGAAGCATACTGGAACCAAGTGGCAGATGATCTTGAAGAGGCGGCATCCAAGCACGAGTACCGCATTCTCTACAGTACCCTCAGATGTCTGAGTGAAAAGACCAAATTGACTAGTGACAACATCAAGAAAACACTGATGGGACCTTCGTGCGATCACTGTCCGAATGCCTGCAACAGTGGAGTGAATTCTTCAAAGCATTGTATAATCACAACCCACCTCAGGGACCACCAGCAGCCACACCACCGATCGATCCCCCTGAGGTCTCCATGGTCGATGTTGAGCCTACAGTAGAAGAAGTGAAAGCAGCCACACAATCCATAAAGAATGGCAGGGCACCAGGAGTGGACCAAGTAACCGCAGAAGCGATCAAAGCCGGGGGAGATGTACTACTTTGCCGACTACACTCACTCCTCAAAACCATCTGGTGCACTGAACAAATTCCACTAACATTAAGGAAAGCCATTATCATGCCAATCCACAAGAAAGGTGATAATCGGGATTGCAAGAACTACCATGGCATCAGTCTCCTTTCCATCATCAGAAAGGTCCTTATGAAGATCATTCAGTCAAGGCTGCAAAAACATCACAAGCAAACCAGTCGAGAAGAACAGGCGGGATTTAGACCCGGGCGAGGATGCTGTGATCAAATCTTCGCCATCCATCAACTGATGGAGGAGAGGATCCGGTGTGGACAGCGAACCATCATTGTTTTTATTGACTTTAAGTCTGCTTTCGACTGTGTCCACCGGCCCGCCTTATGGAAACTGCTAGAGGTCGAACATGTACCTCAAAAAGTCATCACACTCCTCCAAACTGCATACAATGGTTTAACCAGCCAGGTGTGCATCCAGAATGATTTATCTGAGGGATTTACCATCCAAACTGGAGTCCTCCAAGGGGACGTGGCCTCCCCGTTGCTTTTTAACATCGCAGTCGACGCCATTATGAGGCAAGCATTCAGCAATAGACAGGGTATACAATATGGCAAGGATCACTACGTGACTGACTTGATGTTTGCCAACGATAGTGCTATCTTTGCCGGAAACGACGCTGAAGCCACGGACATCCTCTTCAACAATGCCCGCATTGCCCGGCCATACAGGTTGAAGATCAATGCTGATAAGACAAAGGCCCTGACAACAGATTGGTTGCAAGCTATCATCTATCTCAAAGGTGTCCAGATCGAGCAAGTGCAGGACTTTAAATACCTTGGGTCGCTGGTCCAGAAGAAGAAAGTTGCATCCACCATGGAGATTCACAGCAGAATTGGACAGGCGGCCACTGCATTTGCCTCGCTCAAATGGTATCTGTGGAAGAGGACCAACATTTCCTCAAAGACTAAAATCCAACTCTTCCAGACTTTGATCCTGCCCATTCTCCTTTAGGGATCGGAAACATGGATTTGTCTCAAGCTAGATTTAAACAAACTTGAGGTTTTCCAAATGCGATGCCTGCGGCAGATCCTGGGCATCTCACTTCGCGACCACATCACTAATGATACCATCCGCGCCAGATGCCAAGAGCAACCAACCATCGCCGACCAAATCCAGAAGCAAAGGCTTAGATGGTTTGGCCACGTATGTAGAATGGGCGCAAATAGAATACCATCCACACTCCTTTGGAGACAACGACCCACCCAATGTAGCATTCAACGGACCGCGCCAGGAAAATGTGGGCCAAGCAAGTGGAAAATGACCTGAAGAGCCAACATCTCGACCTTAATCAGGCCAGGACTGACGCCATGGATTGTAAAGCATGGAAGAACATCACAGAGCAAGTCCGAATCCCTGCGGCACCTACAGCAGCGTACTGGTTGCGTAGCCAACCGCCTCCTCCAGCCGCAAGCTAAGGACCAAAGAAGAAAGAAAGATAAAGGACGAGATTTTAAAGTGGAATGTGGGATAAAGGATTACATTCCTGCAAGAATAATTTCACTGACACGATCTGAGCAGACGTTGACATCAGAAGTTTTGAAACAGTGATCCGACCAAGGAAAAGGAGAAAAGAAATCTCGCAGGTCATCCCATTTTGTATTCTTGTAATGCCAAACAACACGAGGTTGGGAATAGTCATGAGGTAAAGGCTCCATTGGAGAAGAGACAATCACCAAGTTGTGATCTGAAGTGCCTAAAGGACCTCTCACTTCGACCGTGTACTTAGAAGGGTTGTTTGTGAGAAAAAGATCAAGCGTATTGGCTGTATGATTAGGATTGTCCAATATTCTTGTAGGTAAATGAACAATCTGTGCAAGGTTATTAGTAATTGCAAAAGCCTCAGCATCTGAGGAAAACAGAAAACAGCACTAGAAAACGGAAGCCAGCTGGAGTTGTGAACATTAAAATCACCAAGGAAAATTACCTCACTGTTACGAAAGTCAAGTTGCAAAGAGAGGAAGTCAAAGAGCTCCAAATGATTAGTGGAGTTGGCAGAATGGTAGAGACAATAGATGAATTTGACACAATGAGGAAGAGAGAGATTAAGCCCTAGAAGATCAAAGAGAGGAGATTCCAAATTGCCAAGTCTCTGACAGGGAATATCAGAATGGACATATGCACAAGTACCACCTTTGAGGCGAAAGGAATCATACAGCGAATAATTTGGGCATCTCAGATGAGTAGTAGTTTAATCAACCAATAACTGAGATTCTGTTAGAAAAAGTATATGGGGTTTGGCAGTCTGAAAGTGGAAATGAACATTTTGCCTTCAGATTTGTACCTAGAACATCTCCTGAATCTATTAGGAAAATGTTTAATTTAAGAGGAACATAACCTCTCAGGTCAGGTTAAACGGCTGAAAAGTTGTCAAATACGCTATCCCTCCTTCCTTATAATGTGTTTACCGAAAGGTTGTAGATCCTGTCTCCTAGCCCCTAGGCATCAGACCCTTTTCTGAGAACAAGAGACCTCAATAACCTCAACTAATTTTCTCAAAATGTGCGCAGCATAATTCAAAATTATACCAGATTTGACCCACACCAGCAATATCAAATTGGTACCATCAGCTTCCAATTACCAGTGATAAACAGTTTGTGAATGCTCATTCCAATGTGGGTCACGAATCAACAAACTCAAAAGCATGCCTTGAATAAAAATACTAGAGACACTTGCCTAGAAAAGATCCATAGAAATTACGCAATCAGAGTCTTGTGAATACTATTTTAAAGGACAGTGTGCGTATAAAAGAACATGTCAAAGGATTAATGTCAACAAACTGGACACCTCTGTTCAAATTTTCCCTAGTGATATCGATATCTTCTGTGTCACCGAGACCTGGCTTGATAAAGACCAAGAATATTTTATATCCTGTGCTTCAAATAGGAAGGAAATTTGCATTTCCTTCTAGAGTTCGGCAAAGAGGAGGCAGTGTTGTAAGCATATGAAGCTCTCCTTATTACTCTCAGCTACCATAGAGCCTTTGTAGACATAATTGTTATATATATATCCCCAGCACTTTCATATGAAGCCATCCATGAAATATCAAACTGGATCATTAACCAGCTTCATCTTTCAACCTTGCACTCTGTCTGTGGGGTTTTCCTGGGGGATCCTTTGTCTGAGATCTTCCTACCCAGCTAGTCAACCTTCAGCAAATGCTCCTATCAAACTTATCTTGTACAGGGTTACAAATGATCGACCAGAGGTTACAACCAACTAGATCTCATCCTTGCCTCCTTTTCTTGTACATCTGATTACCTGCCAGAGACTTATTTTAATCCCACCATGAGCCAATTGCTGTTCTTTTAGATATACCTGCTCCAAACATCACTGTTGTGAATTCAACTATCAGAGTAGTACGTAGTCCCAGATTTTTTAGTACAGGAACTCCCTGACTTACGTAATACTCAACTTACGGAAATTTGACTTTATGTAAAGTTTTTCCGGCTAGTGCAAACTGAAAAAATTTGTGGAAATGTATTTTGAATCCTGTAGAAATAAATGGAGGTATCATGAAAACATCGTAATGTGAACCCAATAACACATTTTTTTTTTTTTTTTTTTTTGTAATTCATTCCAAGCTCTTGGAAGTTAAAAATTTCACTATATTACTAAGCTGTTTATTTCTCTAAAAGGTCATATTTACAATGGAAAATTGCACTACCCTTTCATCGTTATCATATGTTCCCATTATAAGAATCAATCTTGAACGCCTTTGTGATATTTTTCTAAAGCACATTGCTGGAGGAACAACCATAAAACAATAAAAACAATTTGCACTTTCTGGTTTATTGGGCTTTTCTGTTAGTGCATCTAATTATAATGGGTAGTAAACTCGACCTTATTGCATTTGCTATAATACCGATAACTGCAATTGCTGGGTTTTTACGCTATTATGGTGAAATGTGTTCCCATTCACTGAAATCTTCAATCATATAAAAAACAAATTAACAGAAACTTCTCTTCATTTCTATTTTCGTATTACAATGATGAAGGGAAAGCAACCAACGAAAAGTGCAAATGGTGGTAGTGCCAGGAAATGAAACAAAATTGATTTAGAAATGAAGATGAAAATGATTAAAAAGTACAAAGCAGGCAAAGTTTGTCATCTATTGCAAGGGAATTAGGTCTCCCTGCTTCAACAGTGAATACAATTTTAAAGGACAGTGCATGTATAAAAGAACATGTCAAAGGATTAATGCACTTAAGATCAACAGTGATCACAAAACAGCATTCAGGTGCTATGTCGAAGATGGAACAGCTGTTAATAATATGAATGGAAAATCAGATTCAGAAACAAGTGCCCCTGAGTCTAATGACCATTCAAGCAAAAGCAACAAGTATTTATAAAGATATCAAGGATAAGCACAGTGAACTCCAACCCAAGTTCATGGCAAGCAATGGGTAGTTTAATAGGTTCAAGCATCGCGCTGGTTTCCACAACATTAAAGTACGCAGTGAAGTCACCAGTGCCGATTCTGCAGCTGCAGAGAAATTTTGTGATGTGTTGGAAAAAATTATTCATGAAAGTGGCTATTCAACGCAGCAAATTTTTAACGTTGACGAGACTGCTCTGTATTGGAAAAATTGCCAGATCGAACATACAATGCCAAAGAGGAAAATGCAATGCCAGGTTTCAAGGCTTGTTGACAGTAATGGCAGTGTGCTACTGCAACAGAAAGTAGAAAATTTGGGCAGATGGGCTAAGAAGTGGCAACTGAAGTTTAACCTTGACAAATGCAAATATTGACAAAAGACAAATATTTATCAATGATATTGATGAAGGTATATCAGGCTTAATGTCGAAGTTTGCAGATGATACAAAGGTTGGCAGGGTTGTTAATGACAGTAATGGCAGTGTGCAACTGCAACAGGATCTAGAAAATTTGGGCAGATGAGCTAAGAAGTGGCAACTGAAGTTTAACCTTGACAAATGCAAAGTACTGCATATGGGTAGAAGTAACCCCAGAGAAACGTACTAACTGTGTGTACTTAAGTACTAAACGCACTTAAGGTGGTAGAAAATGAAAAAGACCTGGGAGTAATTGTGCAGTCAGATATGAAGTTTTCTGAGCAATGCAGACAGGCTGCCAGGGCAGGTCATGGGGTTTTGTCAATGATATATAGGAATTTTGCTAGCAGGGAAAAGGAGGTGATTATCCCTCTGTATAAGGCAATGGTCAGGCCACGCCTTGAGTACTGTGTACAGGTCTGGAGGCCTCATTTTAGGAAAGGATGTAGATTTGCTTGAGCGAGTACAGAGAAGCGCAACAAGATTGGTGCGGGGAATGAAGGGATCCTCTTACCAAGAGAGGCTTAAGTTCTGCAAATTGTAGTGGCTGGAGACTAGGCACCTGCGCAGTGATCTGATTGAGGTGTATAAGGCCTTGAATGGGTTGAGCACGCTGAATTCTGATGGGATCCTTCCACTTGTTCAGATTACAAACCTAAGGGGGCATAAATTCAAATTAAGAAAGGACAGATGTAGAATAGATGTGCATAAATTTGCCTTTGGCCAGCGGGTGTTTAATTGCTGGAACACACTTTCATCTGTCGTTGTGGAAGTTGATAGGTTGAATAAATTTAAGGAGGAACTGGACAGGCATTTGGAGGGAATGGTGTGATTTTTTTTTTTTTTTTTTTTTTTTGGCTGATGCTGCATAAGCTCATACACTTGCTTTCTTGCATCACATGCCACTACTACTACTAGTGCTTCAAGAGATAGGGCCACGCTCTTGCTTGGGACTAATACAGCGGGAAATTACAGATTAAAACCACTGCTTGTGTACCATTCTGGAAATCCTTGTGCATTTAAGGGCATCAATAAAGCCACCCTACCCATGCATTTCCGATCGAACCAGAGAGCATAGATAACAATATTGTCTTTGAGGATTGGTTTAAATGCTGTTTCATTCCCGAGGTTAAAAAATATTGTAAAGGTTCCTTTCAAGATTTTGCTTCTATTAGATAATACTCCTAGACATCCTACGCATCTAGATGATTTCAATTCAAATGGGAGAGTCATATTTCTACCGCCAAACATGACTTCACTCATCCAACCTATGGATCAGGGTGTTATTTCGAATTTAAAAGCATACTATTTGCTCAGGCATTGTCTGCATTAGATGATGAGAAAAATTTTACGTTAAGAGACTTTTGGAAATCTTACAATATTTACCACGCCATCTTAAACATTAATAAAACCTGGGTGGAAATTACTAAAAGTTGTTTAAATGGTGTATGGAAGAAAATATGCCCATGGCACATAAAAGGCTTTGAAGGATTTGAAAAAGATGAATCATATGAAGAGGTTACAGATAAGATTGTAAAGGTTGCAGAGCTACTTCAGTTGGAGGTTGATGCCAAAGACATGGAGGAGTTAATAGAGAAAGAAGAGAAGAAATTATCTAATGAAGAACTTATTGACTTGCAGGCAGCAATAGTGAAAGAATAAAATGCTGACGAAGCTCAAGATGAACCAAATGAGCAGTCGAGACACTTTATAACCAGAGAGATGGCAATGGCATTTCGTGAAATTGCATCGGCAATGGCGAGGTTTTAGAAGACGGATCCTGACAGCGAATGATTCTTAAAAGTTAACAGAGGGGTGAAAATATGCTTGCTTGCTACAAAGAAATCTACGATGAAAATAAAAAAGCCACTGTCCAGTCATCCATTAATATGTTGTTTTGTAAGGTTGAGTAGCTAACCCCTTCTAAATCTCCACAGCCGTCAACCTCCACAGTGATATGCTTATCAGCTGAAGACATCAATTCTGGCAATGATGCTCAAGAGGTAAAACTTACTGACGTTATGTCTGTCTCCTGTCTTTTTTTGTAATTTTATAATTTTTAAATTTTTTTAAATTGCACACTTTGTAATTTTTCCTGCGTACGAGATAAAAAATTTAAGAAATACAATATATAATTCTATTTACATGTTTGTGGAACATATCTTTTTTAATTCAATCAATTCAGCAAGCACAGTTGCAAGTGCTGTACAAGCATGTGGGAAATTTCGACTTACATAGTGTTCCGCAGAACACAATCCTTAAGTAAGTCAGGGAGTTCCTGTACTGCTAAATGTGTTGAGAGTACTGCTAAATGAGTCTTAGAAAATTGTGACCTTGAAATTGTAGTGACTTTGCTTACTAGTTGGCTTAAGACGATTGCAACCTTAACAGCATCAAAAAGAATTTCCATCTTGCCTTAGTCTAGTGCATGGTAAACTCACCATCTTAATATATCTAACCCCAGGGGCTCACATCTGGTGAGTATGGGCTTGGCACACCAGTGTGCCAAGCCCATACTCACCAGATGTGAGCTGGATATCATCATTCTTCTCTTTCTTTGTGATTCCCTTCTATTTCTGACTCTCTCTCTCTCTCTCTCTCTCTCTCTCTCTCTCTCTCTCTCTCTCTCTCTCTCTCTCTCTCAGGGTAACTCGGGGAATTTTTTGCTGGTGCAGCATAAGCCTCAGGCTTCCTTGCACCATATAGCTAATAATAATAATAATAATATGAACTTCAAGTTAAAACAGCATCTGCACAAAATGTGGAAGTGGTTGCAAAGTGTTCAAGACAGAATAGCTTACTCTAGAGCCCATGCAACATTTAACAAGCTGAAATCTCAAGAAATTAAGAATTATATGAACATAACCCATCATAGAGGAAAATTCCCCTACTCTGAGCAGCCTTCTGATTTCTTCCTAAATCTTGAACCTGACCAGTGGCTTGACTTAATATCTAGATTTGTCTTGAACTTGGAACAGTTTTCTGATCTTCATAAACCAACAACTGAAATCTCACCTGACACACTGTCTGAGTATCAATCTCCAGGGAACAGCTTATTGCTGCTGTTAATTATACACCAGCTTCTGATATGGCAGGTGCATATGGAATACCTCAATTCATTATTAAATATCTTAGAAGGGGACCCATATATTTTGGGTCCCCTTCTAACCATCTTTAATGCTATTTTGTCAAGTCATTTCTTTCCCCAGCAGCAGAACAACTACCTTGTAAAGCCTACACCCAAAATTCAATCTCCCACTCTTCTTAAGCATTGCCATTTTTTTCCCCATTTATTAATACACACAGTTTACATACATTCATATATATATATATATATATATATATATATACAAAACTTACATTTATATATACATTTCCATCATCCAGGGCTTGTGTGCTTGTATGTGTGTGTGTGTGTGTACGTGTATCTTGGTGGCTCCAAGGCAGTAGCCCATCTCCACCTTTGTTCTCTGTGTTGGTGTAGAAACACTAGGCCAGTTCGCCACCAAGGAGCAGCGAACACCTGGGAAACTGCTGCCTGGTGCCAGTCCTCAGGCAAGATGAAACCGGCCTGGGTCTATATGTGCTTATGTGCACAAATCCCCGCACCCATCGGAGGTAGTGCAATACCGGTGAGTGCAGCAATCCTGCTCCCAGGTTGCCCAGACATGGAAGCCAGCAAAAAAAAAATAATCTGAAATAAGTCAGATCCAATCTGACCTGTGAGTATAATAAGAAATGGTACATGATCCCACGTCTCCAATCCTCCGCAGGTGCAATAAGGATCAGGTTCCAATGCTCTTTCAAAGAGCGTAGAACGGAGGGAACCACTGCCAGCCAATCTCCAATGCCTCAAGCCTTGAGAAGGTACTCCTCCCCATTCTAACCCTTTCTGACAGATCCACTGTGATTAATCTCTTGGCACCACCATCTATATCCTCTCTGAGTTTGAATCTCGTGCAGAGCTTGCAGTCATCTACATAGACCTTGAAGCAGCTTTCGACTCAATAAAAGTAAATGCAATGCTAAAGCTATTTTCAGACCATTATCAAATCAAGACAGACTCTCTACAGTTGCTCACTTCACTCCTTCAAAATAGAATAATGCTGCTTACTGTCCATGGTCAACGAGCAATGTATCTCTTCAGGCATACCACAGGGTGGTGTCTTATCTGGGCTCTTGTTTACAGTGCTTATCTCAACACTTGAGTCCAGGCATGATACTTTATGTTATGCTGATGATATGAAACTTCTCACAGTGATTTCTCCACATGATAACCTTCTTGTGATAACTGCATCAATTAATAATATACTCCTGGAATTTTGAAACTACCTCAACCAGTTCGGACTAAAAATAAATCCAGAAAAGTCTAAATTTATGATATTCCCATTAAGGAAAATGCCTTTTTATATTCAGCAAACACTGTATAATTTTCCTATCTCCATTGTCAATGAGCATACTGATTTCAGGGTTGTTTTTGATCCTAAGCTCTGCTTGGTAACCACATAGACAAGTTGCTCTCCCAGACAGCTTGACTCTGATGGATGGCCAAACAGCATTTATATTATATTAATGAAGTCATTAATATAATATAAATTATATCATCCACTAGAAGATATATAAAAACCACAGTATACTCTCTGCTTTTATATTCTGCAGAGGTATGGGCATGTGCTGCCCGCAGCACAATTCACCACTTTTTTTCTGCTGAGTTTTGGCTCTTAAAATGGGCCATAAACAAACATAAACTTTCTCCACAGTTAAGGACAACTGAAATGGTTAGTTGATAAAAATTCACAGACTCCCCACACTGATCAAACACTTCACCATGACTGTCAAAATGATCACTAACCAGATTTTGGCACCATTATTCTGGAACCTACCTGTGCTCTTGGCAAGTCCCTCAGAGTGACTCCAACTCTGTGCCCACAAGATGTGATTATTCCCTTGTATAAGGCATTGGTCAGGCCACACCTTGAGTACTGTATACAGGTCTGGAGGCCTCATTTCAAGAAGGATGTAGAGCTGCTGGAACGAGTACAGAGAAGGGCAACAAGATTAGTGAATGGAACAAAGGGTTGCTCTTACGAAGAAAGGCTTAAGTTTTGCAAATTACAGAGTCTGGAGACTAGGCATTGGCGAGGTTATCTGATTGAGGTGTATAAAGCTTTGAATGGTTTGAGCATGCTCAATGCGGATGGGATTCTTCCTCTTGCACAGAATAATTGCCTGAGAGGGCATAAATTCAAATTGAGGAAGGACGGATGTCGGATAGATGTGCGGAAATTTGCCTTTAGCCAGCGGGCAGTTGGTTTGTGGAATAGACTTCCATCACTTGTTGTTGAAGTTGATAGCCTAAACAAATTTAAGGCTCAGCTGGACAGGTATTTCGAACGAACGGAGGGGTGAAATGGGAGTAGTGGTTGTGTTTTTTTTTTTTTTTTTTTTTTTTTGGCTGATGCTGAATAAGCTTGCTTTCTTGCATCATATGCCTCTACTAATGCTAATGCTAATCTCAGCCATCTTCATCTATCAGATAGGTTTCTGCCTTTTCAGCTACTTTAATGTGCCCAGTCTTTGGATGCTGACCTTAATAAGTTTGCTTGTGACAGGGAATACAGACATCGCATCCTTGAATTGTACTTCTCTGTCTTTGATCTTTCTCCTCGAAGCTTGCCTTAATTCTCAAGCCAACAATACCACATGACATGAAGGTGGCTTACTAACTTTTCAGTTTTCCACCTGTATATTCTATGTACATTGTGGTGCACATAACCGTATTATACTTTGAGCTTTGAGCTGTATTTCCATTTATGCATCCACATATATATTTTATTATATTTAATTTATCAATGTTCTTTCTCTTGCATATTGTGCTATTACTGTTAACCCCTGGCCTGCTGGCCATGAAGGGCAATATTGCAATGTATCAATCTGTATTCTTCTTATTATTATTGCAATAAAGATTTCTATATAACTTCATTCCTGTCTGCAGGGTTCTGCATTATTTCGTTAACCAGTGATACCATATTTAGCTTCATTCCAACTTTCTCCTCAGGTATAACAAAAACGTTTAGGCTGGTTTCTGGTGTTCCTTCCCAAAAAACATCTTCGTGTGTTCATGTAAATTTAAAATGTTGCATTAACCTAATCCAAAATTTTTGTAAAATCTGGCATTCAGTTTTTAAAATTGGCATCATTTCAACAGTGTCTTGTAGATGGGATAAAGGAAGAATAATTATAACTTGCTGCGAATAAATTTATGAACAGAAAAAATATTTTAGCTCTTCTTTTAATCCTATATTAACTGAAGCATGCTCTGCATTTTTTGTTTTTATAAAAACATGCATAAAATTCTTTACTTACATTGTAATTTTAGTCCAAATCCAAGATAATATTGAATATATATGACGGAATGGCTTAAAAAACAAATGAGAGATATAATTAAGATTTTAATAGGCATCTACATTTGCCAACATAATATCAGTTATAATTTTAATAATTATTATTATGACTATTGTTAAAATGAAAACAGTAAAAGTGGGTTAATATTCGTATCTACTCATTTAATATGGAAAAACATATATAGGGAGTTATTCTGTATTAGTGTGTATCTGCAGTGTGTGATTCAAAATGGTATCACATGTGGAAAGCTTTGCAAGAAAAAGGAGAAATGATTTTTGAATTCAAGAAGTGTCAAACCCATTGAAATTCGAAAAGTATTTGCTGTAGGATGGTATACAATCTGTTCAAAAAGAGGTTGTACGAATAGGTCGAAAACATGAGACAATGATAAGGAAGATTCTGTCCAACCGGGCCATGCAAGCCAACATTTCTGCTGTTAACAAGTTTAATCATCACACTTTTTTATGAACACCAAATGTCCATCACATTTAAAAAAAAAAAAAAAAAAAAAAAAAAATGGGGGGTGGGGGTTTTTTTTGGGAGAATTAGCAACTAAAGCCATATTGCTCTGGGAATATGCGGTGGTCATTCCCTGACCTTTCCGCATCCTCCGTATTTGGTGGTGATGGGCTCGAACCCCAGTCTAATCAAGAAGCGTGTGCTATGCACTACTGCTCCTTCCCACCTGGCTATGGAGGCACTATTTATGTTGCAATATTTTTGTCGCAATGCCTGTGCAACTCAAGATTTGCATTTAAAGTGTTACTGCACCCTTCTTATTCTCTGACTTGGCTCCAAGTGATCTCCTTTTTGGACAACTGAAAGAGGCACAGGGGGGAAGGCATTTTCACTCCAATGATGAAGTCCAAGAAGCATCATGTAACTGGCCCAACAAGCAACCAAACGAACAAATTCTTCTCTTAAGCTATTCAGATGCCAATTTAACAATGGAAGACATGTATTGAAAGAGGAAAAGAACACAGTGAAAATTAACGAGGTTCCATTATTATTCATAGGTTGGAATAAAAATTATTTACTTAATTTTTGCTGTTTTCACTTAAATCAACTTCATCAAATTATCTATTATATTGTCATTATGAATAAAGTGAATAATATAAAATAACTAATGTTATTTATGTGGGAAACACTGCTGCTGCTCCAACGGCTGATTGAGATTTGACCCATTGGTATATATTGGCAGGAAACAACATAGCTCTGAATATGACTTGCATAGTGTTCTTTCAGGTTAAGAGTTGGTAGAAGATTCTTACCCCATTGAAGAAAATAAGTATCAAAGTTCAGTTGAGGAGGGGGAGTCCAAGGTGGATGAATATAATTCATTACCTGTTGACTATTGTGAAGAGGAACTTTCCAACTCTGTGATATTTCAAAAAGCCGTAGGCCTGCTGGCTTCATTTTATTAGGTTTCTTTCTGTGGACATTAGTTAGTTGAAGAGGTATGGGTGAATAGGATGCAAACAGCAACTTTTTATTTTGGCTGCATACTTCAGTAGTAACATTTTTCTGGAGATTTAGATTTTATAAAGCTAATTTTATTGCATGAAGTTCCACTGAACAGCTGCTATATGCATATGGAACGGCAGCTGAAATGATAGTAGAATGAAATACTGCTGCTGCTGCTGGTACAATGGTTGAATGTGATTTGGAGCCATCAATATATACTGGAATAATTCAGTATATTTCTGAATATGGCCAGCATGGAGTTGTTTAACATCAATTGTCGGTAGGTGATTCTTTCCCCATTTATGAAGATAATTATCTCAGATTAGTTGAGGAGGGGCAGTCCAAGGTGAGAGTAATTTATTTCTTCTTGCCTGTTGAAAATAGGAACATTCCAACTCTGTGTTAGTTCAAGAAAACATAGGCCTGCTGGTCTTATTTTACTAGATTTATATCTATAGAGATTTTGCAGTGATAGATTAAAGAGGTATAGCTTAATAGGATGCTGACAGAAACTTTGTACTTTGGTTGCATACTAGTAGTGCTTTTTTGCAGGGTGCAGAGAGGGCTCATGAGCTTCAATATATTGACAATGGTTAGAGATGTCCTGAAAATACAAAGTGCAATCCACAATGCTATATCGGTTCCATCCAGCACAGTATACTCTTTTGGAAAATTTCCCTAATTGAAATGGGATCTGATCAATGCTTTATATAAGAGCAGCAAAGAGGTACAGTCTGCTTCCCAAGACAGGGCAGATAAAGAAGCTCTTAGTTTGTTCAGCTTTTTGACACAGGTGGTACTTACAAATTTAATGTCGTTGTTAGATTTGTTGGTGCATCAGCAACTTAGGCTATAATGCACTAATTACTGTCTGATATTTTCTTTGTTTTTCTAACAGGTGACAGAGGTTCAGATAAGGTGATATTTATTTAGTAATTTAGTAAGTAGAGAGGGCTCATGAGTTTCAATATATTGACTATGGTTAGAGATGTCTTGAAAACACCAAGTGCAATCCACAATGCACTGGGCTATATCGGTTCCAGCCAGCACAGTATACTCTTTTGGAATGAGAATCGTAGAGTGGAGCACCCTAATTCAAATGTGATCTGATCAATGCTTTATATAAGAGCAGCAAAGTGGTACGGTCTGCTTTCCAAGACAGCGCAGATAAAGAAGCTCTTAGTTTGTTCAGCTTTTTGACACAGGTAGTACTTACAAATTTAATGTCGTTGTTAGATTTGTTGGTGCATCAGCAACTTAGGCTATAATGCACTAATTACTGTCTGATATTTTCTTTGTTTTTCTAACAGGTGATAGAGGTTCAGATAAGGTGATATTTATTTAGTAATTTTAGAGAAAAAAAATGTCATCTATGTTCTCTCAATCTCCTAGGATACACCGTAGTGTTAACTGATTGCAATTATGAAAATTAGAGGAAAAAGCTGTTTTCTGTTCTTTCTGATACATAGCGGGCATTCTATGATGATATGCTTTACTGTGAATGGGCATAAACAGTTACTGCACTGTGGAGGGATCATTGTTTGTTAGTAGGTAGCTGTGAGTGAGAAATGTATGACCAAAGTGTAGTCTGGCTAGTATGGTTTCTGTTTCGTCTCAGGCTGGATTGCCACTTTTTGGGTTCTATCTTGATTTCAAAAAGGTTATTATTTGTTTGATCTTTCCACATGCACGTCTACTGTTATTTATATGTCTGATTTAAAAGGATTTAGGGTCATTATAAGGAGTCCTGAGATTAGATGGCATCACATTTGTAGCAATTTTAGTAGCTAGATCTGCTTGTTTATTTCCTGGGATCCCAACATGTCCAGGGATCTAACAAAATATTATTAGCCATCCATGAAGTTCTAATAACAGTGGCCAAATTTTCTAAATCAGAGGATGACTAGGGTAGGATTTACACTGTAGAGCATTAACAGCACTTAACAAGTCTGTATATATGATGGATTGAGTATATATATGTGGCTTCTTTTATATTCTCTAGGGCTAACAGAATACCATATAACTCAGAGGTATAAGTACTGCATTCTGAGGGAAGCTGATTGGAGAAGCAGTTTCAATCAACTGTAAATAGTTGAATGAAACTGCTAAACTCATTGGAGTGGGGCATATGTATTTGTCTAATGTTGATATCTGGAAGGTTATTCTTTCCTCATTGCTGGAAATGTCTATCAGTATGTACTGGAGGCATTTACAATGTCTGGGTTTCACTGCTATTATCCTGAAGTGCGTTAATAAACTTCAGGCCCAACTTGTGATAAGAGCTTGAAGCCTAAGGCCAGATGGTTTGTTGAACTGCAGTTTAGTTTGATAGAGATCTCTCCATTTTGGCATGAAGAGATATTGCCACATGGGATAATGTGGGAGACTGCTGATTTTGGCTGCATAATCAGCCAAAGCGGTGGTTCTTGGCTCTGGTATAGAGCCTGAAAATTAGGGGTGTATGAAAATGCTCCCAGTGTAACTCATAATCCATTGTGATGTAAGGGATCAAGCTATTTCAGTATACGACTTGGCCTGGCCGAGTCATATGCAGGAGACCCATAGTCTAACCAGGATCTGATCAGTAAGTCATATAGATGTAACAACACGTAAAAATCTGCACCCCATGACATAGATTTGTACGTCTTAGTTTTCTAAGACTTGTACGAATATGTTTTATATGTTCTAGGAAGTTTAATTTTTTATCAAGTAACAAGAAAACTTTTAACAAGAAATCTTATACTAGGCTGGAAAGTAATACAATGAGAATCTAACTGATGGTCTCAATCAGGATGTAAAGAACATTTGTGACAGAAGTGTGCGGCAGTTGTTTTTGGTTTAGAAAGTCAATATCCATTGTTTTTGACCCAAGAGACTATTTTGTTAATGGTGCCTTGTAGTTGTCTTTCAGTTAGTCTCATATTTTGAGAATGACAGGGCAAGATCATCAGTGTACAAGTATGCATCAACTGTGCTAGTTATGCACTTGGTTATAGAATGAATCCTAATGGCAGAGTGTGGCGCTCAATACTGAGCCTTGGGGAACTCCCTCTTTTTGTACATATGCTCGAGATAACAAAGAATGGAATCGGACCTGAAACTATCTATTGCCTAGAAAGTTCTTAATAAATTTCGGGGTATGACCTGAAATTTATTAAGAACTTTCTAATTAAGAAATCTATTATAAACAGATAGTAATCTTGATCTTATTGCATTTGCAATAATACTGATACCTGGTATTCTCTGGGTTTTTATATTATTATAGTGAAATGTGTTTCCCCTTCCATGAAATCTTCAATCATATAAAAAACATAAATGCATTTTTCTTCTCTTCATTCCTATTTTTTAATATCTCCCTTGCACATATCATATTAATTGCAGAAGTGCTCGCTGTGTTTTTTGTTACTGATTGCTTATCTTTTTTATTGTTTTAAATTTTACAACTCAAAAAAAAAAAAGAAAAAAAGTCAGTGAACAGTAATATCAATTAGTTAGTGTGTACATATTACAGTAATAATTAAGCTATGTACATATTACAGTATTAATTAAGCTATGTACATAAGCATTAATTTATTTTTATTTTGCTAACCTGTGGAAAATATTCTGATTTTCATGTATTTCATTTTTTTAATTGGTAATAAAGTAATAATTTTAATTTAGTAATAAAGTGTAAATTTGTGCTTTATATCTTTGCTTTTATAGCCTGTGGATAATATTCCTCCTATTTTTGCTTAAAGAACTGCTGTTAAAATTCTCCTGGACAGCTGCTTCAAATTCACAAACATGATCAAAATGACTGGCACTTACTACATATCATATAGTAAGCAGTATTTTATTATGGAGAGTCCATTGTAATGTGATTTGATTGTACAGTGAACCAATCGCAAAGCGGGATCCACTGTATTTTTAACTATTTACGTGAAGCTTTGCATAACTGGGGCAGCCACTTAATCAGGCCAAAGTGCACTAATCCCAATGTGTCCCAAATAACTGGAATCCACTGAAATTAAAAAGCACAGATTACTGATCTTTATGTTTTTTCAGTATTTTCAGTAAATACTGAAAAAATTATAAAGATTTAATTTTTTAAAAATCTTAATAAGTTTTAAAATTTTAGCATTAGCATTAGTAGAGGCATTTGATGCAAGAAAGCAAGCTTATGTAGCATCAGCCAAAAAAAAAAAAAAAAAACCCACTTCCACTTCACCCCTCTGTTTGTTCAAAATACCTGTCCAGCTGAGCCTTAAACTTATTTAGGCTATCAACCTCCACTACAAGGGATGGAAGTCTGTTCCACCAACCAACCACCCGCTGGCTAAAGGCAAATTTCCGCACGTCTATCCTACATCTGTCTTTCCTCAATTTGATTTTATACCCTCTCAGGTGATTATTCTGAGCAAGAGGAAGAATCCCATCAGCATTGAGCATGCTCAAACCATTCAAGGCTTTATACACCTCTATCAGATCACCTCGCTGGTGCCTAGTCTCCAGACACTGTAATTTGCAAAACTTAAGCCTTTCTTCGTAAGGCCACCCCTTAGTTCCATTCACTAATCTTGTTGCCCTTCTCTGTACTCGTTCCAGCAGCTCTACATCCTTCTTGAAATGAGGCCTCCAGACCTGTATACAGTACTCTAGGTGTGGCCTGACCATTACCTTATACAAGGGAATAATCACCTCCTTATCCCTGCTGGAAACATTCCTGTATATCATTGACAATATTCCATGAGCTACTCTTGCAGCCCATCTGCACTGCTCAGAGAACTTCATATCTGCCTGCACAACCACCCCCCCAAGTCCCTTTCATTCTCTACCACTGTCACTGTAGTACCACAGAGTTGATACGTTGCTCTGGGGTTGCTGTTTCCCATGTGTAGTACTTTACATTTGTCAATGTTAAACTTCATTTGCCACCTCTCAGCCCATCTGCTCAACCTTTCCAGATCCTGTTGCAGAAGCATAGTGTCAGTAGTGTCCTTGACAACCCTGCCAACCTTTGTATCGACTGCAAACTTCGACATTAAGCTTGATATACCATCATCAATATCATTTATAAATACAGAAAACAATAATGGAGCCAACACTGAGCCCTCAGGGACTCCACTAATAACATTAGTCCACGATGAGCAGTGTCCATTGATTACCACTCTCTGTCCTCTCCCCCTCAACCACTCCTTTATCCATAGCAGCAATTTGCCTCCAATGTCACACTGCTCCAATTTGTGTAGCAGTCTTCCATGTGCAACAGTATCAAAAGCCTTTCTAAGATCCAAGTATATAATATCAAAGCTATTCCCTGCATCCAGATCTTTTGTGACTGCATCACAATATCCAATCAAATTGGTCAGGTAAGACTTCCCCTTAACAAAACCATGCTGTGTCCGAGCTATAACTGAAGTCTTGTCTAAATGATCCTGCAGTGCTTCTTTAACCAGTGCCTCCATTAATTTTCCTGGAACAGAAGTTAAGCTCACAGGTCTATAATTACTTGTGTCAGCCTTTGATCCTCCTTTGTGAATTGGGGTCACATTTGGACATTTCCAGTCTATGGGTACCTTCCCCTGAGTCCAAGGAAGCTCTCATAATTATGGCTAGGGTTTGCTTACTTCCTTTGCTGCCTCCTTTAATATAACTGGATAGATCCCATCAACCCCGGGTGCCTTTCTTGTGTTTATCTTCAACAGTTTCTCCTCCACTCTACTCCCAGTGATTTCAAGATTCTGTAGCTTACTGCTAGAGTTGAATACACCTCTGGCATTCCCCTCGCTGAATAACTCCTCATGTGTGAATGTCGATGCAAAATATTCATTTAGTTTGTTAGCTACCTGAGCAGGGTCATCGACAGTTGACCCATCAATATCAAGTGGACCAATCTGATTCATCCCCTTCCTTCTAGAGTTTACATAAGTAAAGAACTCTTTGCTGTTTTTCTTTGCATCCCTTGCCAAGGATTTCTCGTAATCTGCCTTCGCCTGCCTAACCTCCTTTGTAACTTGGTTGCATATCAACTTGTATCTATCATAGGCTTCTGTGTCATGTGTTAATTTGTAAGTATCCCATGCATTTTTCTTCTCTGCCATATGCCTCATTAGTTCATCTGACATCCATTTTAGCCTAAACCTTGAACAACATTTCTTAGTTGGTATGTAAAGCCTAGTAGCTTCCAAGATTAATTCTTTGAATGCTTCCCATTTTGAATTTGCTGTTGGTAACATCGTCAGTTGGTCCCACTGTATAGAATTTAAATACTGATTCAGTCCATCATAGTCGCCTTTACGTAAGCAATAACCCTTCCCTTTACCCCTAATGGTAGTTACCTCTTTGAGTAAATCGCACTTCAGCACACTGTGATCACTGCCACCTAGTGGTTCATTTATCTGCAGATTCTTAATGCATGAAGAATCACTGCTGATAATCAAATCAAGAGTATTACTCTCTCTAGTTGCCTCCCGAACATGCTGATGTAGAAAACAATCATCCAATAAATCCACAAAAGCCCTGCTAGTGTGTGAGTGACCAGCCCCCAAATTCCAGTCAATATCCGGGAAATTAAAATCTCCCATTATAAGACTCTCTGATTTACTGGCCCACTCTATTTCCCTGTACAGTTTCTTATTATACTCATCAGAGTCATTAGGCCTATAGCACACTCCTACTCTCAATTTTGATCTCCCAATGCTTATGTCACACCAAACTGACTCAACACTGCGCTGTCCAGCGATGTCGACTGGCTTCACTTCCTTGGTTTTTATGTGTTTCTTAACTAATAGCATAACCCCTCCCCCCCTTCCTATCCTGTCTATCCTTTCTGTAGACGTTGTACTCCCCAAATTCCAGTTCTGCATCCCTTATATCTGTGTGACACCACGTCTCTGATATCCCAACAATATCTGCCTTTGATGTTTTGAGCAATACCTCAAATTCATCAAATTTATTTACTAAACTCCTAGCATTGGTGTACACGCAAGTATACCTGCACCTGTTTCTATTCTTAGCTACCCTAACACAACCCATGTGTTTACTTGTACCGCAATGGCTCCCAGCAGTCTCTGAAATATCATGCATCTTGTTTTTCAGGCTTCTGCTCATTCTAATAGAAGCAGTGCAAGAATCTCTTTCACCTCTGCCAGTGGCTACTGTCAATCTATTGGTCTTTGTCTCCCCCCAAGCTAGCAGTTTTCCGACCCACCTAACACTGCCTCGATAGCATCAGCAAATATTCTTGCACCCTTTCTATTTAAGTGTTTCCCATCCCTGTAGAAGCAATCTCTCCTGTTAACAAGTACAGGCCAGGCTGAAAAAAATTCTACCCCCTTGAGCCTTGCACAATCTTTCCAGGGCCGAATTGATCGACAAGGCTCTCATCACATACTCCCTCCTATCGTGTCTGGGCAGAATTGCAGACACTTTCAAATTCAACCCTAATTCTCGGCTTTTGTTCAACAGTGACCTGTACTTGTTAAGTAATTCTGCCGGTCTCCTACTCTTAATATCATTAGTGCCAACGTGTACAACTATATCACCTTTTGTGCCCTTAAAAGATGATATTCGCTCTACAACGTCATCTACCTTTGCCCCTGGCAGACATACCCTGGTCCTGTTCCACCGATCCTCTTTACAAAGCATGTTCCCCGTTTCCCTGACAATAGAGTCACCAACAACTACTAGTTCCTTCGGGATTAGCGCATTCTGCCTTGGGGGTTGCCTCTGTGTCACGTGATGCCCAAGTGCAAGCTCTGGCGTTGATGTGGGCAGCTGAGAGCTTGATGGGTCCCTCAATTTAGTTTCTTCGAGGGCATCCACCCTGTCCTTCAAGCTCTCATATAGTCCCACAAGAACACTGAGTTGTTGCCTGATATCGATACACTCCTTGCATCGCGCACACACACAAAGACATCCCCCATGGCAGTATCATGTCCCGTACCCGATTGCTCTGCAAACATCAAGCAAACAGTGCATTTTATAAGGCTGTGAGTCAGAGAGCAACTGCCCCCGTCAGTTCTACTCTGAGCCACAGCACTTCCATTAGCTTGAGCCTTTTGCTTTGCTGCTCTTGTCTGAGTCATGATTCTATTAATTAATTAATTAATTATAATTAATTATGTTATGTTATTAATTATGTTAAATATAATTAATTATATTACGTTTGTAATCTAAGTCGTTATATGTATTTATTTAAAAGTACAATTTATCTGCTAACTAAGTTCAACTAACGCTATCTAGTACGGTATATAACTATCGTATCACAAAGGCGGGAAAGTTACGAACGGTAATCTACGGACACTTAAGTATTAATTAACTTTCAAATCTCGCTGTCTCAATTCAGAATAAACTAATGATCCTTACTACGTCTATAAGCTACTTATAGAAATAATTCGATGTAAAAAAATATTCAATCAAGCGGCTAAATATGGCTAAAGAACTTCTCGTTCAGCGGAGTTACAAACACGTGGATACACTTACCGATACTTTTATGCAATTACAAGGCCGAGTAAAGAATAAATACACCAAATTAATCAGAAAATCACAAAATAATGTTATACTACTAAATTTAAATCAAAAGTTTTAGAAAAACAATAATTTCAAATCAATAAATAAGAGAAATCCACTTAGGGCTTTGAACACGACCGTCTCCTAGTAGCCTCGTCAGCAGACTTTAATTTAAGATTTAAAAATGTATTAAGATTATTTAAGTTGTGTGGAAAGAAGTTATGGTTTTATTACTCACAATGGAGTTAACTTTGTGTTTCTACAAGCTGTCATGTTATTGCATTATTTTTACATGGGGGATGGTTGGTTGGTTGGTTTGCTGACTGGGGATTTTTTTGCCACATTGGCATCTATGGTCATAGGGCACCATACTGTTGTGCTATGACTGCTACATCATGTTGTAATCAAATAAAAGCTGTATGCTTTACTGTGTTCAATTTTGATTATTGGGATCTTTCTGCTTCCAGTGAAAACTGAGGCTGAGTATTTTTTCATAAGGCTTGGGCTTATACTCAAGTTAGAAGCAAACATGGCTGCTTCAAATTAAAAGCCAATAAACTTTGAAATAACTACCCTGGTAGTGTATTAAATTTTAGATGTATGATAAACCCTTCATATTCATGGGGGATATGTTAAGGGAAATTGCCACAAATATCCGACCCTGTGAATATCATTACCAAAACCTTATGGATAAAGAGAGTGATGTGGACTTTTTTTTATGAATATCAAGGCAAATATGATAGCCACGATCAATAGAAATCAACATGTAATAACTGATCTTGTTATAACAATAATGAATATATATTAAAATTTATTTATGTTTAATTTTAAAAAATTAAAATTAAATATAAATAAATAAATGAGTCCTACTGAAGTCCTTTCTGGTGGTATAACACCTGTCTAAATAAAGGCAGGTGTTATACCATCCTATATACTTGGATTTCCCTATGTACTGGAATACTACCCTACTGAAGATCCTCTTGGAGAATCCCATCAAGCCACTTTCAGACCCTGACTCCTATTGGCCAAATTTCCTTGTCCTAATTCAAGAGACAATCCTAGAGAGAATAGCTGCACACAAACCAATTCTTACTCACATACTACCTTTGGGAACGTGCATCTCAGAATCAGTATGGTTCATAAAGGGCAGAGGTAGTGCAGAAGATGCTTTGGTTTTTGAGTCCTCAACATTCATGCCGGAACTGAAGACAAATACCTGCTTGGCCTCTGTGTAGACTCCAAGGACTCTTCACTCACTTTGATGGCAAAGCGACTCGAGAGGTTCTGGCCCCCTGTTGGAATTCAGTTTTTTACAGAACATAATTCTCCAATTACATGTGAATTCTCCAATTATTGCCTATGTAGATGACTTATTGGTCTGCATTTGAGGAAAACTTAGAAATCCATCCTGGTAGAACTGCAACAATGGTGCTCCATGCACAAATTACAAACTACCACAGACAAAATTTCCCAGATGCTACTGCAAGGAAGAATGGCCTGGCCTCCAACCATCAGATACTACAATAAAACCATAAGATACACAAACACTTGCATGTACTTGCTGGAAGAAAAGCTTTCTTTCATCCCTCCACCCTATCTCAAATAAAAAGTAAAACATGAATTTCCAAAATATCACAAGTTATGAAGAAAGATTAGAGGCTAAGGGACTCCACCTTCAATCTATTCTACAAATGCATCTTTCTGCTCATTGTGATTACAGCACCAGTCACTGGGCATACAGAACCAGAAGCAATCTCTGCAGAAACACCTCACAGAGCAGTGTTTCCCAAACTGGGGTCCGTATACAAGTTCCAGGGGGGACCACAAAATGGATGCTCTGGAACTGGTCAAATTATTCGTTCTATGTATAGCAAATTGATGATAAAGTTGTTATTATATCTTTATGTAAAAATAAGAATAAAGTTGAGTTGTTTTAAACTTTGAATTTTCTTTTCAGAAAACCTAGTGTTCATACATATACTTACACACAGAGAAATATATATATCCGTAGCCGAGTGGTCAGAAGCGGGAGTGCAGTAGCACACGCTCTTTGAGTAGACAGGGGTTCAAGCCCCTGATTGCTAAATATGGTCGATCTGCCAAGGGCACTGGACCAGTGTGGCAGATTATGGTCCATTTCCATCAACATGAATTGTTGAGGAGGCTTCCATCCTGCAGTGGGTTGATAATGGCTGCAGTTTACCATTTTTTTAAGAGAAATTTACCTCAATATGATACATAGAACACTTCACTTCCTTATTAGCATTAGCATAGGCATATCATGCAAGAAAGTGAGCTTATGCAGAATCAGCCAAAAAAAAAAAGAAAAACACTTCCATTTCACCCCTCCATTCATTCGAAATACCTGTCCAACTGAGCCTTAAATTTATTTAGGCTATCAACTTCCACAACAACGGATGGAAGTCTGTTCCACCAACCAACTACCCTGGCTAAAGGCAAATTTCCACACATCTATCCTACATCTGTCTTTCCTCAATCTGAATTTATGCCCTCTCAGGTGAGGTGATTATTCTGAGCAAGAGGAAGAATCCCATCGGCATTGAGCATGCTCAAACCATTCAAGGTTTTATACACCTCTATCAGATCACCTCGCCGGTGCCTAGTCTCCAGACACTGTAATTTGCAAAACTTAAGCCTTTCTTCGTAAGAACAACCCTTTGTTCCATTCACTAATCTTGTTGCCTTTCTCTGTACTCGTTCCAGCAGCTCTACATCTTTCTTGAAATGAGGCCTCCAGACCTGTATACAGTACTCAAGGTGTGGCCTGACCATTGCCTTCTATAACAGGATAATCACCTCCCTGTCCCTACTAGCAAAATTCCCGTATATCTGCACTGCTCAGAGAACTTCATATCTGCCTGCACAATTACCCCTAGGTCCTTTTCACTCTATACCACTGTCAGTGTAGTACCACAGAGTTGATACGTTGCTCCACGCAGACTAGTGATCTGAGCGTGGGAAGCGCCTCTGGCAGATGCCGCGGGTGATGTCACTTCTGTGACTGATCAGATTTACTCGGTAGGTATCCACTCCAAAAAATATATTTCAAAAATTATTAAAATTATTGTTAAAATATTCACAGCTCACCACTGGGTAGTCATAATAAACAACAGGGAGAATAAGGACAGCTAATGTTTTATAAAGAGTAAACTTTATGTAAATTAGAGAAACAAACACATATAATATGTATCTCAGTATTGAAGTTGAAAATTAAAGTAGATCAGGAGAGGATAACGAAATTGTAGCTTACATCTAGCCAGTAACTTATGGGTAATTATAAATATACTGAGTAGTTCTATCATTGAATTGAATTGAAATAGCAGCAGGAATAGAAGGTATCCGCCGACTGGGCTAGCCAGGTGGGTAAAGTGCCTGCCTAGCAACCCAAAGGTTGTGGGTTCGAATCCCGCCTCGGGCTTGGATCAGAGTAGTGCAAAAACTTTGGGAGATGCATTATGGCCACAGAAGTCGATGCGCCAACAACTAATAAAAAAAAAAAGAAGGTACCCAAATGCAAGAATAAATTATATGTATACTATGTAAGATATCCCTGACCTGTTAGAGGGCCAGAATAAGTAGTGGAATTTGACAAATTATACCTGTGTTGTTAACCTGGGGGAGGTAACCCCATTGTTATGACCAAATTAATATCTGTTAGTATAGTTAATGATCTGTTTCATTTTGAGAAGAAGAAACAATAGATGCCAAATTAAAAATTATGAAATGTGTAACATGTATTATAGAGTACCTGTATATATATTAACATGTATTAATGTTGTTTTAAAGGTTTATATTATCTGTAATTATTCATAGGCTCAGACACTAGCTTGCTGACATAAATAGGTTTTGCCAGGACTGGGAAAAATCTTCTCAATTTGGATACTTATCAAGCATCAGATAGTGTAAGTGGGTATTGGAGAATTGAGGGTAACTTCTCCATATTACTAAATACCTCATCTAATCGAGTAAATAAATCAATAGCAATAAACTATAACAAAAAAGACCTCCACTCCACAATATGGCACCTAGCACACTGTGGGTGATCATTTACCCACAATCTCAGGTGCCAACCAACATAACATGAAGGAATGCTGTCCCTCTATATTACCAGACAATACTAGGTGGTAGATGACTCTCAACAATTGGTACAATACCACCACTTTGCTTATTGGAGGCCTGAAGTGGTGAAACCTGGGTTTAGTCTTCAGAGCAAAACTCCGGTAAATCCCCTCTTCCCATTTCTTCCATCATGCAGTATGGTTGATGTCTTTTGAGGTTATGATGGACATCATGGCAAGATCCAATCTTCCTTACTTTTTGAGGATACAGCTCTAAAATGGTGTTTGCAGGTGGCCACTGGTGAGTACACTGGACCGAACCTATTGGTAACTCTCTAGGAGGCTTCTAGATCAGCTACTGTATAATCTCACTGCCTCTACTCTGACAGACAGTGACTGGAGGGTGTCCGAAAAATGTGAATGCAGGGGCATTCACATGTATTGTTTAGCTACATTATGTCAAGGATCTGGGTATATTCTTACCATGAGTATGCCATATCCAAAAATTTCATTACTTCAGCTTCCCCCCCCCACATCATGACCTGTCAAACTAAAAGAGCAAACTTATCTCGAAAAGATCCAAACCTCTCAAACACTTCCTAGTTAATTTCACAAATATACATGGTCTCAGTTCTAATTTCAATAATGTCCATTTTCACCTAGTCTGCCAAACCCCATGTAATTTTTCTGATAGAATCTCAGTTATCAGTTGATTCAACCACTGCTCATCTCAGTTGCCCAAATTGTTCTCTGTATGATTCCTTTCGACTTAAAGGTGGTACTTGTGCATATCTCCATTCCGATATTCCCCTCAGAGACTTGGTAATTTGGAATCTACTCTTTTCAATCTTCTCTGGCTTAAAATCTCTCTATCTCATTCTGTCAAATTCATCTGTTGTCGCTATCATTCTCCCAACTCCACTAATCACTTGGAACTTTTTGACTTCCTCTCTTTGAAATTTGACTTTCTCCAGTCCAACTTTCCTAACAGTGAGGTAATTTTCCTTGGTGATTTTAATGTTCACAACTCCAGCTGGCTTGCATTCTGTAGTCACACAGACCTAGCTGGTCAGGATGCAGATGTTGTTTGATTTTTAGGAGCATTAGCAACTAAAGCCATATTGCTCTGGGAATATGCGGTGGTCATTCCCTGACCTTTCGGCATCCTCCATATTTGGTGGTGATGGGCTCGAACCCCGGTCTAATCAAGAAGCGTGTGCTACGCACTGTTGCTCCTTCCCACCTGGCTATGGAGGCGCCCTGGTCAGGATGCTGAGGCTTTTGCAATTACTAATGACCTCACACAGATTGTTCATCTAGCTACTAGAACACTAGACAATCCTAGCCATACAGTGAACATTCTGTATCTTTTTCTCACAAACAACCCTTCTAAGTACACGATCGAGGCAAGGCGAGTCCTCGAAGCACCTCAGATCACAACTTAGCGACGGTCTCTTCTCCAATCAATGGAGCCTTTCTCTCAAGGCCATTTTCAGCCTCATGTTGTTTTACCAGAACACTGGACAATCCTAACCATACAGTCAACACTCTGGATCTTTTTCTCACAAACAACCCTTCTAAGTATACGGTCGAGGTGAGTGGTCCTCTAGGCACCTCAAATCATAACTTGGCGATGGTCTCTTCCTCAATGGAGCCTTTCTCTCAAGGCCATTTCCAACCTCATGTTGTTTGGCATTATAAGAATGCAAAATGTAATGATCTGCATTTCCTTTCTACTTTTCCTTTGTCGGATTACTGTTTCAAAAATTCTGATGTCAACATTTGCTCAGATCGTGTATCAACTGGTGCCTGTAATACTATCCCACATCCGTAACATAAGTTTTTGATCTGGTTTGTCCTTCTCTTCTTTCCATTTATATACATGAAGAATTCTTTATCCACACTCTTTGCTCTTTTTAACAGCGATTTCTCATAATCTGCCTTTGCCAGCTTAACCTTTTTTTGTGGCACTATTACAGATCAGTTTGTAGCTGTTACACAGTCAAGGTGAGTGGTGCTCTAGGCACCTTAGATCACAACTTGGTGATGGGCACTTCTCCAATGGAGCCCTTCTCTAATGGCAATTTTTCTCTCATTACACGAATGCATGATGGAAGATATCTTACAAGGTTTCTTTTCTTCTTTTCCTTGGTCAGATTACTGTTTCAAAACTTTTGATATCAACATTTGCTCAGATTGTGTCAGTGAAATTATTCTTGTAGGAATGGAATCCTTTATTCCACACTCCACCTTAAAATCTCTTCCTATATCAAAACCTTCGTTTTCCAATAAATGTGCCAAGGCTGTTCAAGAGAAGAATATTGCATATTATAATTAGCTTGTTTCCAAATCTTCAGTTTCAATTTCTGCCTACACCAAAGCTTGCAACAATTGTAAGGCAGCTTACAAAATGTAAGCTTACATTTGTAAGCTTACAGCTTACAAATGATAGCTGAGCATTATGGTCTCTTGCCAAAGCTATTGGCCACAACTTCTGCCCGTCTGTGTTCCCACCTCTATATAAATCAGATTGTTTATTGCCACTTTGGCCAAGATTAAAGCTGATCTATTAGCATCCTATTTTTCTTCCCACTCATGTATTAATGATCATGGTAAACCACCTCCTACCATTCCCAGTATGTTCCATTCAATGCCTCCTGTTGTCTTTTGTCAAAAAGGATGTGAGAATGATTTTTAACAATCTTGATGCCAAGAAAGCTCCAGGTCCTGATGGTATTTCTCTACTTGTTCTCAAAATGTGTGCTCCTAAACTTAATCCTGTTCTGTGTTGCTTTTTTTCACTTTATTATTCCAAAGGTGTTTTTCCTTCTGCTTGGAAATTTGCTCATATCCAGCTAGTTCCTAAAAAGGGTGACAAATTCCTCCCATTTAATTATTATCATTCCATTGCAACTACCTCTACTCTTTTCAAAATAATGGAGAAAAAAAAAAAAAAAACAACAATTAACCACCAACTCTTAAACTATCTAGAAACCTTCCATGTGATCAACGATCGCCAGTATGGATTCTGTCAGTGTCGATCCACTGGTGATATTGTGGCTTACATTACCCATCTTTGAACATATTCAATGCAAATGTTTGGTGAAACTCAAGCAGTTGCTCTTGATATTTCAAAGGGTTCAATTGTGTTTGGCATAAATATCTGCTAAATAAGCTTCTATCATATGGCTTGTCAACTGTTTTTTTGTAATTGGGTATCCAGTTTTCTTTCTGACTGCTCACTGTGGGTGATGGTAGATTTTCTTTATCTTCTTACTGCTCCTTTAATGCTGGTGTTCCCCAAAGTTCACTCTTTTCCTCATGCACATTAATGACCTGCTTCCATTGACAGGAAATCCTATCCACATTTTTGCTGATGATAGCACATTGCATTCCTCTTTCCAGTTTGAGAAACCTTGCCCTGCTGAAACAGCTTCAACTTCTCAAATATCCACTTAAATTCCTTAAATGCTGATCTCCAGATAATTCTCCATTGGTGCAAAGATAACTTAGTTGATTTCAATCCTTCTAAAACTCAGTCCTGTCTTATATCTTGCAAAAAGGATTCTTCTGCTCTTATGCTTATCTTTGATGACACTCAGATTTCTAGGCTAGATGGTATATCTCTATTGGATTATCCTAACTTCTAATCTCTCTTGGCATAAGCACATTACAAATATTGCTTTCTCTGCATCTAAAAAACTGGGTTTTCTCTTTCGCTCTTGGTGTTACTTTTCTTCCAAGCAGCTGTTCACCCTGTACAAATCGTAAATTTCCCCTGCCATTGAATATTGTTCCCACATCTGGGGTGGTGCCCTGAAAACCTCTTTCAGGCTTCTAGATTCCATTAAAAAAAAGGATATTTAGGTTAATTAATGACTCATCTCTAACACAGTCATTCAACTCTCTGTCTTAGACATGCTGTTTCTGCTTTCTGCCTTTTCTATAGATACTTCCATGGCCACTGTTCTTCTGAATTGGCTTCTATAATTCCTCCTTTTTCTCTTTCAAAGAAGAGTGAAGATGTGCTATTACCAGTCAACATCCTTTTACTGTCCAACTTCAAACTCGCAGAACCTACTTTTCTTCTTCCTCATTTATTCATTCAACTTCCATTTTCTGGCACAACCTTCTGTCATACGTATTTCCTGATAATTACAATCTACAGAATTAAGTTCAAGCCATATCTTTTTTCATCTTCTAAATCTTCAGCCTACACCTGGTACTAAGTACTATAGGTTCTAATATTTCTTGGGTTTTTCATAAAAAAAAAAAAAAATTTTGGCTTGGTGGTCCATCATGTGCTGAGGGGTTAATTTTTTCAGTCTTGGATTTATCTCTTTTGGCAAAATACGGACACTGTTCTGTGTCCATTTCCTCCTCAGCAAAGAGTTCAAAGACTGAATTATCTTCTATCTCCTTCTTCTCGACAACCATATTTTCTTGCGTACCTGGGGGTGCTTCAACTTTCTTGGTCTTTCCTTTTCCCATTGCTTTTGTTATTTGTTGAGCATTAGGAGTAACCAATATAGGAGTGGCAGCTAATTGATCTTTATGTGCAGGTTTCTGTGAGCTTAAGAGGTAATGTGCAGTGGAAGTGAATGACTCTTTTGGAGGATTGTCATTTCCATATGAGTTCATATGGAACATTTCCATGCTATCCTTCTGGGCATAGGTGGGTTTATTGATATTCATAGGTTTCACCACTTTTCTTGACTCCTGATATATGTTCAGCTCTGCTTTAAGTTGCTGAATTTCTTTTTCTTCTTTCCACCTCTGGCATACTCATGGCTGGGTGTTCTCTTGTCAGTCAATGCAGGTGGGTTCTGTAGCTGAACATGATATTGTTTCATGGTCTTTTGCACCACACCGAGCACACGGAAAGACTCCATGGCCATCCATTTGCGAATGTCTAAATTTCTGGAATCTAATGCACCGTAAAGAATCTGGGACATAAGGACACACTGGACAGTTGACATAGCCAGCTTTAATCTCATTTTGAGATGTCGGTAAATTTAATGTCAGAATGTTGTTTCTAGTGGGAACAAGTTTCGCATCCCTAAGTGCAGAAATTCTTTTAACTGCAATCACTCCTTGTGGTTTAAGGTTAGAGCAGATTTACTTGGATAACCTCAAAGGTCCCACTCTGAAATGACACTTCTTAATGAACTGAGTGTCCTATGTGGCATCGCTTTAACTGGCATTCCTTTGAATGGTGTTGCTCACAGTGGCTATTCAGAATTCTTGTCATTTTTTGTTTCAATTAAGAGGTCCCCAGAATGGAGTCTCTTATCTCATTTAAGGGAATCTTCTAAGCCCTCTAAACCAGTGCTACCCAAAGTGTGGTTGTGGACAGGTGCTGGTCTGAAAACTGTTTGTTACTGGTCCATGATGAACTGGAAATACAAATTGAAAATACAAATTCCTAATTTGTCTTGGACTGGTAATGTCGGCGATCATTTGTATTTTACAAAAAGTATCGGTCAGCGATGGATTGGAAATAAAAGAAACTGGTGCTTCACCACAAATAGTTTGAGAAGCACTGCTATAAACTATAAACATTTCTCTTTAAAAAAAAAAACATGGCGATATTTTCCCAATAGGCTTTTCAACATTCGAGTTGATGATTAAGAATCGTGGGATAGGTCCTGATGGTATTTCAGTTCATATTCTCTTTGGAGCAATAATGCTTTGTTTCTTCTCTTATATTTGCAGATATGGACTGTGTTAGGGACTGTTGTTGGGGCACCTGAATAAATGTATTTATCAGGGCAACATTTTCCCAATAGGCTTTTCATTGTTAGATTGGATGATTGGGAATCTTGGGATAGGCCTATATGCCAATGCCACAATTATTAATAACGTGGGATATTATTAAAAAAAATTTTTTTTTTTAAATAATTGTTGAAGTTAAAGATAAGAAAGGCACCTTGGGAGGGGATCTATCCAGTTATATTAAGGGAGGCAGCAAAGGAAGTAAGCAAACCCTTAGCTATAATTTTGAGAGCTTACTTGAATTTAGGGGTGGTCACCGTTACTGGAGTTGTGGGAAAGTATTCCCAATTCACAAAGGGGGAGGGTTCAAACTGTGACATGAGTAATTCCAGATCTGTTAGTTTAACTTCTGTTCCAGGGAAAATAATGGAATAACTGGTAAATGAAGTAATGTGAGATATTCTAGAAAACTGCAATTATATTACAGACACAGCATGGTTTTGTTAAGGGCAAATCTTGTTTGACCAATATGATTGCATACTACAATGTTTTTTACAAAGGAATGGATGCAAAAAATAAGCAAACCCTTAGCCATTTTCATATCATATAGCTAGATTTCAGGAAGGCTTCTAATGCTGTTGCACACAAAAGACTGCTGTACGAAATGGAGCAATGAAGCATTAAAGGCAAGTTGTAAGAGTGGCAATCAATGGACATTGCTCTTCATGGACAAATAATGTTAGTAGAAGTATCCCCCAGGGTTTGGTGCTGGGCCTATTGCTGTTTTCTGTATTTATCAATGATATTGATGGAGGCATGTCAGATTTAAATCTAAGTTTGCAGATGATACAAGGGTTGGCATGGTGGTTAATAGCAGGAATGCAACAGGATCTAGAAAAGTTGGGCAGATAGGCTGAAAAATGCCAACTAAAATTTAACATTGACAAAAGCAACATCCTGCATGTGGGTAGCAGTAACCACAGAACAACATACCAACTGCCTTGGCACACTCAGGGTACTGAGCTGGATATCATCATTCTTCTCTTTCTTCATGATTTCTTTCTACTTATGTCTCTCTCTCTCTCTCAGGGTAAATTTAGAGGTGGTAGATGACTTTCATCAACCGGTGAAATACCACCACTTTGCTTATTGGAGGCTTGAAGTGGTAAAACCCATGTTTAGTCTCTAGAGCAAAGTTTCCAGCATCCCCCTCCCCATTTCTCCTTCAACCCATGCACGGTACTAAGTACTATAGGTTTTGATACCTTTCGTGTTTGGGGTTTTCATAAAAAAAAAAAAAAAAAAAAAAAATGGGAATTTTTTTTTTTTTGGCTGGCGCAGCGTACGCTGTTGTTGTTGTTATTTGGTTATTAAGAGCATTAGCAACTAAGGCCAATTTGCTCCAGGGTTATGCGGTGGTCATTCCCTGACATTTCCACATCCTCCGTATTTGGTGGTCACAGGCTCGAACCCCCGTCTAATCAAGAAGCGTATGCAATGCACTGCCGCTCCTGCCCATCTGACTACGTAGGCTGCAGCATAAGCCTCAGGCTTCCTTGCAGCATATGGCTAATAATAATAATAAAGTTTTTTAATAATATCCCACGTTATTAATAATTGTGGTATTCGCTTATCTCAAGACCAATCCCCCATCAGAAGAGGAATCTTTCAGGGAGATTCTCTGAGCCCACTTTGCTTCTGTCTAGCATTCAACCTGCAATCCACCATGCTTAACAGCAGCAAGTATAAATATAACCTAAAAGAAGAAAGAAAGAACCTGTACATCCTCACCCACCTGATGTATATGTATGACATCAAGCTCTACGCGGCAACCGAGAAGCAACTCCAGCAACTACTCTGGATCACCAAAGAATTCAGCAAAGACATTAGGATGGAATTTGGTCTAGACAAATGGGAGACCCACACACTGCACCAGGGAAAATTAGTCAGCAAAAACTAATAGCTGCTGAATGGTAAAGAGATCAAAGCTATGACAGAAGGAGAGACCTACAAATAACTAGAGATGGTACAGGTTCAACAGTTAGAGCACAAGGTAATCAAGAAGTGCCTGACTGAAAAATATCATCAGAAAATCTGCAGCCTGCTGAAAGCAAAATTAAACAGAGGGATCATAGATTGGACTAACACCGAGCTAGAGGATATCATGCAAAAGACAAGTACAATGGTGACCAAGAGCCGCCAGCACCACCTGAAGTCAGCAGTGGAGAGACTAACAACAGCTTGGAAAGAGGGAGGAAGGGACCTGATAAACCTGATAGAGCAACAGAAAACAGCGAAAGTTAACTTGAAGGATTACTACACAGCACCACCCCATAATGAAGATAGATAAGTGGTATACCCCACTCAACCTAAGTGAGGAGCCCCTCCCGCCCAGACGGCACAAGAAACAAAGCTAGAAAGATGGGCAAAGAAGACGCTCCATGGAAGACACTACAATGACCTCCATCAAGATCACATCGATAACATTTCTTCCAACGCATGGTTCACAAGCAAGATGCTCTTCCCCAAGATGAAGGATTCATGCTGGCCATCCAAGACAAGGTAATCAACACCAGAAACTATAGAAAATATATTGCAAAGGAGCCCAGAATGTCAGATGACACATGTTGGCAATGCCACCTGGCCTCAGAAATGATCCAACAAATCACCACGGGATGCAAGGTGATCACCCAGACTGAGTACACTCATAGACATGACCAGGTAGCCAGGATAATACATCAGAAGCTAGAGAGGAAATACCAGCTGACCAAAGAAAGTGTACCATACTATAAGTACAAACCCCAGGCAGTACTAGAGACTCCAACCCACAAGTTGTACTGGGACTGCACCATAATAACAGATAAGACCATCCACAACAGACCAGATATAACCCTTGTGGACAAGATGGAAAAGGCTACCTTTTCCATCTTGTTGATTGACACCTACCTGATTGACACGGTGGTGCCCAACACTAGCAATGTCCAGAAAACCCATGAGGAAAAAATTAGGAAGTACACAAACCTGAGACATGAGGTCAAGGAGATGTGGCATATGCAAGAAGTAACGACTATCCCGATCATCGTGTTGACCACTGGTATGTGCCAAAGTCCCTACATAGCAACCTAGCAGCAATAGGTCTCCCAGAGAACACCTACAAGGAACTCCAGAAAGTCACAATCCTGAACATATGTAAGATAGTCAGAGAGTTCCTCAACCAACAGTAACACCGGACATTACAACCACCCTGTGTACTTGGTAGCAGTACCCATCACGGAGTGGATTCCTCCAATTAAGGAAAAATAATATAAGAGTAATAATAATAATAATAATAATAATTGTGGTACTGAAGTTAGAGGTAATTAAAAAAGACCTGGGGATAATTGTACAGTTGTATATGAAGTTCTCTGAACAATGCAGACATGCTGCCAGGACGCTCACAGGGTTTTGTCAATGATATACAGGAATTCTGCCAGCAAGAATAATCAGGTGATTACCCAATTGCATAAGGCAATAGTGAGGCCACATCTCGAGTACTGCCTGCAGTTCTCATTTGAGCAGTTCTCATTTGAGCAAGGATGTAGAGCTGCTGGAACGAGCGCAGAGAAGGGAAGTGTGATTGGTAAAGGGAACAAAGATGAGTGCTCCTACCAAGAAAGGCTTTAGTTCTGAAATTGCAGCATCTGCAGATTAGGCACTGGCAAGGTGACCTGATTGAGGTTTTTATGGCTTTGATTGGACTCAACAAGCTCAATGCTGATTGGATTCTTCCTCTTGCTCAGACTACACACGAGGGGGCACAAATTGAAATTGAGGAAGGACAGCTGCAGAATAGAAGTGTGGAAGTTTGCCATTAGCCAGTGGGTTGTTGATTTATTTCATCTGTTTTTTTTTTCTTCTTTTTTTTGCTAATGTTACGTAAGCTTGCTTTCTTGCTTCATTTGCTACTGCTAATTCTAACTAAAATTATGGAAATTTTACTAGGAAGATAAAATGTGCAATCAGTCTGAATATAATGACTATGATATAAATACAATGTAATTGAATTTTTTTTTAGAAAAATGATAATAATTCTGTCAATATATAAATAGATAACTGATGAAATCAACAATAAACTGTAATTACTCACTGTTAGGAGAAGGGTAGCAGGTCCAGAAGAAGTTAAAATATCTAGACAAATAGCTTGATAATCATACAAATGGATCCTACATAGAAAAATTTACTTAGTCACATGAATGGGAATGAACATAACATTTTAACAATAAAAATAATAAGAATATTAAAATTCTCACAACAATGGTGACAACAGCAATAATAATAATCTCCTATAATAATAATCCTCGATACTACAAGTACGGACCCTAGGCAGTACTAGAGACCCCTGGGCCTAGCCATGGCCCTGCACAAATAATAATCACCTCCTTATCCCGGCTAGCAAGTTTTCTATATCATTGACAAAACCCATGAGCTGTCCTGGCAGCCTGTCTGCACTGTTCACAGAATTTCATATCTCTGAACAGTGAAAACAGTAAAAAAGAGCTGAGGTAATTGTGCACCATTTTCATTTGAAGTTGTTTTCATTTTCCACTAACCTGCGTAGTGCCACACAGTTGATAATTTACTCTGTTATTACTGCTACCCATATGCAGTACCTTGCATTTGTCATTTTTCAAATAGGTAATGGATAAGCATTAACCAACAGAGATTTCCTGATAACCCCAATCAATGTACAAAGTTTACGTAGTCATGCATGAAACTGTCCTACAACTGAGTAAAATATTAGTTTTGAGTGAAACTTGGGTAGATAACGATGATTGTGTATTGTTATGATCATTTCGTTGTGTGACTTATTACAAGTGATCCGATGTTTGTAGTGGTGGGGGTAGCTATATACTGACACAAAGATTTCACTATTATCAGTACATTGCATATCTTTGTAGAACACTTGACGGCCGTGACATATAAAATAAGAGACATTTGTAGATAGGTGTGTAATTTCGATATGAACTCATCTTCCTGATTGCAGTCACAGATATAGATTTACATATAAAAGTTTAATGCCTTATTTGATCAAAGGAGCAAAATTAATCAAACTACTGGATCGTTTACCTATTATATTTGACAGTGATTTCAATATAAAATTGAATTCCGAGAAATGAAAGTAATTTTGTAAGTTTATGAAAAAAATCTTCAATTTGGATTTATTTTCAGATACGTTCATACATACTATATGAAATGGAACTACTATTGATGGTGTATTCAGTCATGAGCTCAAATCTATTGAATCAAAAAATTATGTATCTTATTTTAGTTATCACAGACCAATAATTTCTGTAGTTGCAATACAGTCTAATGAATAAACAACTGTTCAAAAAAAAAAAAAGTATATTGTTATTTATTGCAGAAATCGTGATGTAACGATCTAAAGATATTTTCAATGCCTTCTGGATTACATACCTGGTACATAATTTTTTGTTCCATTTAGAAGATTATCTGTCACATTAGTATCATAAAATTTATATAAAGGTGACTTTATGAAATGCTGAAACCGTGACTTAACAGATTTTTTTTGGACACACCCTTCTATATACAAAGATTTATGTATAAGTTTTCTTTTAATGTGTACATTGATGGCATAATCATTATCTAATTATCTATGCAACTGATAAATAATTGTATCTACACTGACTGGTACATTTATAACTTGTCTGATAATGCCATTTTGTCCATGTTCATTCAAACAATGAATCTGCATAAATGGTAGTTGTGACAAAATCAAATGCTCTGTCACCAAATCTAGTTGAGGTAAATGAGTACGATATACAGATATACAAAACCATTCAATGTTCATATAATAGATATGCATTCCTTCTTTAAAAAACTGTGACAAGTATTAGATTGTAGAAGCATTGAATATTTTTAAGACTCTCATAGGAAATTCGTGTTGGAGAATTTCATACTAATTTTCAGAAACTGGTTTCAAATCCATTTTAAACCATAAATGATAACATACATATCACAAATATATCCAAATGGATTCTCATCAATATTTCTTTTGATTTCTTTAGAGGCCTTACTATAATTTATATTGACATAGCAACAAAAATTTGTCTGGGGGATTTCAACATCAACCATTTTTAAATTTTTGTTTCATTCACCATATTCTCTCATACATTTTGCGGCAGTTTTATATGTAGACTGAGAAGTCAGGATTTTTCTTTTTCTAATTTCTGTTTCTTATGTTGGCAATATTGTGTTTACATTTACTACTGTTTTCATATATACTTTCAACAGGAAAAATTTTTTACACAACAATGGAACTTGCACCATACCTGTCTCTTGTAGTATACACTTTTATACCATTGCAACTGTATTGTATCTAGCATATTATGGTTAAACAATTTAACAATTATAATAGTATATAATAATAGCATATTATGGTTAAACAATTTAACAATTATAATAGCATATAATAATAGCATATTATGGTTAAACAATTTAAATAATAATAACCACTGAATCGTTTAACCATAATAATAATTTTAATTCATTCTACCATCCCGTAATGTGTTATTCCGTCTTTTTTTCGTAAAACCTTTCACCTAACGCTTTTTCTGAATGCAAAAATTCAACGAACATTGCTAAAGTCATTTTCAATGATAAAATTGATACTTGTAAAAATTCAAAAATATCAGATATATTATTTCTACCAAATAATATCTGACATCATATGGCTCAACCATATTCTACAATATGTTAATTCTTAAAACCTAAATTCAATAATCCAGAGGTAGTGCTGTGTAGCTTCTTGGCCAAGCAGATTGTTGTCGTTGTTGTTTTTTTTTGTGCAAGGGCTACTTAGGCCATATTGCACATATCAATGTTTTGAATGTTACACATGCATGGAGACTGTTATGGCATTACTCAAAAACGATCATATAATTTTATTTGTTCTGTAAAGTGAAAGAACTCCAGTAGATTAGCTTCATTACCTATGATGTGGCAGAGTGTCAAGGGTTCTTTAAGGTTTAGCAGAAAGCTAAAAGAGTCTTGGTGGACAGTGGTGTATGAAGTACACTCAACAAGAATATGCTTCATTGTAAGTGGAGAGTTGCACTGTGTGCATTGTGGAGTATCATTTCCTGTGAGGAGATAAAGGTGAGTAAGATGGCTGTGGCCATCTTACTCACCTTTATTGCGCTCTGGTTAAGATAACTTCTTCCCTTCTGTTTATACGGAAACTGGAGATCCATAATTACGGTTCGAGTTTTATTTGGCGGAGTTTATTATGTGTTTGGGCTTGCCATTGAATTCTCCATTGTTCTCTACATATACTTCGTATGTTACTTTTATAGTCAAGATACGGAACATAATACTGTGATAATTCTCTGTTGGATGAATGCTTAGCAGCATAGTCCGCATATTCAATTCCTGGTATCCCAGCATGGCCTGGTATCCAGCAGAAAATGACCATTCACTGGAGTTTTTGGAGATTTTTTTTTTTTTTTTTTATGTAAACCCCAAACACGAGAGGTATTAGAACCTATAGTACTTAGTACCGTGATTGGGTTGGAGATTGAGAAGACGAAAGAAGATATTTGTTGACACTGGACTTCAACTTCTGTAGACTGTAATTTTCAGGAAATATGTATAAAGGAAGGTTGTTCCAGAAAACGGCAGTTGAATGAATAAACAAGGAAGACGAAAAGTTGGTTCTGTGAGTTTGAAGTTGGACAGTAAATGGATGTTGGCTGGTGGTGGCACGTGTTCGGACTGTTTTGAAAGAGAGAGCAGGAATTATAGAAGCCAATTCAGAAGAACAGTGCCCATGGAAGTATCTGTAGAAGAGGCATGCAGCAGAAACATTACGTCTATGACACAGCGAGTGGAGAGACTCTGTTAGAGATC
The DNA here is from genome assembly GCF_048544385.1 of Mastigoproctus giganteus. Classification (NCBI taxonomy): domain Eukaryota; kingdom Metazoa; phylum Arthropoda; class Arachnida; order Uropygi; family Thelyphonidae; genus Mastigoproctus; species Mastigoproctus giganteus. The sequence continues at coordinate 173,681,571 of NC_143585.1, forward strand.
AATCATTAATTAACCTAACTGCCCGCTTCTGAATGGAAACAAGAAGCCTGAGAGAAGTATTGGGGGCACCGCCCCAGATGTGGCAACAATATTCCATGGCAGGGCAGATTTGCGATTTATGCAGAGTGAGCAGCTGTTTGGAAGAAAAGTAACGCCGAGAACGAAAGAGAAAACCAAGTTTTTTAGATGCAGAAAAAGCAATATTTGTAATGTGCTTGTGCCAAGAGAAATTAGAAGTCAGGGTAATCCCCAAAAGAGATTTTGCCTAGAAATCGGAGTGTCACTAAAGATAAGCATAGGAGCAGAAGAATCCTTTTTGCAAGATATAAGACAAGACTGAGTTTTAAAAGGGTTGAAATGAACTAAGTTGTCTTTGCCCCACTGGAGAATTACCTGAAGATCGGCATTTAAGGAATTGGTAGCAGATTTTTGAGAAGTTGAAGCTGATTGAGCAGGACAAGGTTTCTCAAAATGAAAAGTGGAATGCAATCTGCTATCATCGGCAAAACTATGGATACGATTTCCAGTCAATGGAAGAAGGTCATTAATATACATGAAGAAAAGAATGGGTGAAAGAACTGAACCTTGGGGGACACGGGCATTAGTGGAGAAGTTAGAAGACAGAGAGCCATTGTCTACCATCACTACTACCATCACCCTCAGTGAGCGATCAGAGAGAAAACCAGATAACCAATTACTAAAAACAGTTGGCAAACCATACGATTGAAGCTTGTTTAGAAGACCTTTATACCAAACATGATCGAAAGCCTTTGAGATGTCAAGAGCAACTACTTGTGTTTCACCGAACCTTTCCATTGAATTAGTCCATAAATGGATAACATAAGCCAGAACTTACTCCTATTCTTGCCGCCTTTTTTCACTTTCTTATTCCAAAGGTGTTTTTCCTTCTGCTTGGAAATTTGCTCATATCCAGCCAGTTCCTAAAAAGGGTGACAAATCCCTCCCATCCAATTATTGTCCCATTGCAATTACTTTTACTCTTTCTAAAGTAATGGAGAAATCAATTAACCACCAACTCTTAAACTACCTAGAAACCTTCCATCTGATCAACGATCGCCAGTATGAATTCCGTCAGTGTCGATCCACTGGTGATATTCTGGCTTATGTTACCCATTTATGGACTAATTCAATGGAAAGGTTCGGTGAAACAAAAGTAGTTGCTCTTGACATCTCAAAGGGTTTCAATCGTGTATGGCATAAAGGTCTTCTAAACAAGCTTCCATCTTATGGTTTGCCAACTGTTTTTAGTAACCGGTTATCCAGTTTTCTCTCTGATCACTCACAGAGGGTGATGGTAGATGGCTCTATGTCTTCTAACTTCTCCACTAATGCCGGTGTCCCCCAATGTTCAGTTCTTTCCGCCACTCTTTACCTCTTGTATATTAATGACCTTCTTCCATTGACTGGAAATCCTATCCATAGTTTTGCCGATGATAGCACATTGCATTTCACTTTCCATTTTGAAAAATCTTGTCCTGCTCAATCAGCTTCAACTTCTCAAAAATCTGCTACCAGTTCCTTAAATGCCGATCTTCATGTAATTTTCCACTGGGGCAAAGACAACTTAGTTGATTTCAACTCTTCTAAAACTCAGTCTTGTCTTATATCTTGCAAAACGGATTCTTCTGCTCCTATGCTTATCTTTAGTGACACTCCGATTTCTAGGCAAACTGATATATCTCTTTTGGGGGATTACCCTGACTTCTAATCTCTCTTGGCACAAGCACATTACAAATATTGCTTTTTCTGCATCTAAAAAACTTGGTTTTCTCTTTCGTTCTCGGCGTTACTTTTCTTCCAAACAGCTGCTCACTCTGCATAAATCGCAAATCCGCCCTGCCATGGAATATTGTTCCCACATCTGGGGCGGCACTCCCAAAACCTCTCTCAGGCTTCTTGATTCCATTCAGAAGAGGACAGTTAGGTTAATTAATGACTCATCTCTAACAGAGTCTCTCCACTCGCTGTCTCATAGAGATACTGTTTCTGCTGCATGCCTCTTCTACAGATACTTCCATGGGCACTGTTCTTCTGAATTGGCTTCTATAATTCCCGCTCTCTCTTTCAAAACAGTCCGAACATGTGCTGCCACCAGCCAACATACATTTACTGCCCAACTTCAAACTCACAGACCCAACTTTTCGTCTTCCTCATTTATTCATTCAACTGCTCTTTTCCGGAACAACCTTCCTTCATACAGAAGTTGAAGTCCAATGTCAACAAATATCTTCTTTCTTCTTCTCAACCTCCAACCCAAGCACGGTACTAAGTACTATAGGTTCTAACACCTCTCGTGTTTGGGGTTTACATAAAAAAAAAAAAAAAAAAAAAGAATATCACCAGTGGATCGACACTGACAGAATCCATACTGGCGATCGTTGATCAGATGGAAGGTTTATAGGTAGTTTAAGAGTTGGCGGTTAATTGATTTCTCCATTACTTTAGAAAGAATAGAAGTAATTGGATAGGAGGGATTTATCACCCTTTTTAGGAACTGGCTGGATATGAGCAAATTTCCAAGCAGAAGGAAAAACACTTTTAGCATTAGTAGAGGCATATGATGCAAGAAAGCAAGCTTACTCAGCATCAGCCAAAAAAAAAAAAAAAAACACACCACTCCCATTCCACCCCTCCGTTCGTTCGAAATACCTGTCCAGTTGAGCCTTAAATTTGTTTAGGCTATCATCTTCAACAACAAGTGACGGAAGTCGGTTCTACCAACCAACCACCCGCTGGCCAAAGGCAAATTTCCGCACATTTATCCGACATCCGTCCTTCCTCAATTTGAATTTATGCCCTCTGAGGTGATTATTTTGAGCAAGATGAAGAATCCCATTGGCAATGAGCATGCTCAAACCATTCAAAGCGTTATACACCTCTATCAGAGGTGTAAACGCTTTGAATGGTTGCCTAGTCTGCAGACTCTGTAATTTGTAAAACTTAAGCCTTTCTTCGTAAGAGCAACCCTTTGTTCCATTCACTAATCTTGCTGCTCTTCTCTGTACCCGTTCCAGCAGCTCTACATCCTTCTTGAAATGAGGCCTCCAGACCTGTATACAGTACTCACGATGTGGCCTAACCATTGCCTTATACAAGGGAATAATCACCTCCTTATCCCTGCTAGAAAAATTCTTGTATATCATTGACAAGACATCATGAGCTACTCTTCCAGCTTGTCTGCACTGCTCAGAGAACTTCATATCTGTCTGCACAATTACCCCCAGGTCCTTTTCATTCTGCACCACTGTCAGTGTAGTACCACGGAGTTGATATGTTGCTCTGGGGTTACTGTTTCCCATATGTAGTACTTTACATTTGTCAATGTTAAACTTCATTTGCCACCTCTCAGCCCATCTGTTCAACCTTTCCAGATCCTGTTGCAGCAGCATAGCGTCAGTAGTGTCCTTAACAACCCTGCCAACCTTTGTATCATCTGCAAACTTGGACATTAAGCTTGATATACCATCATCAATATCATTCATAAACACCGAAAACAACAACGGACCCAACACTGAACCCTGAGGAACTCCACTAATAACATTAGTCCACGTTGAGCAGTGTCCATTGATTACCACTCTCTGTCTTCTGCCACTCAACCATCCCCTTATCCATAGCAGCAATTTGCCTCCAATGCTACACTGCTCCAATTTGTGCAGCAGTCTTTCATGTGCAACAGTATCAAAAGCCTTTCTAAGATCCAAATATATAATATCAAAGTTATTCCCTGCATCCAGTTCTTTTGTGACTACATCATAGTATCCAATCAAATTGGTCAGGCAAGTCCTGCCCTTAACAAAACCATGCTGTGTCTGAGCTATAACTGAATTCTTATCTAGATGATCCTGCAGTGCTTCTTTAACCAGTGCCTCCATTAATTTTCCTGGAACCGAAGTTAAACTAACAGGTCTATAATTACTTGTGTCAGCCTTTGATCCTCCTTTGTGAATTGGGGTTACATTTGCACTTCTCCAGTCTATGGGTACCTCCCCTGAGTCCAAAGAAGCTCTCATAATTATGGCTAGGGATTTGCTTACTTCCTTTGCTGCCTCCTTTAATATAACCGGATAGATCCCATCCACCCCGGGTGCCTTTTTTATGTTTATCCTCAACAATTTCTCCTCCACTTTCCTCTCAGTTATTAGAATATCATCTAGCTCACTGCCAATGTTTACTTCACCTACAACATTCCCCTTCCTGAATAACTCCTCATGTGTGAATGTAGATGCAAAATACTTGTTTAGATTGTTAGCCACCTGAGCAGGACAACCGTTGAACCATCAACATCCAGTGGACCAATCTGATTCATCCCTTTCCTTCTTGAGTTTAAATAGGTAAAGAACTCTTTTCTGTTTTTCTTTGCATCCTTTGCCAAGGATTTCTCATAATCTGCCTTTGCCTGCCTAATCTCCTTTGTGACTTGGTTACAGACCAACTTATATCTATCATAGGCTTCCATGTCACCCATTAATTTGTATGTATCTCATGCATTTTTCTTCTCTGCCATATGTCTCATTAGTTCATCTGACAACCATTTAGGCCTGAACCTTGAACAATATTTCTTGGTTGATATGTAAAGCCTGGTAGCTTCCAAGATTAGTTCCTTGAATGCTTCCCATTTTGAATTTGCTGTTGGTAACATCATCAGTTGGTCCCACTGTACAGAATTTAAATACTGTCTCAGACCATCATAGTTGCCTTTACGAAAGCAAAAACTCTTCCCTTTACCTCTGATGGTAGTTACCTCTTTGAGTAAATCCCACTTCAGCACACTGTGATCACTGCCACCTAGTGGTTCCTTTATCTGCAGATTCTTAATGCATGAAGAATCACTACTGATAATCAAATCAAGAGTATTACTCCCTCTAGTTGCCTCCCGAACATGCTGGTGTAGAAAACAATCATCCAATAAATCCACAAAAGCCTTGCTAGTGTGTGAGTGACCAACGCACAAATTCCAGTCAATATCTGGGAAATTAAAATCCCCCATTATAAGACTCTCTGATTTACTGGCCCATTCTATTTCCCTGTACAGTATCTTATTATACTCATCAGAGTCATTAGGTCTATAGCACACTCCTACTCTCAATTTTGATTTACCTATGCTTATGTCACACCAAACTGACTCGACATTGCCCTGTCCATCGATGTCGACTGGCTTCACTTCCTTGGATTTTATGTGTTTCTTAACTAATAGCATAACCCCTCCTCCCTTCCTATCCTGTCTATCCTTTCTGTAGATGTTATACTCCTCAAATTCCAGTTCTGCATTCCTTATATCTGTGTGACACCACGTCTCTAATATCCCAACAATATCTGCCTTTGATGTTTTGGGCAATACCTCAAATTCATCAAATTTATTTACTAAACTCCTAGCATTGGTGTACATGCAAGTATACATGCACCTGTTTCTATTCTTAGCTACCCTTACACATCCCATGTGGTTACTTGTACCGCAATGACTTCCAGCAGTCTCTGAAATATCCTGGATCTTATTTTCCAGGCTGCGGCTCATTCCAATAGAAGCAGTGCAAGAATCTCTTTCACCTCTGCCAGTGGCTACTGTTAATCTATTAGTCTTTATCTCCCCCCAAGCTAGCAGTTTTCCGACCCACCTAACACTGCCTCGATAGCATCAGCAAATATTCTTGCGCCCTTTCTATTTAAGTGTATCCCATCCCTGTAGAAGCAATCTCTCCTGTTGACTTGATTGAATATAAAAGAGAGATGGTTACTCTTCATTTACCTTTTAAAAATGAAGAAGAGGAAATTGAAATGAAATTTCTGGCTTTGTATGATGAACATGAACAAGTTATTTTACAACGGCGTAAAAATTATGAATCTGATTTAGATATTCACAAAGCTATGGAGATCTGTCATGAAATATACCATAGACATAGAAACCATTGCACCCGTCGTCAGTGATATTCAAAACTTTGGAATGTTGATTCGTGAAGAAGCTGATCCATTTAAAGATTTTTACAAACTTCGACTAGCAACTTTAAATCAGCTTTGTGCAATAGCAAAGAATTGAGAAAATTTAATATTAAATGATTAGTTTTGGGATTTAATGTGAAAGGCTAATTTCAAACAGGAAGGAATTATTTAATTGCATGTCATTTATACTTTACTTCAACCTAATTGTCAACCTATCCAAATATTCCTTTCTGGCCCTGCTGGCTGTGGCAAGGCATTCATGATTTGATTATTGATGGAAGTTTATAATTGTTTTACTAACACCGATAATTTCTAAGTTAATGTCTAAGTTATATCTTTTACTTCTCTGAATCATAATAACTAAAAAAAGCTTTTATTCCTTATCATTTAATTAATCAACCATAGAATTCATGAAAAATATTTTAAATTTACCTTTTGTAAATACCAATCTCAATCATAGAATCAAACAAGGTGTAATCAATTTCTCCAAAAAATTTTCCAGTCTAGGAAAGAGAGAGAGAGAAATGCACGTGTAAGTTAAATCACACAGACAGCAACACAGTGATATGACATAATTTTAAAAATTCTGATACTGTTTATTAAGGCACTCATCACTTTAAACAAAATATCATCACTTAAATACTTCTAATTAATCTTTTGTTGAAAATATCATATTATGTTATTTATAATAATTGAGGCGTATCTTTGGTGTTCCAGTCAAAAGAGAATGATGCTTATTTCTGAGCATCATTGAGTGCCATTGCAGGACTTCCTCTCAATTAATGCTTAGACACATTTATCATAACTTTGCCAGTTATGAACTGTTAAAATTTCACCGAGCGTTCTGGGGCCACATCACACGATTGGTTATTATGTTGCTTCTGTTGAACGTTTTGCGATATCAGAGCACACATTATATTTCTGCATATTATAATTACACTTCTTATGCTAGTATTGCAGTATGAAAGTAGGAAAGCAATAATTATGCAAAAAAAAAAAAAAAATATATATATATATATATATTATCATTCAAATCTGTCATACCCACTGGATATATAGGTCACTACAACAGTAAAAATTAGTCCTTCTGGACTGTAAGCTTGCATTAACTACTTTCTCCCATGCTCTACTATTCCAGTTATTAATATTTGCAAATGTTGCAAGAAAGCATGCTTATACAGCATCATCAACAAAAAAAAACACGCTTCCCACATAACTAGTGCAACTCCCCTAAGGTTTCCCTAATTTTTCCCTTAATGTATTCAAACTATCCGTTTCTACACAACCAGATGGAAGTTTTTTAAAGAATCAAATACACACTTTCTGAAAGAAAATATCTGCACATCCTTCTTGCAATGATCTTTCCTCAATTTAAATTTATGTCTCCCCCCCCCCCGTGTGGTGCATGAACAAGAGGAAAGATGCCATCAGCAATTTAGCTTGCTCAATATATATGAAACCATAAACACCTCAATCATATTTCCTGCAGGTGCCTAGTTTCCAGATGCTGAAATGTGCAGAACTGAACTCATTCTTGGTAAGAGTACCCTTGTGTTCTTCCTGTCTAACCTTGTTCCACTCTCTGCACCTGTTCCAACAGATCCACATCCATACTAAAATGAGGCTTACAGACCTGTATACAGTACTCAAGCTGTGGCCTAACCATTGTCTTATACATTGGGATAATCACATCCTTATCTTAAGTGGCGCCTCCGTAGCCAGGTGAGAAGGAGCAGCAGTGCATAGCACACGCTTCTTGATTAGACCGGGGTTCGAGCCCGTCACCACCAAATATGGAGGATGCGGAAAGGTCAGGGAATGACCACCGCATATCCCGGAGCAATATGGCCTTAGTTGCTAATGCTCCTAAAAACCAAAACAACAACTTATCTTAAGTGGCAAAATTCCTGTATATAACTGACAAACCCTTGTGAGCTTTTCTAACAGCCCATCTGCACTGCTCAGAGAATGTTATGTTTAACTGCACAATTACCCCAGGTCCTTTTCTAAATAACTTTAAGTTGGTATGTTAGTCTGGGATTACTGTTACTCATATGTGGTACCTTGCATTTGTCAAGGTTAAACTTCAACTGCCACTTCTCGGCCTATGCTTAATTTTTTTTTTTTTTTTTTTTTTATCTTGTTGCAGTAAGATTCCCTGATACCTGATTCCCTCATAACCACCTTGCCAACTTTTGTATCATCTACATATTTAGACAATAAGCTTGATATTCCTTCATCAATACCATAAATAAATATTGGAAACAACAATAGGCCCAGCATTAAATATTATTAGTAATATTATTAAAATATTAAAATATAAATTAGCATTAGCATCAGTAGAGGCATTTGATGCAAGAAAGCAAGCTTATGCGGCCTTATTTGGCTGATGCTGCATAAGCAAGCTTATGCAGCATCAGCCAAAAAAAACCCACTTCCACTTCACCCCTCTGTTCATTCAAAATAAATACCTGTCCAGCTCAGCCTTAAACTTATTTAGGCTATCAACTTCCACGACAAGGGATGGAAGTCTGTTCCACCAACCAACCACCCGCTGGCTAAAGGCAAATTTCCGCACGTCTATCCTACATCTGTCTTTCCTCAATTTGAATTTATGCCCTCTCAGGTGATTTTTCTGAGCTAGAGGAAGAATCCCATCAGCATTGAGCATGCTTAAACCATTAAAGGCTTTATACACCTCTATCAGATCACCTCGCTGGTGCCTAGTCTCCAGACACTGTAATTTGCAAAACTTAAGCCTTTCTTCGTAAGAGCAACCCTTTGTTCCATTTACTAATCTTGTTGCCCTTCTCTGTACCCGTTCCAGCAGCTCTACATCCTTCTTGAAATGAGGCCTCCAGACCTGTATACAGTACTCAAGATGTGGCCTAACCAAAGGCCACATCAAAGGCCACACCCTAACCAAAGATTAGGCAGGTAAAGGCAGATTATGAGAAATCCTTGGCAAAGGATGCAAAGAACAACAGAAAAGAGTTCTTTACCTATGTAAACTCTAGAAGGAAAGAAATGAAAAAGATTGGTCCACTGGATATTGATGGTTCAACAGTTGAGGATCCTGCTCAGGTGGCTAACAAACTAAACGAGTAATTTGCATCTACATTCACTCATGAGGAGTTATTCAGGAAGGGGAATGCCAGAGGTGAAGTAAACTCTGGCAGTGAGCTAGATGATTTTGTAATAACTGAGAGGAAAGTGGAGGAGAAACTGTTGAAGATAAACATAAAAAAAGCACCTGGGGTTGATGGGATCTATCCAGTTATATTGAAGGAGGCAGCAAAGGAAGTAAGCAAACCCTTAGCCATAATTATGAGAGCTTCTTTGGACTCTGGGAAGGTACCCATAGACTGGAGATGTGCAAATGTGAGACCAATTCACAAAGGAGGAACAAAGGCTGACGCAAGTAATTATAGACCTGTGAGTTTTTTTTTTCCAGGCACTGGTTAAAGAAGCACTTCAGGATCATCTAGACAAGAATTCAATTATAGCTCGAACATGGTTTTGTTAAGGGAAAGTCTTGCCTGACCAATTTGATTGGATACTATGATGCAGTCACAAAAGAACTGGATGCAGGAAATAACTTTGATATTATATACAGGCATACCTCGGTTAACGTTACCTCTGATAACGAAGCTTCGATATAACGAAGTCCGCAATTTCAAGCCCTATTTAACATGAAAAAATATTCCAGTTTAATCACCTGAAATCTAAACAAACTGAAGAAATTACGGAAACCTTTGGGGCTTCTCGTGGTTGGTTCGAGAAATTTAAAAAACGGGCCAGGATTCATAGTGTAAAATTAACAGGAGAAGCTGCAAATAAGTTTCTAGAAAAACTAAAGGAAATAATTGAATGAAAATTTTCCACCAAATTTGGTGTTCAGTTTTGACGAAAGCGGTTTGTTCTTGAAACGGCTACCAACAAAAAGCTTCATTTCTATTGAAGAAAAATCAGCTGCTGGGTTCAAAGCAACAAAAGACCGTTTAACGTTACTCTTTGGATCAAATGCCTCTGGCGATTATAAATTAAAATTGTTATTAGTTTACCATTCAGAAAATCCGAGGGCGTTAAAAGGTAACATAAAAATGAATTTACCTGTAATATGGAAAGCAAACAGAAAAGCGTGGGTTACCAAGGAGTTATTTACTGATTGGTTTGTTAACCACTTTTGTCCTGAAGTAAAACGGTATTGTCAAAAAAACAACTTTGAAGAAAAAGCTCTTTTGTTGTTAGACAATGCTCTGGGACTTCCTACTGATCTTAACACGTTGGACACATGCATTCCTGTCAAAGTTGTGTTTCTTCCAGCAAACACAACTTCCCTGATTCAACCATTGGATCAGAGAGTAATTGCATCATTTAAAGCTTATTATCTGCGTCGAACATTAAGCAATTTAACTGAACTAGAGGATAAAGAGGAAATGACAGTTAAAACTTTTTGGAAAAACTACACCATTAAAAACGCAATTGAAAACATTGATAGTTCTTGGAAAGAAGTCACTAAGAAATGCTTAAATGGAGTTTGGCCCAAAATATGGCCAGAAGTTGTACTAGAAGAAGAAAATAACATCCAAGAAATTATAAATGAAGTTATCCAGATGGCTCAATCAATAGGTTTCGAAAATGTCGATGAAGAGGATGTTAGAAATTTATTGAATTCAGAAGATGATGGTTTTTCAGTGGAAGATTTAGAAAACCTTGTTAGCAACGAAGACAAAGATAATGAAGTTAAAGAAGTTCCTGCCGAAAAAGTGTTAACAACCAAAGATTTAAAAAGGTGCTTAAATGACATTGAAAACGTTTTAAATTTTTTTGGTGAAAATGATCCTGATTTAGGAAGAAGTTTTATTGTTAAGCTATCAGTGTTAAATGCAATAACTCCGTACAAGCAATTGTTAAATGAAAGAGAAAAAAAGCATAAGCAATCAACTTTAGACTCATATTTTAAAATGTGATTTCACTTTGTATGTAAGTTGACTGTTTATTTAATAAAACTTTTCTTTGTTCGAAAAAAAAGCTTTTCATTTTCTTTACGTAGGAACGTATCCCTATTCTGGCCATAGTATTTTTACCTCTGAAAACGAAGTTTCGCTTAACGAAGTAATTTCGTGGAACGCTGCCTATTCGTTATTCGAGGTATGCCTGTATTTGGATCTTAGAAAGGCTTTTGATACTGCTGCACATGGAAGACTGCTGCACAAATTGGAGCAGTGTGGCATTGGAGGCAAATTGCAGCTGTGGATAAAGGGATGGTTGAGGGGGAGAAGATAGAGAGTGGTAATCAATGGACACTGCTCATCGTGAATTAATATTATTAGTGGAGTTCCTCAGGGTTCAGTGTTGGGTCCATTGTTGTTTTCTGTATTTATAAATGATATTGATGATGGTATATCAAGCTTAATGTCCATGTTTGCAGATGATACAAAGATAGGCAGGGTTGTTAAGGACACTACTGATGCTATGCTGCTGCTGCTGCAACAGGATCTGGAAAGGTTTAGCAGATGGGCTGAGAGGTGGAAAATGAAGTTTAACATTGACAAATGTAAAGTACTACATATGGGAAACAGTAACCCCAGAGCAAGTATCAACTATGTGGTACTACACTGACAGTGGTAGAGAATGAAAAGGACCCGGGGGTAATTGTGCAGGCAGATATGAAGTTCTCTGAGCAGTGCAGATGGGCTGCAAGAGTAGCTCATGGTGTCTTGTCAATGCTATACAGGAATTTTTCTAGCAGGGATAAGGAGGTGATTATTCCCTTGTATAAGGCAATGGTCAGGCCACACCTTGAGTACTGTATACAGGTCTGGAGGCCTCATTTCAAGAAGGATGTGGAGCTGCTGGAATGCGTACAGAGAAGGGCAACAAGATTAATGAATGGAACAAAGGGTTGCTCTTACGAAGAAAGCCTTATGTTTTCCAAATTACAGTGTCTGGAGACTGGGCACAGACGAGGTGATCTGATAGAGGTGTATAAAGCCTTGAATGGTTTGCTCATGCTCAATGCCGATGGGATTCTTCCTCTTGCTCAGAATAATCACCTGAGAGGGCATAAATTCAAATTGAGGAAAGACAGATGTAGGAAATTTGCCTTTAGCCAGCGTGTAGTTGGTTGGTGGAACAGACTTTCATCCCTTGTTGTGGAAGTTGATAGCCTAAATAAATTTAAGGCTCAGTGGACAGGTATTTCGAACGAATGGAGGGGTGAAATGGGAGTGGTTTTTTTTTGGCTGATGCTGCATAAGCTTGCTTTCTTGCATCATATGCCTCTACTAATGCTAATATTTTGTACCACTGGGATTATATGTCCATCAAGCTTCAGTTCAGGGTCAGGGTGTAGGTTTTGTTTTCTACAGAAGTGTACAAATGCAGCGTTTTATGTGGAAATCCAGAAGCTATTTGTTTGACCCTCATTTGCTTATTTTGCTTATTGTTCCTTGTAGCTGCTGTTCTATATTTCACGTGTTCTGAGAGTGATAGGAAATACTGAAATCCTTAATGTATAAAGCTGCATCAACGGTTCTTGGAATATGCTCCACTATGGTATTTATTTTAATAGTGAAAAGAGTAGTGCTAATTTTATAAATAGGGCTAGTTGAGCATTTTTTCCTGAATCCATGCTGTGTCAGGTCGAGAAGATTATTACTGTTCAAATACCATATTAAATGAGCATTGATGATTTTTTACATAATTTTTCATGGGCAACTTGTTAAAGCAATTGGACAGTAGTTGCTTGGGTTAGAGCGATCCTTTTACAGTTTTGTAAAGCTAGAATTATTGCATGATGCCAACTATTTGGAAATTGGTTTTCTAGGAAGATTTTGTTATACAATTGAAGTAATGCCATTTGTGATTGGTCATCAAGTTGCTTTAGCATCATATAGTGAATTTGGTCTGGTCCAAAGCACTATTCTTTGTCTGTAATTGAGCACTTTTCAATTCGTGGAATGTTAAAGGAACGTATTGTTCATGATTTCTTGTGGAAAAATTTAGTTTGTGCTTTTCTCTTTTTGCCTTGTATATATGAAAATTGGAAGTATATGAGGTGGTTTCTGATGTTTTTCCCAGTGCATTAGCTATTTCTGAAGGTTGTGCAGTGACTTGTACATACATTCCAGTTTAGGATCGGGGGTGGATTATTCTGGTATCTGCCATTCATTTTGCTAATTTTATTTCAGACAGTTTGAGATGGTGTAGAACTTGTTAATGTAGATGCAAATTTTATCAAGGATGCTTTCCTACTGGCTCTTCTAACATAGCTGGCTCTTGCTCATGCCTTTTTAAATCCTATGAGGTTCTCTGTAGTGAGATTTCTTTGAAAATTATTCCAGGATTTATTTCTCTCTCTCTCTCTCTTTTTTAGCTTGTAACCATTCTTCATTCCATCATGATTTTGGATGTGTTGGGAAGTGTTACAATGTTTTTGGAATAGTCTGTTCAGTAGCTTGGATTAGTTTATTTGTTACATATTGTACTGCTGCATCTAATGGTTTTTGCTTGATAGTATCACATTCAGTTTTGCTAAAGATTTATGTTTCCCAATTTCCTTTATTTATTTTCCATCTGAGACTTCTACGTAACTCACATGCAATTCCTAATACCATGGAGATAATTATTAGATAGTGATCACTGAGAGGATCACTGTGTATAGACTAATCCAATATTGTAAATAGTGTAGGTGAACATACAGACAGGTCAATAACTGTGGAATTTCCTGATGGAAGGCGTGTATGTGTGCCATCATTCAACAAGCTTAAATCATTTTCTTCCATTCACTTTTTCAATTTTTCTTCCTTTCTGGTCTATGGTTGTGTTACCCACAAAGAGCTATATTCATTATTACTATAGTCATTAAAGTGTCCCAGTATACAGATGGTGGAAGGTAACTGCAATACTATATCTTCTGAATCCTGTTGTAGTAAAGCTTGGTTTGGTGGAACATAAATTGTTATTTCTGTTATAAGGGATCTAGTGGTTATGCGTACTGCAACCACTTCAAGGGTTAGAAGAATCTAGGAAGAAATATGACAATTTACCAGAATTGCCACACCACCATGGGTCATGCTGTCTATTACTCTGTCTTTATGGTAGGTTTTTTTTTTTTTTTATGTAACCCTAAACACGAGAGGTATTAGAACCTATGATACTTAGTACCGTGCTTGGGTTGGAGGTTGAGAAGACAAAAGCAGATATTTGTTGACATTGGACTTGAACTTCTGTAGACTGTAATTTTCAGGAAATACGTATGAAGGAAGGTTGTTCCAGAAAATGGCAGTTGAATGAATAAACGAGGAAGATGAAAAGTTGGTTCTGTGAGTTTGAAGTTGGACGGTAAATGGATGTTGGCTGGTGGCGGCACGTGTTCAGACTGTTTTGAAAGAGAGAGCGGGAATTATAGAAGCCAATTCAGAAGAACAGTGCCCATGGAAGTATCTGCAGAAGAGGCATGCAGCAGAAACAGTATATCTATGAGACAGCGAGTGGAGAGACTCTGTTAGAGATGGATCAATAATTAACCTAACTGCCCTCTTCTGAATGAAATCAAGAAGCCTGAGAGAGGTTTCGGGGGCACCACCCCAGATGTGGGAACAATATTCCATGGCAGGATGGATTTGCGATTTATACAGAGTGAGCAGCTGTTTGGAAGAAAAGTAACGCCGAGAGCGAAAAAGAAAACCAAGTTTTTTAGATGCAGAGGAAGCAATATTTGTAATGTGCTTGTGCCAAGAGAGATTAGAAGTCAGGATAATCCCCAAAAGAGGCGCCTCCATAGCCAGGTAGGCAGGAGCAGCAGTGCATAGCACACTCTTCTTGATTAGACCGGGGTTCGAGCCTGTGACCACCAAATACGGAGGATGCGGAAAGGTGAGGGAATGACCACCGCATATCCCCGGAGCAATATGGCCTTAGTTGCTAATGCTCCTAAAAACCAAATAACAAACAAACAAACAATCCCCAAAAGAGATATATCATTTTGCTTACAAATCGGAGTGTCACTAAAGATAAGCATAGGAGCAGAAGAATCCTTTTTGCGAGATATAAGACAAGACTGAGTTTTAGAAGGGTTGAAATTAACAAAATTGTCTTTGCCCCACTGGAGAATTACCTGAAGATCGGCATTTAAGGAATTGGTAGCAGATTTTCAAGAAGTTGAAGCTGATTGAGCAGGACAAGGTTTCTCAAAATGGAAAGTGGAATGCAATGTGCTGTCATCGGCAAAACTATGGATAGGATTTCCAGTCAATGAAAGAAGGTCATTAATAAACAAGAGGAAAAGAGTGGGGGAAAGAACTGAACCTTGGAGGACACCAGCATTAGTGGAGAAGTTAGAAGACAGAGAGCCATCTACCATCACCCTCAGTGAGCGATCAGAGAGAAAACTGGATAACCAATTACTAAAAACAGTTGGCAAACCATAAGACGGAAGCTTGTTTAGAAGACCTTCATGCCAAACACGATCGAAAGCCTTTGAGATGTCAAGAGCAACTACTTGTGTTTCACCAAACGTTTCCATTGAATTAGTCCATAAATGGGTAATATAAGCCGGAATATCACCAGTGGATCGACACTGGTAGAATCCATGCTGGCGATCGTTGATCAGACGGAAGGTTTATAGGTAGTTTAAGAGTTGGCGGTTAATTGATTTCTCCATTACTTTAGAAAGAGTAGAAGTAATTGCAATGGGACGATAATTGGATGGGAGGGATTTGTCATCCTTTTTAGAAACTGGCTGGATATGAGCAAATTTCCAAGCAAAAGGAAAAACAACTTTGGAAGAAGAAAGTGAAAAAAGGTGGCATAAAATAGGAGTAAGTTCAGGAGCACAAGTTTTGAGAACAAGTGGAGAAATACCATTGGGACCTGGAGCTTTCTTAGCATCAAGATTTGTCAAAATCCTTTTGACGGAAGACCACAGGCGACATTGAATGGAGAGCCTTGGGAATGGTGGGAGGTGTTTTCCCAAGATCATTAATGCATGATGTGGAAGAAAAATGGGATGCTAGCAGGTCAGCTTTATCCTTGGCTGAAGTGACAACAGAACCATCTGGTTTGGACAGAGGTGGGAGCAGAGATGTGCAAAAGTTGCGGCCAATAGCTTTGGCAAGAGACCAGAATGCTCGGCTACCATTAGAGCAAGAAGCAAGTTTTCTACTCTTAGCCTGTTCAAACTCTAGTTTGGACTGATTAATGTGATATAGTTCTTTACAGTGATAGAATCATGAGGTCTGAGATATGTTTCTTGAAGGCACAGGCACAGCAATCATGCTGTTCAATCAGATCATGTATATTAGTGCAGAATCCTCTGCAATTCCATTGGATTATGGTTTTCATTATTTGGTTTTGGAGAAAGTTTCAGACTGTTTCCTACACAGTGCTTTAAACTTTTTGAACTTAGGTCTTTCTTTTGCAAAATATGGTTTACCAGTATCCATATCTTCATCTGCAAAAATTTCCAGTACTGATTTGTCTGCTTGATTGGTCACTTCTGTCTCCATTTGTTCGGTTGACTTCTGGCTTATGGCATTATGTTTTTCTTGAGGGGCTTTCATTTCTGAGTGTTTTGCATTGGGAAGGGGGGATAATGAGGTGTTTTGTGAGTTTCTCTTTATGTTTTGGCTGAGATGTTATAAATAGTGCTCATGTCCTGTCTGAAATGGACTTCTTTGGAGGAATTGTGCAATCTTTTTGGGTCTCTATTGTACACTGATTTCTTATGAAGTTTGCTTATGATATTGGAGTATAGTTCTCATGGCTTCTTGTTTATGTTCAGGAGTATAGTTCTCATGGCTTCTTGATATGTCACAGAATGTTCTACTTTATATCTTTTAATCTGTGTTTCTCTTTTCCAATATTTGCAGTTTTTGGAATAAGCAGAATGGTCCCCCCTTACAGTTTGGACATTTTGGTTTCTCAGCTGGACAGTTCTGATTGGTGCATTCCTGAGATCCACAGTTGGAAGAGATCGCAACTCCTAGCATGCTATTTGTGAATGACCATACTTTTGGCATTTAAAGTAGTGGAGACGATTCAGAATGTATGGCCCAATTTTAACAATTTAGATATCCAGCCTTCACCGATGTAGGTGGTTTTGGAGTGTTAAAGGTCAGTATGAGATTTCTGGTTGGGGTAAGTGCCCCATCTCCAGTTACTTTAATCCTACTCACACCTATGACACCTTGATCTTCCAGCTCATTTTTAATTTCTTCTTCTTAAACAGAAATTCCTCCTTCCGATGTGTTTAGGCAATTAGGGGGCGAGACCATTACTGAGATCCTACCAAAAGTTACCATTTGAAGCAGTCTTTCTGTATGTTTTGCATTAGCTGAATCGACTAGAATGTTGCTAGATTTCAGTCACTTGACATTTTTAGATGTTCCAGGCACTTTCTAGACATTTCTGGATGACAAATGGCAGCAATTTTCCTAATGGCTGTTCTTTGATGAATGAAGGACTATAAAAGTAGGTGCACGAAGCAATGTCATGTCCTTTTTTTTTTTTTCTTTTGGTTACATTCGTCTCATTATCCTCATTTTTCAGACTCAAAGAAGTTTGATCTTTGGGATCCGTGTGATATTTGGATGATTCTTGCATGTTTGCTCCTTTTAGCCCTGAGAGTGAGAACTTTTCTTCCCAGATTTCCAGCCCCGTCATGGGAAAACTGGAGCAGTGCCACCTAATGACCAAGCAGAAGTTGATTAGTGGTTAGTAGGGTTAGGATATAAATAAAGGAAAGGTGACACTTTCCTTTCTTAGGATCCTTTGTGCTGATACTTTTCAGCAACTATATATATATATATATATATGCAATAGAGAATTTGCTTTAAACTCTAGAAATATGTATCACTATATCACTATGAATAATCGCAGAAAAATTGCCAGATCACTAGAAAAGCTTGGCACTTGGGCCTTTAACCAGTGACTCCATTTTTTTTTTACCCTAGAAGAGAGGTTAAGCTAACAGGTCAGTAGTTAGTCATGTCACTCTTTGTCCTCCTTTGTGAATTCTGGGTACATTTGCAGATCTCCAGTCCAGAGGGACCTCCTCTGAATCTAAAGATCCTCTCATAATTATGGATTTGCTTACCTCCTTTGCTGCCTCCGTTATTATAAATGGGTAGAGTATAACCACTGCAACTTATTTCTTTATTAAATGGTTCATTAAAATTAAAAAAGAGATGATGATATTATATAGCCCTGCCTTACATGTTTAATGTTAAACTATTTCCCAATGCTTCCTTTAAACTTCAATGGTGATTTTCTATTTCTTATGAACTTTTTATTCCCTCTTAAAAAATTATTTTTGATGCCATATTTTTTAAAATGCAAAAAAAATTTTAAATATATTTGAAATTTTTCTTAGTGTGAATACTCATATTTCTTGCTTAGCATAAAACCTGACTATTCTTCCCCAATGTCTGTTACATTTAATGATACTTCTAACCCTCTTCTCTAATTCCTGCATATATTCCTGGTACATACACTAAAGTGTGAAATTCCTTTGTAATTTCCACATTCAGCTTAATTTCCTTTATATATATATATATATATATAGACTGCTTCTACAGGGATGGGATACACTTAAACAGAAAGCGTGCAAGAATATTTGCTGAAGCTATTGAGGCAGTGTTAGGTGGGTTGGAAAATGCTAACTTGGGGGGGATACAAGGACTAATAAATTAACAGTAGCCACTGGCAGAGGTGAAAGTGATTCTTGCACTGCTTCTTTTGGAATGAGCAGCAGCCTAGAAAACAAGATGCAGGGTATTTCAGAGACTGCTGGGAGACATTCAGGTACAAGTAAACATGAGTTGTGTTAGGGTAGCTAAGAATAGGAACAGGTGCATGTATACTTGCATATATACCAATGCTAGGAGTTTGTTAAATAAATTTGATGAATTTGAGGTGTTGCTCAAAACATCAAAGGCAGACATTGTTGGGATATCAGAGATGTGGTGTCACACAGATATAAGGAATGCAGAACTGGAATTTGGGGAGTACAATGTGTACAGAAAGGATAGACAGGAAGGGAGGAGAGGTTATGCTGTTAGTTAAGAAACACAAAATCTAAGGTAGTGCATCCAATTGATGTTGGTGGACAGTGCAGTGTGACATAAGCATTGGGAGATCAAAATTGAGAGTAGGAGTGTGTTTTAGGTCTAATGACTCTGATGAGTATAATAAGAAACTGTACAGGTAAATAGAGTGGGCCAGTAAATCAGAGAGTCTTATAATGGGGGATTTTAATTTCCCAGATATTGACTGGAATTTGTGGGTTGGTCACAACAATGTGTGACCAACCAACTGGATGTAGGGAATAACTTTGATATATTATATTTGGATCTTAGAAAGTCTTTTAATACTGTTGCACATGGAAGACTGCTGAACAAATTGGAGGCAAATTGCTGCTATGGATAAAGGGATGGTTGCGTGGGAGAAGACAGAGTGGTAATCAATGGACACTGCTCATCGTGGACTAATGTTATTAGTGGAGTCCCTCAGGGTTCAGTGTTGGGTTCAGTGTTGTTGTCTATATTTATAAATGATATTGATGATGGTATATCAAGCTTAATGTCCAAGTTTGCAGATGACATGAAGGTTGGCAGAGTTGTTAAGGACACTAATGACAGTACGCTGCTGCAACAGGATCTAGAAAAGTTGAGCAGATGGGCTGAGAGGTGGCAAATGAAGTTTAACATTGACAAATGTAAAGTACTACATATGGGAAGCAGTAACCCCAGAGTAATGTATCAACTGTGTGGTACTACACTGACAGTGGTAGAGAACGAAAAGGACCTGGGAGTAATTTTATAGGCAGATATAAAGTTTTCTGAGCAGTGCAGGCCGTCTGCAAGAGTAGCTCATGGTGTCTTGTCAATGATAAACAGGAATTTTTTTAGCAGGGATAAGGCGGTGATTATTCCCTAGTATAAGGCAATGGTCAGGCCACACCTAGAGTACTGTATACAGGTCTGGAGGCCTCATTTTAAGAAGGATGTAGAGCTGTTGGAACGAGTACAGAGAAGGGAAACAAGATTAGTGAATGGAACAACGTGTTGCTCTTATGAAGAAAGACTTAAGTTTTGCAAATTACAGTGTCTGGAGACTAGGCACCTGCGAGGTAATCTGATTGAGGTGCATAAAGCCTCGAATGGTTTGAGCATGCTCAATGCTGATGTGAATCATTGTACTTCCCAAATTGAAATCTGCATCCCTTATACCTGAGTGGCCCCACATCTCTGATATCCCAACAATTTCTGCCTTGGATGTCTTAACCAGCATTTCAAATTCATGAAATTTATTTACCAGACTTCTAGCAGTGGTGGTGTACATGCAAGTATACATGCACCTGTTCTTACTCTTAGTTACTCTGGCACAGTCCATGTATTTACTTGTTTCATGACCCCAGCAGTTCCTGAAATCCCCAGCAACTGGCTTTCCAGGCTGCTGCTCATTTCGATTGCGAGAATCATTTTCACCTCTGCCTGCGGCTACTATTAATCTATTAATCTGTGAATCCCCCCCTCCCAAGCTAGCGGTTTTCCGACCCACCCAACTTTGCCTCGATAGCATCAGCAAATATTCTTGCATCCCTTCTATTTAAGCGTATCCCATCCTTGTAGGAGCAATCTGTCCTGTTAACAAGCACAGACCACGCTGAGAAAAATTCTACCCCAAGAGCCCTACACAATCTCTCTCTATGGCCGAATTGATTGACAAGGCTCTCATTATATATTCCCTCCTTTTGTGTCTGGACAGGATTGCAGAGACTTTCAAATTTTACCCTAACTCACAACTTTTTTCAGCTTTTGCCTGTATTTTAGAAGATGATACCTGCTCTACAATGTCAACAACTTTTGCCCCTGGGGCAGACATATGATTCTGATTATGAGCAGTTAGTAAAAATCTGCAAGAATTTTAAATTATCAGCTCAATGTGCTGAATATAGCTGCGGGTAGACAGATGATGGAGTAACAGACTTTAGTATTTACTATTAGTAATGGCCACAGGGTGCAAGGAAGCCCAGGGCTTATGCTGCACCAGCCAAAAAAAAAAAATACCTAATTAAAATAATAAAATTAAATAATGTAAAGAATTAATAAATAACAAAAGAAAAGGAATTAGACAACTTATGCATTTCCCTCTGAGTGTAGGTAACTACACCTTTGAATTTCCCCAAACTGGCAGCCTCAACCACCCATGTTGTGGTTGTCGGTATTGTTTTTAATGACAAGGGCTATAAAGCCAAATTCTGACTGTTCATAGTTTATTTATATACAGAATATCATTAGAGAGACATTAAATTATATGCTCCTGTAGTATGCTTATAATAGATCATTAGAGACATTAAATTATATGCTCCTGTAGAGGCCAATACATTTTAAATACATTAAAATTTCTTCTATATTTGCGTCATTTCCTAAGAGGTGAGATAAATCATGCGAGATGTTCAATACAGAGAGTGACTGAAAAGTGCTTGACCAGATGGTTGAATATAAAGGACAATCAACCAGTAAGTGATGGACTGTGAGTTGACAGTGACAGGGTGTCCACTGGGGTGGACATTCTCCCATTAATAAAAACAGATGTGTTAGATGAGTGTGCCCAATTTTCGTTCTTGCCAATGCCACTTCTCCTCGCCTGTTTCGTCTGAACCCAGAGAGCCTCAACATCCAGTTATGATAATATGCCTTGGGAATTATAGGCTTATAATAGATATAAGAAACCTGTGTTGTGAGAGTGAAGAAACAGGTTGTTTAGCAGCAAGGTTGGTACTCTCATTTCCTGGAATTCCAGAAGGTCCTGGGACCCAACAAAATGTTACTGACTTGCTACAGGAAAGTAACTGATAGTAAACAGTTTTCAGTATTGGTTGACAGGAAGAGAAATTTTTCTTTATGGCAAAGACCGCACTGAGAGAGGGTCAGTGTAGATTACAGCACACAAAATGTAAAATTCTACAATCCAGTCAAGTGCTAGCTTTATGGCACATAGCTTCGCAGTAAAGATACTGCATTCAGCTGGTAATGAAGCAGTAACAGTAAACGAAGGAAAGACTACACAACACCTACCGCATTGTCAGTTTTCGTTCCATCTGTGTATATTATACAGGCATCCAAGTTCAGAATAGTGTGAGCCGCATACAACTGTCTGATAGAGGAAGATGAACCATTCTTACCCCATTTGGTGAAAGTAACCATCACGAGAAGCAGGAGCATGAAACAAGGGTGGAAGAGGAAGAGTGGTGTTCTGAAAAATTTTACTTAAATCAACATTCCAAGTTTGAAGAATTACTCTTATTCACAGTGCTGCAGGTCAGTTTTCATTTGGCTTATTAGCATAAAAGGAATTGTGGCAGCATTGATAAGGGCATTTCAGATATTTTACAGATACTGATACTCAAAAGAAGGATGTGATGGGAGGCTCCAGATCTTGACTGCATTGTAAGACAGCAATATTTTTCTGTGAAGGCGTATTAGGAGATCATATGCTTCTATAGAAACACTTTGGACTTGAGAAATCCTGAAAGCTCCCAGGGCTCTCCTAGGAGCACTGTATTGGATGATATTTAGGCATTCTAATGTGCTTTTCCTAGCCGAGTTGTATACTGGAGGGCCATAATCTAAGCATGAACAGATCAGAGACTTGTAGAGTTGAAGTAAGAGTACCAATCAGCTCCCTATGATAAGGCCAAGGCTGACTGAAGTATGTTCAACTGTTTTAGACAGGTAGTTCGTAGATATGTGATATGTGCTTGGAAATTAAGCTTACTATCTAATATCAGGCCCAGAAATCTGATGCTGTTTTACTAGCGATATCAGATTATTGTTTAGCTGTAATTCAGGATGGGGATGGAGTGCATGTGGCTTACAAAAGTGAGTGGTGGTACGTTTCTGTTCTGCTAGTTGATATCTATTGTGTGAGGTCCAGGATTCAATTCTGTTTATGGCAAGTTAGAATTAACATTTGATGAAGTTCATGCTTTGAAACTGGCAGGAGATGGTGAGGTTATCCGCATACATGTAAGCCTTAACAGTTTTGGGGATGTCTTGTGTCATAAAGTTGACTCGAATTGTGAACAAAGTTCCGCTGAGTACAGATCCCTGCAGTATTCCTTTTTTTCTGAATATGGGATGTAGACGGTACGTTCTGGTAGAGGACCTGAAAAGAGCGGTGGCATAGAAAATTCTGAATTTTCTGGGGAGATGACTTCTTAGCGCTAGATGATAAAGGTCCAAAATAATACCATGTCACCAGGTAGTATCAAATGCCTTTTCAATACCAAAGTTGACCATGACTAGATGTTATTTCTTGATAAAGGCATTGTGTATATTGGATTCAGCTTTAATGAGTATGTCGAGAGTAGATCTGTTCTTATGGAAGCCATAATGATAATCTGATAAAAGATTCCCTGATTCTAAGATCCATGTAAATCTCGTATATATATTATTCTCTCAAAAATTTTTCTCATGCATCTTATAAGAGATATTAGCCTATAATTTTGAATGTAAGAATGGTCTTTGTCTGGTCTTTAGTATGGCAAGAATGAAAGAATGGCACCAGGAAAGAAGATAAACATTCTCTGAGTAGATCTGGTTATAGAAAATTAGTCGAGTACATAAGTCCTCTTCAACTAATTGTTTTAGCATAATGTAGTGAATATTATCTGGGCTGGCAGCACTATTTGAAGATTTATTTAAAGATTCCTTAAGTTCTGTTAAATTAAACAGTCGGTTGTATGGAAGTGAGAGATGTGTGGAGAAGTTAATTTTGTGGTGTTCTGCATCAGACTTGTGTGCTGAAAGCAAAGTAGGAAGTGGAAGCAGATAGATGTAGAGAATGATTCTGCTAACACATCGGCAATTTCTTTAGTGCAGACAGATCTTTCCCATTACAGAGGAGTATTGCAGAGGGTGGTCGAAAGAATTTTCCATTTAGAGCTTGTATTTTTCTGCAGATGTACCCTGGGTGTCTTTAGTTATAGGTGAGGCATATGCAATCCAGGAGTCACATTTTGTTTTTTGCCTAATCTGCCTTGCTTTGGCTTTAAGTTTTTTATATTCAATTAGATTACAGTGGTTTACAGTGTATCTGGGGTTTGAGTAAAAATATGTGGCAGTTATTTATGCATGTTTGCTGATTACTAAACTGAAGTCTGTTTGTTTCTATCACGTAAAGATTTTTCGCAGTTCATTAACAAAATATTACCTAGGTATTATACGCAAATGTGTACATAACTATAGTTTCTGCAATGGTTTACAAGTTTTATACCCCTATATTCGTAATCAGTATCAAATATTTGCCTCAAATACAACAAAATGCATGTTTAACCCGTAACTAAACACACTGCAAGGTAGCCGTCCTTGACCCAGAAAGGTAGATGGCCTCCTACCTCGCTCTTCTGGCCTGTCTGTGATTCTCAGAATTTTATTTTCTGAATAGTCTGGGAGACTCCTGTGTGTAGTTACGGGTTAAACTTGTCTGAGCATGCACTCACTTGTTTGTACAGTCCACTCAACCACAGAGCCTATATAAGTGGTACTTCCCTTATGCGGTCACAGAACTCCTGTAAAAACCATCGTGAGCTCTCATTGTGTGTTAGTTTTCTTTTAGTATGGCAACCAAAAAGTGCATAAACAGTCCCAACATATTTTGTTACATGTGTGGTTGTTTTGTTCCTGTAAAGCACAGGCGAAATATTACCGATTTTGTAAAAAAATCGTATTATGCATCTTTGACTTAAAACTAGGCGATCAGGATAAATCGTGGGCACTGCATGAAGTATGCCATACATGTGTCAAACATCTTGGAAAATGGAGTCAAAGAAAAAAGGTGTGCTTGTCATTTGCTATTCCTATGGTGTGGCATGAGCCAGTAAGCCAATGGTCAATGTATAAGGCAATGGTCAGGCCACACCTAGAGTACTGTATACAGGTCTGGAGGCCTCATTTCAAGAAGGATGTAGAGCTGCTGGAACGAGTACAGAGAAGGGCAACAAGATTAGTGAATGGAACAAAGGGGTGCTCTTACAAAGAAAGGCTTAAGTTTTGCAAATTACAGTGTCTGGAGACTAGGCACCAGCGAGATGATCTGATAGAGGTGTATAAAGCCTTGAATGGTTTGAGCATGCTCAATGCTGATGGGATTCTTCCTCTAGCTCAGAAAAATCACCTGAGAGGGCATAAATTCAAATTGAGGAAAGACAGATGTAGGATAGACGTGCGGAAATTTGCCTTTAGCCAGCGGGTGGTTGGTTGGTGGAACAGACTTCCATCCCTTGTCGTGAAAGTTGATAGCCTAAATAAGTTTAAGGCTCAGCTGGACAGGTATTTTGAACGAACAGAGGGGTGAAGTGGAAGTGGGTTTTTTTTTTTTTTTTTTTTTGGCTGATGCTGCATAAGCTTGCTTTCTTGCATCAAATGCCTCTGCTAATGCTAATGCTAAGCCAAGCTGAATGTTACATTTGTCATAAATGTAATGTTACAATGTTACAATTCAAAAAATAAAAAGCACATCAAATATCCAGATCTACCGTCAGCCCTAAGACCGGTTCTGCATGGACCTGATCTGCCTGTAAAACCTCCACCAGTAACTTTGGAGTCCACTTCTTCTTCCGCCGAAGCAGAAGCTAAAGAGTTTAGTGAAGAGGAATGTTATCAACCAGAAAATATTTTAACACCGCAGCAATTTATGCAAGTTGAACTGAACGATTTAGTAAGGGACTTAGGTCTTCCAAAGTATGCTGCTGAAATTCTGGGATCCAGACTTCGAGCGAAAAACTTACTTGCTCCAGGTACATCATTTTCCTGGTACAGAAATCATGAAAGGGAATTTATACAGTATTTTTCACAAGAAGGTCCTCTCGTATATTGCAGTGATATCGCTGGTTTAATAAGTGCCTTAGGGGCTCCATCATATGTTCCTAGTGAATGGAGACTATTTATAGACTCTTCTAAGACTAGTTTAAAAGGTGTTCTCTTGTATAATGGAGATAAGTACACATCTGTGCCAGTTTCTCATTCAGTCTACTGAAAAGAAACTTATGACAATCTAAAGTTGCTTCTGGAGAAAATTAAATATCAAGATCAAAAATGGCAACTATGTGGAGACTTAAAAGGTTATGTATGCTGTTGGGGCAACAGGGTGGGTACACTAAAATGCCATGCTTTATTTGTGAATGGGATAGCAGAGCTAAAGCGCTGCATTGGACAAAGAAGCAATGGCCTCAGAGGCACAATCTTACACCGGGGTCAAAAAATATTGTGCACAAAAGTTTGGTGAGGCCAGATAAAATACTTTTACCTCCACTGCATATCAAGTTAGGCATAATGAAGCAATTTGTTAAAGCTTTGAATAAGGATGGCGACTGCTCTAAGTACCTTTGCAGTAAATTTCCCTGTTTATCTGATGCAAAACTTAAGGAGGGTATCTTCATTAGTCCCCAAATTAGAAAATTGGTTTTAGATGGTCAGTTTGAAACTACTGTGACTGACATTGAAAGGAAAGCCTGGATAGCTTTTAAAAGTGTAATGGAAAACTTTTTAGGAAATCATAAATCGCAGGATTATGAGAAAATTGTTAAAAATATGCTCGAAAAGCTTCGCAATTTAGGTTGCAATATGAGCATCAAATTTGACTTTTTGCATGCCCATCTTGATTTTTTCCCCCAAAAAGCTTGCACAGATGAGCGAAGAACATTCTGTGCAATATTCTTCGCTCATCTGTGCTCTGCTCCATTTCCTTTATGTCCTGATGGAATCTCTCCCCTTATTCAAGGGGAGAGATTCCATCAGGACATAAAGGAAATGGAGCAGAGGTACCAGTGAAGGTGGAATACAAGCATGATGGGCGACTACTGCTGGTGTTTAAAAAGAGAGAAACCTGGCACTGTACATAAAAGAATAATGATTAAATGTTCTTTTCAAACAAAGAGACAAAGGTCTGATTAAAGAAAGTTTCAGAATTTTGATTAATACTTGTTAGTAGTAGTAGTAATAGTAGCAGCAGCAGCAGTGGCATTTGATGCAAGAAAGCAAGTGTATGAGCTTATGCAGCATCAGCCAAAAAAAAAAAAAAAAAATCACACCATTCCCTCCAAATGCCTGTCCAGTTCCTCCTTAAATTTATTCAACCTATCAACTTCCACAACGACAGATGGAAGTTTGTTCCAGCAATTAACCACCCGCTGGCTAAAGGCAAATTTCCGCACATCTAATCTACATCTGTCTTTTCTTAATTTGAATTTATGCCCCCTTAGGTTCGTAATCTGAACAAGTGGAAGGATCCCATCAAATTCAGCGTGCTCAACCCATTCAAGGCCTTATATACCTCAATCAGATCACTGCGCAGGTGCCTAGTCTCCAGCCACTGCAATTTGCAGAACTTAAGCCTCTCTTGGTAAGAGGATCCCTTCATTCCCCTCACCAATCTTGTTGCCCTTCTCTGTACACGCTCAAGTAAATCTACATCCTTCCTAAAATGAGGCCTCCAGACCTGTACACAGTACTCAAGGCGTGGCCTGACCATTGCCAGTATTTACGTACTTTTTGATATATGAAAATGTAATCCTATCAATCTGGCATTACTAAATACAATAAAATTATATACTTTTGTAAAACACAATACTTGTTTATTTCTTAAATTGTGATGTATCTGGATGTGATAGAAAAAAATCTAAGTCATATTTGAAATCACAGCTACATATTTCGGCAGTAGGACCTATTGAAATTCAAATCCCAGTGAACAAACTTAAATTTGTAAACTAGTGTTATTGGTGGCAGGAAACCTGCGGAACTTGTTCCAAGCACAGTTTTTCTCAAGTTTGGCATCACAGAAATCTGTATTCTACCAGTGTTGTGATTGTTGTAACTTGTGGTGTTGTGATTTCAGAATGGAAACTTTAGCTGCAGTTTGTATCTGATTTGTAATGAAAGTAGATATATTGTCAATAGGTTGTTCTTGACATAACTTCTGTCTAACTGGACCTAGAAGGAGTAGCTGTTCCACTTTGCTTTGTTGAACTTCCAGTTGAATCGTTTGTTGAGAGTTGGAGTTACCCACCATGTTTGTAGCGAGCAAATGTTTGGAAAGTGGTTGCTGTTTAGAGGACTGTTTGTCACTGTTTGTCATACTTGGAAAAACTGATGATGAGCAGATTTATTTTATTTATTTCGTATGATGTGATCAATACACGAAGGAACCAGTTTTTTCTTGCTTCCTTCGTGTATCGTGGCCGGGATATCCAACCAACCGGTTGGTTCGGCACCATCGTGATATCCAGCCCGAGGCGGGAATCGAACCCGCGACCTTTGGATTGCCAGGCAGGCACTTTACTTACCCGGCTAGCCCGGTCGGCCACATGAGCAGATTGATAAGTCTACTGCAGAGTTAAAACCTGTAAGTAGGGGAATATAGGTGGGAGATCCAGAGCTTAGTAGTGAGGTTGTTATTATTCATGAATGTTTTGACCAATTTTTCCCTTCGTTGGCAACCCCCGTAAGGGATAGTGGTCCTTGAAGTCACTAAAATGGCAGATTGGAGAAGAGAGTTTCATAACAAGATTATGACAGCTTCTAGACTAGTTTGTAAATGAATGTGCCTGGACAGTATATTTGATTTTACAAGCACAGCTACTCCTCCGGTGGCAACAGACTTCAAGATCCTCTCTTTTCTATACATTGTATAATTTGTAAATTTAGGTGAAGCCTGTGATGATAAGAGTGCTTCCTGAAGACATACTTCTATTGGATTGTATTGAATTAGTAAATCTCTAAAGTCATCAGGTCAGAATTGCTTCTTTGTCCTCAGCAGTTATACTGATGATACATTCAACATTATTTAGGTTTAGTTGTGCAAATTGTACTCATTTTTTTTTGTAAGTGGAGCATTTCTGTCTGTCTTGTTTTTTTTTGTCTTTTTTTGGGAAAAAGAGGTCTCCAGAATCCATGGTGTCATTTGCATGGAGTTCTAAAATGGGCTCTTCATTACCTCAACAAGTACAGGTCACTGTTGAAAAAAAGCCGAGAATTAGGGTTGAATTTGAAAGTGTCTGCAATTCTGCCCAGACACGATAGGAGGGAGTATATGATGAGAGCCTTGTCGATCAATTCGGCCCTGGAAAGATTGTGCAAGGCTCAAGGGGTACAATTTTTTTCAGCCTGGACTGTACTTGTTAACAGGAGAGATTGCTTCTACAGGGATGGGATACACTTAAATAGAAAGGGTGCAAGAATATTTGCTGATGCTATCGAGGCAGTGTTAGGTGGGTCGGAAAACTGCTAGCTTGGGGGGATACAAAGACTAATAGTTTAACAGTAACTGCAGGCAGAGGTGAAGGTGATTCTTGCACAACTTCTATTAGAATAAGAAGCGACCTGGAGCGAGGGGTGTTGGGGGTTTCAGGGACGGATGGCAGTCATCCTGGAATAGTTGGGTATATGGGATGTGTTAGGGTAACAAGGAATAGGCATAGGAGCATGTATGCTTGCATGTATACCAATGCTAGAAGTATAGTAAATAAATTTGATGAATTTGAAGTGTTGGTCAAGACATCAAAGGCGGATATTGTTGGGATAGCAGAGACGTGGTGTCACAAAGATATAAGGAATGCAGAACTGGAATTTGGGGAGTACAATGTGTACAGAAAGGATAGACAGGACAGAAAGGGAGGAGGTGTTATGCTGTTAATTAAGAAAAACATAAAATCAAAAGAAGTGCATCCAGTTGATACAGATGGACAGTGCACTGTTGAGTCTGTTTGGTGTGACATAAGCACTGCAAAAGCAAAGATAAGAGTAGGAGTGTGTTATAGGCCTAATGACTCGAATGAGTACAATGAACAATTGTACAGAGAAATAGAGTGGGCCAGTAAATCAGAATGTCTTATAATGGGGGATTTTAACTTCCCAGATATTGACTGGAACTTGTGGGTTGGTCACTCACACACTAGTCAGACTTTTGTGGATTTATTGGATGATTGTTTTCTGCAGCAGCATGTTCGAGAGGCAACCAGAGAAAGTAATACTCTTGATCTGGTTATCAGCAGTGATCATTCGTGTATTAAGAATTTGCAGATAAAGGAACCACTAGGTGGCAGTGATCACAGTGTGCTGAAGTGGGATTTACTCAAAGAGGTAACTACCGTCAGGGGTAAAGGAAAGGGTTTTTGCTTCCGTAAAGGGGAGTACAGTGGTCTCAGACAGTTTTTAAATTCTGTACAGTGGGATCGACTGACGATGTTACAAACAGTAAATTCTAAGTGGGAAGCATTCAAGGAATTAATCGTGGAAGCTACTAGACTTTTCATACCTATGAAGAAATATTGTTCAAGGTTTAGGCCTAAATGGTTATCAAATGAACTAATGAGACTCGTGACAGAGAAGAAAAATGCATGGGATGCATATAAATTATCAGGCAACGCAGAAGCCTGTAGCAGATATAAGCTAGTCTGTAATCGGGTCACAAAGGAGGTTCGGCAGGCAAAGGCGGATTACGAGAAATCTTTGGCAAAAGATGCTAAGAAAAACAGCAAGGATTTCTTTACTTATATAAACTCTAAAAGGAAGGGGCTGAATATGATTGGTCCACTTGACATCGATGGTTCGACTGTTGATGATCCTGCTCAGATAGCAAACAAACTGAATGAGTATTTTGCATCTACATTCACACGTGAGGAATCATTACAGTTTGAAAATGGAAGAAGGTTATCAAATTGTAGCAGTGTGCTTAATGATTTTGTAATAACTGAGAGCAAAGTGGAGGAGAAATTGTTGAAGTTAAACATAAGAAAGGCACCTGGGGCGGATGGGATCTATCCAGTTATATTAAAGGAGGCGGCAAAGCAACTAAGCAAACCCTTAGCCATAATTATGAGAGCATCCTTGGATTCAGGGGAGGTTCCCACGGACTGGAGATGTGCAAATGTATCCCCAATTCACAAAGGAGGTTCGAAGGGTGACACGAATAATTACAGACCAGTTAGTTTAACTTCTGTTCCGGGTAAAATAATGGAGTCACTGGTTAAAGATGCATTGCAGGATCATCTAGACAAGACTGCAGCAATAATTCAGACACAGCATGGGTTTGTTAAGGGAAAGTCTTGTCTGACAAATTTAATTGGTTATTATGATGTGGTCACAAAGGAACTGGATGCAAAAAATAATTTTGATATCATATACTTGGATTTCAGGAAAGCTTTTGACACTGTTGCGCATGGAAGACTACTGTACAAATTGGAGCAGAATGGTATTAAGGGTAAGTTGCTACAATGGATAAAAGGATGGTTAAGTGGGAGAAGACAGAGGGTGGTAATCAATGGGTGCTGCTCTTCGTGGACTAATGTTATTAGTGGAGTCCCACAGGGTTCGGTGTTGGGTCCACTGTTGTTTTGTATATTTATCAATGATATTCATGAAGGTATATCAGGCTTAGTGTCGAAGTTTGCAGATGACACGAAGGTTGGCAGGGTTGTTAATGACAGTAATGGCAGTGTGCTACTGCAACAGGATCTAGATAATTTGGGCAGATGGGCTAAGAAGTGGCAACTGAAGTTTAACCTTGACAAATGCAAAGTACTGCATATGGGTAGAAGTAACCCCAGAGAAACGTACCAACTGTGTGGTACTACACTTAAGGTGGTAGAAAATGAAAAAGACCTGGGAGTAATTGTGCAGTCAGATATGAAGTTTTTTGAGCAATGTAGACAGGCTGCTAGGGCAGGTCATGGGGTTTTGTCAATGATATATAGGAATTTTGCTAGCAGGGAAAAGGAGGTGATTGTCCCTCTGTATAAGGCAATGGTCAGGCCACGCCTTGAGTACTGCGTACAGGTCTGGAGGCCTCATTTTAGGAAGGATGTAGATTTGCTTGAGCGTGTACAGAGAAGAGCAACACGATTGGTGAGGGGAATGAAGGGATCCTCTTACCAAGAGAGGCTTAAGTTCTGCAAATTGCAGTGGCTGGAGACTAGGCACCTGCGCGGTGATCTGATTGAGGTCTATAAGGCCTTGAATGGGTTGAGCACGCTGAATTCTGATGGGATCCTCCCACTTGTTCAGAATACGAACCTACGGGGACATAAGTTCAAATTAAGAAAGGATAGATGTAGAATAGATGTGCGGAAATTTGCCTTTAGCCAGCGGGTGGTTAATTGCTGGAACAAACTTCCATCTGTCGTTGTGGAAGTTGATAGGTTAAATAAATTTAAGGAGGAACTGGACAGGCAATTGGAGGGTATGGTGTGATTTTTTTTTTTTTTTTTTTTTTTTGGCTGATGCTGCATAAGCTCCTACACTTGCTTTCTTGCATCAAGTGCCACTACTACTACTACTACTACCTAAACGTTCATATACTTCCATACTGTTGGTGGTGGATTTCATTTTTTTTTTTTTTTTTTTTTGGGCCTGAGTCAGATTTTAATTGTTCCTTTTCAACTGGGGCAGATGGAGTATCAATACGGATGCAGATTGGGGGATTTGTAGCTTCACCAGTTTTCTTTTTTTGAAAATTATCTTTTTTAGAGGTTTAAAGAGTATATTTAGCATTAGCAGAGGAATATGATGCAAGAAAGCACGCTTATATAGCATTATCAAAAAAACACCCTTCCAGTTTCACCCATCCAATTCACTCCAAAAGTTTGTCAAGTTCAGCCTTGAATTTATTTAAGCTGTCAACTTCCACAATGACAGATGGAAGTTTGTTCCAGCAATCAACTAGCACTGGCTAATGGCAAATTTCCCCACATCTATTCTACAACTGTCTTACCTTGTTTTGAATTTCTGCCCCCTCAGGTGCAGAATCTGAGCAAGAGAAAGAATCCCATGGGCATTGAGCTTGCTCAAACCATTCAAGGCCTTATACACCTCAATCAGATCACCTCGCAGGTGCCTAGTCTCCAGACTCTGCAGATTGCAGAATTTTAGCCTTTCTTGGTAACAGCAACCCTTTGTTACACACACACACTAATCTGGTTGCCCTTCACTGTACTCGTTCTAGCACTCTACATCTTTCCTAAAATGAGACCTCGAGATCTGTACACAGTACTCAAGGTGTGGCCCGACAATCACCTTGTACAAGGGGATAATCACTTTCTTATCCCTGTTAGCAACTAGCAAAATTCCTATGAAAGTAGGAAGACAAGACCCTATGAACTATTCTTGAAGTCTGTGTGCTCTGCTCAGAAAACTTCACATCTGACTCCAGGTTTTTTTCATTCTTGACTACCCTAAGTTACTCTCGGGTTACTTCTATGCATATGCAGTACTTTGCATTTGTCAATGTTAATCTACAGTTGCCATCTCTCAGCCTATCTGCTGAACTTTTCCAGATGTGTAGTGGATGATTCTCATCAACTGGTGCAACACCACCACTTTGCTTATTGGAGGCTTGAAGTGGTGGAACCCATGTTTAGTCTCCAGAGCTAAGTTCCAATCAATCCTTCCTCATCTCTTCCATCATGTAGTATGACTGATGACTTTGGAGGTTATGATGGACATGATGGTAAGATCCAATCTTCCTTACATTTCGAGGGTACAGCTCTAAAACGGTGTTTGCATGCCGGTCGCTAGTTAGTACACCGAACCGAACCTATTGGTACCTCTTTAGGAAACTTCCGGATCAGCTAGTGATGTAATCATATAATCTACATCTATTCTTCCAGATAGTGACTGGAGGGAGTCTGATATGCAGGGGAGGGAATTGTCAAGGCCACGTTATGTCAAGGATCTGTGTATATTCTTACAATGTGTGTGCCATATCCAAAAATTTCATTACTTCATACAGCATGTCCCCCCACTTTTTCTTACTATTGAATACACCATGAATAATCAAACTAATAGAGTAAGCTTATCTGCAAAAAGATCTAAACCTCCCAAACACTTCCTAGCTCATTTCACAAATATATGTGGGTCTCAGTTCCAATCTCAACGATGTCCATTTCCACTTTCAGTCTGCCAAACCCCATGTACTTTTTCTGACAGAATCTCAGTTATCAGTTGATTCAACTATTGCTCATCTCAGTTGCACAAATTATTCGCTGTATGATTACTTTCGCCTCAAAGGTGGTACTTGTGTATATTTCCATTCCGATATTCCCTGTCAGAAACTTGGTAATTTGGAATCTCCTCTTTTTGATCATCTCTGGCTTAAAATCTCTCTCTCTCTCTCTCTCTCTCTCTCTCTCTCTCTCTCTCTCTCTCTCTACTTCACTGTGCCAAATTCATCTGTTTTGCTGCCGTTCTCCTATTTCACTAATGACTTGGAGCTCTTCGACATCCTCTCTTTGCAACTTGACTTTCTCCAGTCCAACTTTCCTAACAGTGAGGTAATTTTCCTTGGTGATTTTAATGTTCACAACTCCAGCTGGCTTCCGTTTTCTGGTCACACTGACCCAGCTGGTCGAGATGCTGAGGCTTTTGCAATTACTAATGACCTTGCACAGATTGTTCATTTACCTACAAGAATACCAGACAATCCTAACCATACAGCCAACACGCTTGATCTTTTTCTCACAAACAACCGTTCTAAGTACACGGTTGAGTTAGTGGTCCTTTAGGCAACTCTGCAACCCACATATTCGAAGTCTTTCTTCATAAGGACGCCTTTTGCCGATCTCACCAGGCGAGTTACCCTTCTTTGCACCCTTTCAAGAAGCTCGATGTCTTTCTTCAGGTGCGGTCTCCATACTTGAACACAGTATTCCAAGTGTGGTCTAACATAAGCCTTATATAATGGGATTATCACGTCCCTATCTCTACTTGCAAAAGTTCGATAGATCATCGATAGGACACCATGGGCCTTCCTTGCAACCTGTTTACAATGCTCAGAGAATTTCATGTCTGACCGTATCGTAACACCCAAGTCCCTTTCCTCCAGTACTGGGTTTAGTTGAACTCCACCAAGTGAATAAGTTTTTTTGGGATTACTGTTTCCCAGGTGCAATACCTTACACTTTGTTGTATTAAAGCACAGCTGCCATTTTTCTGACCATTCCTGAAGTCTATCTAGGTCTCTCTGAAGAAGCTCAGCTTGACAGTGATCATTAACTACTCTCCCAATTTTAACATCATCTGCAAATTTAGACATCACGCCCTCTATCCCTTCATCAATGTCGTTTATGAAAATTAAAAACAACAGTGGTCCTAATACTGATCCTTGGGGAACCCCACTTCTTACATCAACCCAATCTGAGGAATAGCCATTTATCACAACCCTCTGCCTCCTGCCCTGAAGCCATCCTTCTATCCATCTAAGGATTTTCCCAGTGATTCCAACCTGTTCCAGCTTATAAAGCAACCGCTCATGTGGGACTGAGTCAAAAGCTTTGCTGAAATCTAAATAAACAATGTCGAAATTATTCCCTAAATCCAGCTCGTGAGTGACCCTTTCGAAATAGCGAACCAGATTTGTTAAACATGATTTTCCCTTTACGAAACCATGCTGAGTATCCTTGAGAATTTCAATTCGATCCAAATGATCCTGAATTCCACCCTTGATCATTGCCTCCATGATTT
Organism: Mastigoproctus giganteus; assembly: GCF_048544385.1. Classification (NCBI taxonomy): domain Eukaryota; kingdom Metazoa; phylum Arthropoda; class Arachnida; order Uropygi; family Thelyphonidae; genus Mastigoproctus; species Mastigoproctus giganteus. Next base: position 173,717,051 of record NC_143585.1, read on the forward strand.
TCCCTACTACTATGTACAATAACATCATCTTTTGTGCCCTTAAAAGATGATTTCTGATTTCTACTAACATGTACAATAACATCATCTTTTGTGCCCTTAAAAGATGATTTCTGCTCTACAACTCATCAAGGACCAGAGTATGTGCCCCCAGGAGACATACCCTGGTCCTGTTCCACCTATCCTTCTTGCATAGTATACTCCCCATCTCTCTGACAATAGAGTCACCAACAATAACTAGTTCCTTTGGGACCAGCACATTCTGTTTTGCCTGATGCACAGGAGTGAGCTCTGTCATTGAGACAGTGCAGGGCAGCTGAGAGTTTGATGGGCCACTCATATTAATTTCTTTGAGGTCATTTGTCCTAGACCTCAAAGCTCTCATAGATGCCCATCAGAATGCTGAGTTGGCACCTAATTTCTTGACACTCTAGACACCTAAGGAACACAAAGGCATCCTCCTTGGCTAGATCATGTCCTGTTTTAGAAAGGTTGGCAAACATTTCACACATTTTTTGAGACTTTGATGTGTTGGAGAATCGCCCCCTTCATTTTTCCCCCAAGTCACAGCACTCTCGCTAGTCTGTGATCTTTGCTTCACAGCTCTAGTCTGGGTCATGATTTCCATTTAAATACAATTTAATTAACAAGGAATTTTAATAAGATTAATATTAGCATTAGCATTAGCATTAGTAGAGGCATTTGATGCAAGAAAGCAAGCTTATGCAGCATCAGCCAAAAAAAAAAAAAAAAACCCACTTCCACTTCACCCCTCTGTTCGTTCCAAATACCTGTCCAGCTGAGCCTTAAACTTATTTAGGCTATCAACCTCCACCACAAGGGATGGAAGTCTGTTCCACCAACCAACCACCCGCTGGCTAAAGGCAAATTTCCTCACGTCTATCCTACATCTGTCTTTCCTCAAAAATATTATTTTTGATTAATTGATAATACAATAATAAGCTAACAGATTTTTAATATAGTGCTTCGAATTACACTATCTAGTTTTACTTTATATCTTACGCTATCAGTTCGAGATATATACGTTACGCTATTTCTTATCGACTACAATATGGTGGCTAGGTCAACAATATTGGCACCAATGCCGGCAGTTATAACTTCCAAAAATCGCTGGTTAAATTCAAAATAAGAAGCTAATGAATGCTACTAAATCTATTTAATATCTCTGTAAAACACAATGTACATGTTAATTAACGAAGAATACAGTAAAAATTAAAAATACTTATCCCGTTACAGCAGCCAAAAATCCACCAACTGTTCTCTTCCGTGACCCTAGCTCCCTCCTATTGACTCTATTTCAGAAGATCCTCCCAAATGACAGTCATTAATGCTATTTTTAACATGTTCAGTTTATTTATCAAAGCTTTTACTTCATGAACCACTGTTGGTTTTTGTTCCTCGCATTCTGAGATATCAATGAGTGCTGCATGAATTTTACTGTAATTTTTTTTTCAATGATCTCTCAGCATTGTAATGTGATGACCACCTTGTGCTGTTGTTGTTATTTAGTTTTTAGGAACATTAGGAATATTGCTCAGGGGATATGCGGTGGTAATTCCCCAACCTTTCCGCATCCTCTGTATTTGGTGGTCACGGGCTCGAACCCGGTCTAATCAAGAAGCAGTGTGCTACACACTGCTGCTCCTGCCCACCTGGCTAGGGAGGCACCTCCATCTTGTGTCTGATCGATTTTTGACCAAGATTGTATTCTCCTTCATACTCAATTTAGACCATCTTGTGGTGAGGCTGTAAAGAATGTGCAGAGTGCTGCCTGTAAAATGCCAAAAAAATTAACGGCAGTCAAACAGCTTTCTCAGGATGTGGTCCCTACTAAATTAAGACTGTGTGAAGAACATGGAACCCATACTGCTACGTTTTTGACTTGAATCTGGCTTGGACTCCAAAATACATTTTATTCATATTAGAAGCATTATCATATGACTGAGATCTGTAATTTGCTATATCTATTCCATGTTTATCAAGAACAGATGCTACCATGTCAAAAAGATATTTTGCATCATGCTTTTCAATGGGAACAAACATCAAGAAACCCTCACGTACTTTGCCACCTTTTGATGCACAATAAATAATGACCGACAACTGATCTGTGTGACTTATTTCAGGAGTTGAATCAACACTGATGCCATAATATTTGGCTTCTTTAATTTCAGATGTGATGTGTGCGAACACTTTTAACCCTAATAAATTTATTAATTTCTTACCTGTCGTAATTCTTCATATGAAGAATTTATTAATTCTTCATATGAAGAATTACGACAGGTAAGACATGTGGTTAAGACAGATACGAAAGATTTCCACTTCCTGGATTTCCATATTTTCTTATATGCTCTTTTAGAAAAGGATCAAACTCAGATAGGTCAATACCCCCGAGGAAGTTGCCATTGTTAGGATTACTGTGTTGATCATTATCACCAGGAAAAGCTATACCTCTTTCTTCCAAAAATTTTACTACAGCAACTACTTTTCTTGAAACTTCAGTCCAGTATTTAGTTGCTTTTTCCTTCTAGATTTGCAATTTTGTGTCATTCCGGGTAGACTTTTGAAACTGCAAAATATTAGATTTAGAAGTGAAATGCATGTGCATTTTTCCAGTTGTCAAATCCAGTTTGAAATTGATTACATATCTCATTAAATCTGTCTTTAAATAACACACACACACACACACACACACACACACACACACACACACACACACACACACACACACACACACACACACACACACACACACACAATTTTTTAGAAGTTGATTTCAAATTGCAGTCTAAATTCTGTTGTTTGTTATTTGGTTTTTAGGAGCATTAGCAACTAAGGCCATATTGCTCCGGGGATATGCGGTGGTCATTCCCTGACCTTTCCGCATCCTCCGTATTTGGTGGCCATGGGCTTGAATCCCAGTCTAATCAAGAAGCGTGTGCTAAGCACTGCTGCTCCTGCCCACAGAGGTGCTGTCTAAATTCTGAGACAGAACATTTTGAGCAATGTGATGAATGAGATCAGCATTTATTTTCCATTTAGCTGGATCAGTACTGAAATTTATGATAGTGAAAAAGTAACAGATGTTTTTTAGGTACTTATGTCATTCACAGGCTTCGATTCATCTTTATTTGCAATTACATCAGTTTTCGATGCTGACACTATAGAATCTACCTGGTCTGATTCTAATTCTATATCAATTTTACCTTTATTTGTTCATTCGTTGGTAGGTCTAGAGGTAGGCCTATGAATGCCATCACTGAAATCTTCAGATTGAGAAAGAGCAGGCTTATTGCAGGAGTGGTTTGGAACATTTATATTACAGCAATGAATTTTTCATTTTACCCAAAGCTTTTCTTTTTCCATAACCAGATTCGTGATTTCACATATATCCTTCAGACATTTTAAATCACTTCAAACACAGTTAACACAATAAATTTTTAGCATTAGCATTAGTAGAGGCATTTGGTTGGCAGGGTTGTCAAGGACACTACTGACACTACACTGCTGCAACAGGATCTGGAAAGGTTGAGCAGATGGGCTGAGAGGTGGCAAATGAAGTTTAACATTGACAAATGTAAAGTACTACACATGGGAAACAGCAACCCCAGGGCAACGTATCAACTCTGTGGTACTACACTGACAGTGGTAGAGAATGAAAGGGACTTGGGGGTGATTGTGCAGGCAGATATGAAGTTCTCTGAGCAGTGCAGACGGGCTGCAAGAGTAGCTCATGGAGTATTGTCAATGATATACAGGAATTTTTCCAGCAGGGACAAGGAGGTGATTATTCCATTGTATAAGGCAATGGTCAGGCCACACCTAGAGTACTGTATACAGGTCTGGAGGCCTCATTTCAAGAAGGATGTAGAGCTGCTGGAACGAGTACAGAGAAGGGCAACAAGATTAGTGAATGGAACAAAGGGGTGCTCTTACGAGGAAAGGCTTAAGTTTTGCAAATTACAGTGTCTGGAGACTAGGCACCAGCGAGGTGATCTGATAGAGGTGTATAAAGCCTTGAATGGTTTAAGCATGCTCAATGCTGATGGGATTCTTCCTCTAGCTCAGAAAAATCACCTGAGAGGGCATAAATTCAAATTGAGGAAAGACAGATGTAGGATAGACGTGCGGAAATTTGCCTTTAGCCAGCGGGTGGTCGGTTGGTGGAACAGACTGCCATCCCTTGTGGTGGAGGTTGATAGCCTAAATAAGTTTAATGCTCAGCTGGACAGGTATTTTGAACGAACAGAGGGGTGAAGTGGAAGTGGGTTTTTTTTTTTTTTTTTTTTTTGGCTGATGCTGCATAAGCTTGCTTTCTTGCATCAAATGCCTCTACTAATGCTAATGCTAATGCTAATGCTAATGCTAATTTGATGCAAGAAAGCAAGCTTATGGCATCAGCCAAAAAAAAAAAAAAAAAAAAAAAAAACCACTTCCAGTTCACCCCTCTGTTTGTTCAAAATACCTGTCCAGCTGGGCCTTAAACTTATTTAGGCTATCAACTTCAACGACAAGGGATGGAAGTCTGTTCCACCAACCAACCACCCGCTGGCTAAAGGCAAATTTCCGCACGTCTACCCTACATCTGTCTTTCCTCAATTTGAATTTATGCCCTCTCAGGTGATTATTCTGAGAGGGATGAAAAATCCCATCAGCATTGAGCATGCTCAAACCATTCAAGGCTTTATACACCTCTATCAGATCACCTCGCTGGTGCCTAGTCTCCAGACACTGTAATTTTCAAAACTTAAGCCTTTCTTTGTAAGAGCACCCCTTTGTTCCATTCACTAATCTTGTTGCCCTTCTCTGTACTTGTTCCAGCAGCTCTACATCCTTCTTGAAATGAGGCCTCCAGAACTGTATACAGTACTCTAGGTGTGGCCTGACCATTGCCTTATACAAGGGAATAGTAGTAGTAGTAGTGGCATGTGATGCAAGAAAGCAAGTGTATGAGCTTATGCAGCATCAGGCAAGAAAAAAAAAAAAAAATCGTGCCATTCCCTCCAAATGCCTGTCCAGTTCCTCCTTAGATTTATTTAACCTTTTAATGGAAGTTTGTTGCAGCAATTAACCACCTGCTGGCTAAAAGCAAATTTCCGCACATCTATTCTACATCTGTCTTTTCTTAATTTGAATTTATGCTCCCTTAGGTTCGTAATCTGAACAAGTGGAACGATCCCATCAGAATTCAGCATGCTCAACCCATTCAAGGCCTTATACACCTCAAACAGATCACCGCGCAGGTGCCTAGTCTTCAGCCACTGCAATTTGCAGAACTTAAGCCTCTCTTGGTAAGAGGATCCTTCATTCCCTTCACCAATCTTGTTGCTCTTCTCTGTACACGTTCAAGCAAATCTACATCCTTCCTAAAATGAGGGCTCCAGACCTGTACGCAGTACTCAAGGCGTGGCCTGACCATTGCCTTATACAGAGGGACAATCACCTCCTTTTCCTTGCTAGCAAAATTCCTATATATCATTGACAAAACTCCATGACCTGCCCCGGCAACCTGTCTGCACCGCTCAGAAAACCCCATATCCGACCGCACAACCACTCCCAGGTCTTTCTCATCTTCCACCACCTTAAGTGCAGCACCACACAGCTGGCACCCCTCTCCTGGCTTACCTCCACCCATATGCAGCACCCTGCACTTGTAAAGGTCAAACCTCAGTTGCCACTACTCAGCCCATCTATGACCCCAATTTACAAAGGAGGATCAAAGGCTGACAGTTTGGCGTGACATAAGCACTGCGAAAGCAAAAATAAGAGTAGGAGTGTGTTATAGGCCTAATGACTCGAATGAGTACAATGAACAATTGTACTCAAATAGAGAAATAGAATGGGCTAATAAATCAGAATGTCTTATAATGGGGGATTTTTAACTTCCCAGATATTCACTGGAACTTGTGGGTTGGTCACTCACACACTAGTAAGACTTTTGTGGATTTATTGGATGATTGTTTTCTGCAGCAACATGTTAGAGAGGCAACCAGAGAGGGTAATACTCTTGATCCGGTTATCAGCAGTGATCACAGTGTACTGATGTGGGATTTACTTAAAGATATAATTACCATCAGGGGTAAAGGAAAGGGTTTTTGCTTCTGTAAATGTGAGTACAGTGGTCTCAGACAGTTTTTAAGTTCTGTAGAGTGGGATCAACTGACAAGGTTATCAACAGTAAATTCTAAGTGGGAAGCATTCAAGGAATTAATCGTGGAAACTACTAAACGTTTCATGCCTATTAAGAAATATGGTTTAGGCCTAAATGGTTATCAAATGAACTAATGAGACTCGTGACAGAGAAGAAAAATGCATGGGCTGCATATAAATTATCAACCGACTCAGAAGCCTGTAGCAGATATATGCTAGTCTGTAATCAGGTCACAAAGGAGGTTAGGCAGGCGAAGGCAGATTACGAGAAATCTTTCGCAAAAGATGCTAAGAAAAACAGCAAAGATTTCTTTTCTAATATAAACTCTAAAAGGAAGGGGTTGAATCTGATTGGTCCACTTGATATCGATGGTTCGACTGTTGATGATCCTGCTCAGATAGCAAACAAACTGAATGAGTATTTTGCATCTACATTCACAAATGAGGAGTTTTTAAGGTTTGAAAATGGCAGAAGGTTATCAAATTGTAGCAGGGTGCTTAATGATTTTGTAATAACTGAGAGCAAAGTGGAGGAGAAACTGTTGAAGTTAAACATAAGAAAGGCACGTGGGGTGGATTGGATATATCCAGTTATATTAAAGGAGGCGGCAAGGCAACTAATCAAACCCTTAGCCATAATTATGAGAGCATCCTTGGACTCAGGGGAGGCCCCAACGGACTGTAGTTGTGCAAAGGTATCCCCAGTTTACAAAAGGGGATTGAAGGGTGACACGAGTAATTACAGACCAGTTTGTTTAACTTCTGTTCCGAGTAAAATAATGGAGTCATTGGTTAAAGATTCATTGCAGGATCATCTAGACAAGACTGCAGCGATAATTCAGACACAGCATGGGTTTGTTAAGGGAAAGTCTTGTCTGACAAATTTGATAGCATATTATGATGTGGTTACAAAGGAACTGGATGCAAAAAAAAAAAGCTTTTGACACTGTTGCGCATGGAAGACTATTGTACAAATTGGAGCAGAATGGTATTAAGGGTAAGTTGCTACAATGGATAAAAGGATAGTTGAGTGGGAGAAGACAAAGGGTGGTTACCAATGGGTGATGGTCATTGTGAACTAATGTTATTAGTGGGGTCCCACAGGGTACGGTCCACTGTTGTTTTGTATATTTATCAATGATATTGATGATGGTATATCAGGCTTAGTGTCGAAGTTTGCAGATGATACAGTTGGCAGGGTTGTTAATGACAGTAATGGCAGTGTGCTACTACAACAGGATCTAGAAAATTTGGGCAGATTAGCATTAGTAGAGGCATATGATGCAAGAAACCGAGAATAATCACCTCCTTATCCCTGCTAGAAAAATTCCTATATATCATTGACAATACACTATGAGCTACTCTTGCAGCCCATTTGCACTGCTCAGAGAACTTCATATCTTCCTGCACAACCACCCCCAGGTCCCTTTCATTCCCTACCACTGTCAGTGTAGTACCACAGAGTTGATACGTTGCTCTGGGGTTGCTGTTTCCCATGTGTAGTACTTTACATTTGTCAATGTTAAACTTAATTTGCCACCTCTCAGCCCATCTGCTCAACCTTTCCAGATCCTGTTGCAGCAGCACAGTGTCAGTAGTGTCCTTGACAACCCTGCCAACCTTTGTATCGTCTGCAAACTTCGACATTAAGCTTGATATACCATCATTAATATCATTTATGAATACAGAAAACAATAATGGACCCAACACTGAGCCCTGAGGGACTCCACTAATAACATTAGTCCACGACGAGCAGTGTCCATTGATTACCACTCTCTGTCTTCTCCCCCTCAGCCACCCCTTTATCCACAGCAGCAATTTGCCTCCAATGTCACACTGCTCCAATTTGTGCAGCAGTCTTCCATGTGCAACAGTATCAAAAGCCTTTCTAAGATCCAAGTATATAATATCAAAGTTATTCCCTGCATCCAATTCTTTTGTGACTGCATCATAGTATCCAAACAAATTGGTCAGGCAAGGCCTTCCCTTAACAAAAGCATGCTGTGTCCAAGCTGTAACTGAAGTCTTGTCTAGATGATCCTGCAGTGCTTCTTTAACTAGTGCCTCCATTAATTTTCCTGGAACAGAAGTTAAACTCACAGGTCTATAATTACTTGTGTCAGCCTTTGATCCTCCTTTGTGAATTGGGGTCACATTTGCACATCTCCAGTCTGTGGGTACCTCCCCTGAGTTCAAGGAAGCTCTCATAATTATGGCTAAGAGTTTGCTTACTTCCTCTGCTGCCTCCTTTAATATAACTGAATAGATCCCATCCACCCCAGGTGCTTTTCTTGTGTTTCTCTTCAACAATTTCTCCTCCACTTTACTCTCAGTTATTACAAGATTCTCTAGCTTACTGCTAGAGTTGAATACACCTCTGGCTTTCCCCTCGCTAAATAACTCCTCATGTGTGAATGTCGATGCAAAATATTCATTTAGTTTGTTAGCTACCTGAGCAGGATCATCAACAGTTGACCCATCGATATCAAGTGGACCAATCTGATTCATCCCCTTCCTTCTAGAGTTTACATAAGTAAAGAACTCTTTGCTGTTTTTCTTTGCATCCCTTGCCAAAGATTTCTCGTAATCTGCCTTCGCCTGCCTAACCTCCTTTGTAACTTTGTTAGAGATCAACTTGTATCTATCATAGGCTTCTGTGTCACCCATTAATTTGTATGTATCCCATGCATGTTTCTTCTCTGCCATATGCCTCATCAGTTCATCTGACATCCATTTAGGCCTAAACCTTGAACAATATTTCTTAGTTGGTATGTAAAGCCTAGTAGCTTCCAAGATAAGTTCTTTGAGTGCTTCCCATTTTGCATTTGCTGTTGGTAACATCATCAGTTGGTCCCACTGTATAGAATTTAAATACTGACTCAGTCCATCGTAGTCGCCTTTACAAAAGCAATAACCCTTCCCTTTACCCCTAATGGTAGTTACCTCTTTGAGTAAATCCCACTTCAGCACACTGTGATCACTGCCACCTAGTGGTTCATTTATCTGCAGATTCTTAATGCATGAAGAATCACTGCTGATAATCAAATCAAGAGTATTCCTCCCTCTACTTGCCTCCCGAACATGCTGATGTAGAAAACAATCATCCAATAAATCCACAAAAGCCTTGCTAGTGTGTGAGTGACCAGCCCTCAAATTCCAGTCAATATCTGGGAAATTAAAATCTCCCATTATAAGACTCTCTGATTTACTGGCCCACTCTATTTCCCTGTACAGTTTCTTATTATACTCATCAGAGTCATTAGGCCTATAGCACACTCCTACTCTCAATTTTGATCTCCCAATGCTTACGTCACACCAAACTGACTCAACACTGCACTGTCCAGCGATGTCCACTGGCTTCACTTCCTTGGATTTTATGTATTTCTTAACTAATAGCATAACCCCTCCTCCCTTCCTATCCAGTCTATCCTTTCTGTAGACGTTGTACTCCCCAAATTCCAGTTCTGCATTCCTTATATCTGTGTGACACCACGTCTCTAATATCCGAACAATATCTGCCTTTGATGTTTTGGGCAATACCTCAAATTCATCAAATTTATTTACTAAATCCTAGCATTGGTGTATACGCAAGTATACATGCACCTGTTTCTATTCTTAGCTACCCTAACATAACCCATGTGTTTACTTGTACCGCAATGACTCCCAGCAGTCTCTGAAATATCCTGCATCTTGTTTTTCAGGCTTCTGCTCATTCCAATAGAAGCAGTGCAAGAATCTCTTTCACCTCTGCCAATGGCTACTGTTAATCTATTCGTCTTTGTCTCCCCCCAAGCTAGCAGTTTTCTGACCCACCTAACACTGCCTCGATAGCATCAGCAAATATTCTTGCACCCTTTCTATTTAAGTGTATGCCATCCCTGTAGAAGCAATCTCTCCTGTTAACAAGTACAGACCAGGCTGAAAAAAATTCTACCCCTTGAGCCTTGCACAATCTTTCCAGGGCCGAATTGATCGACAAGGCTCTCATCATATACTCCCTCCTATCGTGTCTGGGCAGAATTGCAGACACTTTCAAATTCAACCCTATTTCACGGCTTTTTTTCAACAGTGACCTGTACTTGTTAAGAAATTCTGCCGGTCTCCTACTCTTGATATCATTAGTGCCAACGTGTACAACTATATCACCTTTTGTGCCCTTAAAAGATGATATCTGCTCTACAACGTCATCAACCTTTGCCCCTGGCAGACATACCCTGGGAAATACACTTCCATTTCATCCCTCCATTCGTTTGAAATACCTGTCCAGCTGAGCCTTAAATTTGTTTAGGCTATCAACTTCAACAACATGTGATGGAAGTCTGTTCCACCAACCAACTACCTACTGGCGAAAGGAAAATTTCCACACATCTATCCTACATCTGTCTTTCCTCAATTTGAATTCATGCCCTCTCGGGTGATTATTCTGAGCAAGAAGAAGAGGTTCCCCCCCCCCCCATGAATATTTATAATACACTTTCTTTCGAAACAGAAGTGAAATCTGTAATTAATTGCAAATTCTGTGCAGGTATACAAACAGAAGTGAAATCTGTAATTAATTGCAAATTCTGTGCAGGTATACTAAGGTGTGCTTAGTATACCTGATTGTTTGCCTATGTTACATAGCGTAAATATTTAACATTTTATCTGGCTATAAATTAAAATTTTTCATTGGGACTAAGTCTATGCAAACCACCATGAAAATATGTTTAAGAATATTCAAAAATCATTAATATATTGGACATTATTAGCTGGTGATTGAGAGGGGAAGAGGGATAATAGTGCCACTTCACTGAAGATTAAAAAAAAAAAAAAAAAAAAAAAATAGTGCAAAGCTAATTGAATAATACTTATGTATATATATATTCCGGACTTCATGTGGATTACTTCAGGTATAGTCGAACCAACAGATACAGCTGAAGTACTGCGGTGCAGAAAGCAAGGGGAAACTACTACGCTACATTTCCCAAGAATAATTACCATGGCTAGTATTTCATCTCACTCAAGACAGAGAAGTACAGTGTGGTGATCGCCAACCTCCAATAGGAGACGACATCAAAAGAAGAAGAAGGTACTAAGATAAATATAAAACATGTTTTTCTTCTCTAAATGAGGTTATTATATATTTTTCCTGCTGGTCCAGACATTTTGGATGGTGATATCAAACTGTTACATAAACAACTTTCTTTACCAGCAAAGTGCAACATGCAATTGAACTTTTATTTATTTGGAAGAAAATATGATTTATTAAATTTTAAAATAAAATAAAAATTCTATTCAAAGATTATCAGTATGAATAAACGTTACTTACATATTCATGATATTCTGAAACAACAATGAAACCATTGTTGTCCAACAAATAACAATCAAGTTCCTGCGTTCAAAAAATAAAAATAAGATAGAAATTAGTTTTTCAACAATTTAATAAATACAACTGCAATAAATTATTATTTTATTATTTAGTAGAACAAAAATGCAATTAGAATAATACAGTAAAATGTTCAAAAATAACATTTTTAAGAATTGATTATTTGTTTTTATTTCTAGGTGAAACTAATTTGCTCCAATTTTTTTGTAAACTTGTTCTTTGACTAATATAATGTTTGAATAGCAGGTTGCACAAGTTATCTTTATCAAAATATTTTAAATGAAAGGACTTTGCCTGAGTAAAGTTTAGAATCTATTTATTACTAATATAGTCTAAAAGTCACACATTTGCAGTTTTATCCTCTGTATCATAGGAGATTATAATGTTGCTTTTACCATCATACAACACCAAAAGTACCAACAGTTTGTTAGTTTTGTCTTTTGATTGTTTGTTATTCGGTTTTTAGGAGCATTAGCAACTAAGGCCATATTGCTCTGGGGATATGCGGTGGTCATTCCCTGATCTTTCCGCATCCTCCGTATTTGGTGGGCACGGGCTCGAAACCCGGTCTATATCAAGAAGCGTGTGATACACACTGCTGCTCCTGCCCACCTGGCTATGGTGGGGCCTGTCTTTTGATGTTTTTTTGTGATGGTGTAATGGCAAAACTGCAATCACTGAAGATGTAGAAGAGAGAAAACATCCAAGAAATGTATAACTTTTATGCTTCATAAATAAATTCTGAACTTTACACTTGTGAAGTCCTTCCATTTCATAAGTATGTTATTCTTTGAATAGCATGGCGTATGACATGTTTGTTCTACAGATATGAATAAATTTAATTTAAATAACATCTAATTTATTACTTCCCAAAAGCCTATCATCCCATTTGCCTAATATAGGAAAAGGAAAAGAACCCTGATCCTCTTTTACAAGGCTTTCTTCATTCCAGCCATCAGCTATGCAGCAGGGATCTGGTTTAAAAAAGTAACCACCGCAGTCAATAAAAGAAAGCTAGAAACAATACAGCACAGCATCTTACTCACCGTCTCCAGAGCATGCTGCACGGTCAGCTCACATGCACTGCAGGCCCTTGTGGGGCTCCTACCCTTGGACCTGGAGATTGTCTGCTGTGGCATGCTATATCAACTATCAAGAGGGAACAGTGTAACTTGCATTGGCTTCACCACAGACCCGACCAACAACAGCAACGCAGAAAAGAAACGACTAACCAAATATCTTCAACAAACCTGGCAGTCCCGATGGGCGGACTCAACTAAAGGTGAGATAACCTGGAAGTTCATCCCGGACATTACCCGAGTGTATCCCGAACAGCCAAACTGGTTCTCACCGGGGCTGTACACCACCTTTCTTCTAACAGGGCATGGCTCTTTTAATGCCAAGCTGTCAACTTTCGGCATCAAGGATTCCCCATTATGCCACTGCGGAGAAAACCAAACATGGTCACACCTAATGCACGATTGTCCCCTCTTTGAGGACATCAGATGTCATTTCATCACAAAGATACGCTTTAATCCGAAGGAACGGGAGCACCTTATATTACATGAGGAGGAGCACTACAAGGCCCTCTCGTGCTTTGCACATGAGCTGTTTACCCGGCTAAGGGCAATGACCCAACCTCCCCAGGCTTGATGCAGGGCCTGACTACAACTACAACTCATCGGACGGGACTCTGCTCTCATGAGTGCCATTACTTTGTCAACTGTACCAGAAAGATCAAAGTACCATGATATCGGACAGGACTTTGCTCCCACGAACATCACAATCAAACACGGACACCCTGTCAACTAGACCGACGGCGCATGTAATTTACCCAACGAACTACCCTAGAATGTGACAATCACCATATGCAGGAGTGAAAACACTGCATCGACGCCCAGATAACAGAAAAAACAGTGAAAGGGACCACATACCAACAATGACCACCCAAAATGGAAATAGAAGGACCATGACCACAACCAAACTGGATGAGACCTTGATCCCATTACCAACGCCGGCATTCAACCGATCTGTGAAAAAGTCAGTAGAGACCTTGTCCCTGGATGTACCTCCTGGTGGGGCCAGTGATGTGATGCTGTCCTGAACCTGCTGGCCTAGCCACCACTCTGCAGCCAGGTTGCACACACGCCATATTGGCGACCTGTGCCGGCTCCCTTGTCTGGCCCTTTCTATCCCACCCCGGCAGGGGGGAGGAGACAGTCATACTGTTTCCTCCCCTCCACACCACCCCATTCTTCCTTCTGGCAGGGCATGGGCATGCCCTGCTGACACCAAATTGAGGCCTCCTACTCTATTGGCCTTATCCTTCCTGCTTTAACCCCCCAGTCTTCATTCCCCCCCTATCTTTACACAAGCGAATTCCCTCACACACATAAATTCAATGAATGCAAATTAACTTACGCCCATATTTCGGTTTATCCTTATTCAAGCGACATCACCCTACGCAATCAAGAGATATTACACATATATCTATACATATATGTGTAAAAAAAAAAAAATTTTTTTTATTTTTTTATTTATTTATTTTTTTAAGGTCCTAACCACTGAAATCTCAGGAAATTAGGTGGCAGGACCTGCCAGAGTGAACTAAAGAATATCGGGTACCTGGTCTGCCTCCACGGGGCGTAAGTGGGGCAACGTTGGGCCTCAGAAGAGGTCCAGCGGCTAAATGGCCAGAGGAACAATGGTACAAAACACCACACTTCCATAATCCATACACTTTTAAATCTCTGGCCTTCCCAGTGAACTGGTACATCCACAATAAAAGCAACGCGGAGATGGGGGAAACCCCTTGTGCCATTAGACACTGAAAACACTTACACTTGCCTAATATAGATAAATTAGGCAGGTAGACTGAAAAGTAGAAATTGAAGTTGAACATTGTTATTTTTGTTGTTTCTTTGGGCTCAACAGTGCAAGGGCAGGTGGTTAGTTGGTTGCTTGGCACAATTTTTTGGTGCAAAAGCAACTTTGGCCATATTGCACCTATCTATTAGTATTATATATAGAGTCCAAAGCCCTCAAGATGCTGGGTTCAGCAGAGTTGTAAACTGGAGATCCATAAGTTTATCTTATGAGAGCATGATATAAATGAACAAGTGTATGACAGTCAGCACCCCATGATGTAACTGATAATACACTCAAAATATTTAATTTCTTGAAACAGGTGGTTCTAAGTTTTTGATATGATCAAGAAATGCCAATATTTTATCTGAGGTTAAGCCAAGAAATCGGATAGCAGGCACAGCAGGT